>NC_138209.1:62615894-63043394 GCF_964194415.1 Vipera berus
TCCCCTTAGATAGAAGGGGATAGAGTAGTTTCTTTATGTTAATCCTTTTTTCAGTGTGCGTCTATCCTGCACACAGTTCAAAGAACAAGTGTGGCACTCGGTGCCAAAATATGGTTCATCACATAGCCAGATGTTTAGACTGGATTTGGCATTTTTGTCTACCTACTAATAGAGTCCTTCCCAAGGACCTGGTATAGGCAGATGTGGTTGTTTTATGGGTGGCTCATTTCTTACTAGTTTTTTTTTTGTTCATTTTTCACTATAAATAGATGGCAGAAATTTAAAAAGCCTATACATGTAGAGATTTTTAATGCAGAGTTCATACTATTAAAATAAACATGAAAACATTATTTGCTAAAATCTCCATATTCAAAATGTTTGTATATATGGAACAGGCTATTCTCTCTCATTTTTGCAAGGGGATTGCTATCCCATTTTTTTTAAAGCAGAAGTTTTATTCCCCCCCCATTTATTCCACACTTCTAAGAAGTAAAGGACCATATTTTCCCCATTCTAGACACAATAATTTTGTACATACTTATTTGTATTTATGAGTTTTAAAAAGGAAATGTCAAAAGACATCTATTTATTGTTTTGCCTGTCCTTTTTAATAATGGAGTTAATAGCTTAATTGTGACCTAGTCCTATCTTTAAATCGGTATCAGTCAATGTGGAAGAGTGTCATACATACATTTAAACTAACACTATTATGCCATTTAAGATACTGTCTTAGTATGCAATTCATATAATAGGCTTCTGATGTGCAGAGTTACATTATAGTTCTTTTGTGTACTTTATATATTTCACAAAGCTAAAAGCTATATTTAGCTCATGGCTTCTCATCTATTAAGCAAATAAACAGATCACAGCAATAAATTCATTTGCACCAGCAGTCTTTTCTGTGTTTGTTCTGTCTAGGTATGGCACACAGAATAGTTACTTTTCCTCATTATTAGTACTTTTTACACATCTTCTCCGCCCCTATCCCCCATTCCCCCAAAGCTCCAGCATATAGAACTGCTGATTATGGCTGAAAGTTTCCTTCTGAATGTGGAAGAGGATTTTGGTAGCATTAATAAATCTTATTAAAGGTAGATGAATTGAAGATCATTTCATCGGCTGCATACAGAGAAATGAGCTATAACTCACAAAGCTTATGTTTTTTAATACAATTTGTTAGTTGGAAAAGATGCAACTAGATGCTTCCTGATATTTTGCCATCATAGACTAACATGGACCTCCTCTTAACAATTTCTAAAACTATGTGTCATAATTATATCTGCTGTGAAAAATTTGAATATAAGAAACATTTATTTGTGCAGAACTCCAACCTTGCCTTTGTCTGTGGAGATCCTCAATCATCCAGGTCATGATTATCCCAAAAGTGCTTTTCAAAAGGCAATTGGACTTCCTTGTTTTTTCCCCTTGAAGACGTTTTGCTTCTTATCCAAGAAGCTTCTTCAGTTCCAATTGAATGATGGGGAATGGAAGGATTTATATTCTTGTAGTCATCTGATCGTTAGCACTCTGAAAGGTGGTTGTTAGCACTTGGGGGTTTGTCTGTACCCTCGGGGTCACCGGAATCAAAGCGCAAATGGGTGTGGAAACTTTTTGGAACTGCTGAAAGGACTGTGTTGTAGAGAGTAGATAGGTGATGTTATATGCCTCCCCCTCTGTTGAGAAAAGACTATTCCAATTTTAACACAGATAGCCTCTTTTACCCCTCTTTCAAACCAGTGATCTCCTCTATCCAGAATGTGGATCCCCTCTGTCCAGAATGAGTGACCTTGTTCTTTCAAATGGACTGCTGAATCTTATCCTGATGGATTTGTTCTCCTGTGTTTTTCCATGCATTTGTGAAGTCGTTGTTTGTTTCTCCAATGTACAGACCTACACGGCTCACTGTATTGTTCTACATATACTACATTGGTCAGTTTGTGTCTGGGTATTTTATCCTTGGAGTGGACAAGCTTCTGCATGAAAATGAAATGCATGGAATTCCATACATTGCAAGAATATCTGAAAAACTCAGGAGGATTTTCAACCAATACAAGATACATGTACACTTTAAACCTAAGAATACACTAAGGCAGAACCTCGTCCACCCTAAGGATAAAACACCCAGACTGGACCTGAAAGATATTTATTTTAATTGATATGGTCACAGGCCAGATCTGTTCACACTCAGACAGATTTATTAGGTACTAGGTTTTGGGGAGCATTCATCAAATACATACATAAGGCCATGGATTTTCTTGTAGGTAGACAATTGGCTTCTTAAGCAGATAGTTGACTTTAAACCTTATTTTTCTCAGTTAGGACAAATTAATTTGTATCCAGTGCAAGTGGAGTCCTACCCAGAAATAATGATAAATTTAAATATATGAAGTGTATGCAAGATCCAATCTGGGTCAGTCACCAGGACCAGAGGTTTTGTCTTCTGAGCTTTTGGAGTCGTACTGGAGCCCACAAGTCCGAAAACTCAAAAGACAAAACCTCCGGTCATGGTGACCAACCCAGATTGGATTGTGCAACATTATCCTGGGACACGAATATTCATCTCCATTCATATAAAATGTCTGTGCTGTGATCAAGTGAACACACTTGTGAGTTTTGCTGAGTCAAATGTGACATCTGCTGATCTTAGAAGATCAAATCAAATACTTGCTTGGCTCCATCTTTGAATCACTGTAGAAGTTGGTCACTGCATATGACTATACCGCTGGTTCATAAAAATGTTTGATTGAACAGTTTAACTTGAACATATTCTTCTTCAATTTCCACTAGATGTAGCAGCTTCTATACATTTACACAGGATGAGAGGGGAGTACCCAAATGGCCTACTGAAATCAACAGGAAGGTTTCAAATTCTGTTAATCTTGTTGTTTATTTTGCTGAGAAAGTAGCGTTTTAGGTGAGTGAGTATAAAACATGCTTTCAAAACAGACATGAATACGAATGTAGAATATATGAAAATCAGACAGTAACTCCCCTCATGAGAGTTTGTTCGCTTTTTAAGAATAGCCTCAGTTGGACCCACTATTGAAAATATTATACACTTTGTAGGTAGTAAACTCTCATTTCATATCCTCAGAATAAAACAAATCTTTGCAAATGCATTGGAGACCATCTGTTAATGTTGCTTAAAATGCATTTAAAGTACATTATTACATTTGCTTATTTATTAGGTGGATTACATGGATGAAAATGAAGAGTATTTCCAGCGACAAGCTTCACACAGACAATCTAGAAGAAGATTTAGGAAAATCAACCAAAAAGGAGAAAGACAAACAATTATTGATACTGTTGATGCTTTTCCTGTTGGGAAGCCACCCTTACCTAGAGGTTATCATACGGTAAGCTATTAATATTTGTATAGTATATATTACCATGTAACTATGAGAATTATACCATGAAATTGCTAATTGTTAAACTTTTTTATATTGTGAAAACAGATATGATCAAATTTCTCCATGTGTAGAAGTTGCCTTGCTTTTATAATAAGTAGTTATGTGCAAAATGCATTTTAATGTGATGGATATTTTTTATTATTTTTTTTATTTTGTTCAAATACAAATAATACCTAAGTCTAAATAAAAGACAGTATAAAATACAAATATTACAGTGCACCCACCCCATGGAGACCATTTTTATTACCTATATTTCTTCTCATATAGCAACTAACAATATACAATATATTTCAATTGTGCCCTTATCCCCTCCAAAACAGCATATATTCTTGAGTAGGTTTATTCCCTTTGCCTTCCACGATAAAGATTGGAAAAATATTTGGAACAGAAGATTATATAAGAATATGTCAGTTAGAGTTAAGGAAAATGGATATAAAGTATTGAATCAAATAGATGTTAAATATACAAATATTTGTTGGAGATGCGAGAAAGAGATTGGAATGTATAAACATGTGGTGGGATTGTGACAGTGCACAAAAGATAAAATCC
Source organism: Vipera berus (assembly GCF_964194415.1). Lineage (NCBI taxonomy): Eukaryota > Metazoa > Chordata > Lepidosauria > Squamata > Viperidae > Vipera > Vipera berus. Next base: position 62,619,854 of record NC_138209.1, read on the forward strand.
TCCCATATTTCATTATAATTATTTAATCATCCCTTTTTTACATTTAATTTCTGTTGTTAATTTATCATTTATTGCCATATTCCATATTTCATTATACCACTCATTTCTTTGAATAACCCAATTCCGTCTCCAATATTTAATCATCACTAATCTAGCTGCCACTATCAAATTTACAATCAATTCCTTTGTTGCTTCATTTATATCTTTTTTTCCACCAGTAACAGTAATGCAATCCTCGGTGACATACCTAAATTTACCTTCAAAACTTCTCTAATTTCCCTAAACACCATGTCCCATATCTTTTGTGCACTGTCACAATCCCACCACATATGTTTATATATTCCATTCTCTTTCTCACACCTCCAGCAAATATTTGTATATTTAACATCTATTTGATTCAATTTACGTGGTGTTAGGTACCACTTCCATATCACTTTATATCCATTTTCCTTAACTCTAACTGACATATTCTTATATACTCTTCTGTTCCAAATATTTTTCCAGTCTTTATTGTTTATTTCTCCTAAATCTGTTTCCCAGATTAATTTTTGCCTGATTTTCTAATTCAGTTAATATTCTGTATATTTCCCCAATTCTTCCTTTACCTATATATTCTTCATTTTCCTCATTTTCTTTTATAATCATTTCAAATTTTGTTAACTGTCTAACTTTCACCTCAATTTTTTCTTCCATTTTCATCCATTTCTCTAATTGTATTAAATTCAACCAATTTAATTTAGTATCTGATAAAACATTCTTTAATTGTATTATATTCTTTATCTTGTTCTTCCAGTCTTCCCATTTATATATATGATTTTTTAAAATTTGCTAATCCATTCTTTCAATTCAATCTTAAGAAATTTCTCCATTTCCACCACTGGTGTTAAAGGAGAAATTCCTGGCATTAACTGTTATCTCCATTTATTCCATAATTCTATCAGATTTTTTAAAAAGGGATTTTGAATCCTCTTAACAATTTTTTAATATTCTTTTTAAACCAATAGGTTTCTATAGGATCTCCTATTTCCCTTAATTCCTTCAACTCTATATCACTCCATATTAAATCTCTACTGCTATAATATGTGGGACCACCCTTAATTGATTAGCTACCCAATAATTTCTAACATTTGGAAGACCTAGCCCATCCTTTTTTAATGGTTCATAACATAATGCTTTACTTATTCTTGCTCTCTTACCTTCATTACAATACACCTCTAGCAATCTCTGTATTTCCTAATGGGTACCCGTATTTCCTAATCTCTGTATTTCCTAATGTGATGGATATTTAAAGTACATTTTACATTAACTCTATGTCTGAAGATTCATATCAATGAATTATTGTTACCTCATTCCAAAGAACAAATTTGTGATGTATCATCTATGTGAGCTCAATATTACTTTGTCTCTTCTCAACCTATTAAACCAGATTGCACATCTTCCACTGATACACTGACATAATATTACCTCATTTAACAAATCTGAACCAAATCTTTACCATCTGAGAGAACATTATATTTCATAATTAGTTTGTAAATAATTTGGATACTTTAGTTGAACAAGACGTATTTGTACTTTAATATTATAATATTGACTAATTTTTAAAAGTGTTCGTATTTTGAAATACCGGAGTCTTAACATCAGCTAAACTTTGCAGGAGTTGTATAGTACAAGAATGATATGATAGCTTATACTGCCATTGTTCATCGTGAAGGTAGACTTTTTCTGGAGTAAATTATATGATGAGTTAAATTAAGTACATATGCCGAGTGTGGCATTGTAAAAATCTTTGGTCACAACATTAATGCTAAGTGGGGTGTTTTTTTTGTTTGTTATATTTAAATTGCTGCTTTTTGGTAAGCTTAAATGGTTTACAACTAAAAAAAATCTATATTGTTTCTCAAAAAAATGTAATTTTACTTAAGAGTTCTCAAAAAAATTAGAGTAGAAAATTTCCTTGTTCTAGAAAGAAGCTCTGGTTTGTGGCTCTTGCTTCTGGAAGCCTAACTCTTTCCTGACAAGATGGGCTCAAATAGCAGAACTATTTTAACTTCTTTTTAGCAAATGGGTTCCTCAGGAGAGAATTACTGCTGAAGAGATTAAGATTTTCATAGAACACAGCATAAGAACATAGAGTTGGACATAATGCATATATTGATTTTAAGAGTAGCACTTCAAGTTAGTTAGTCCATAGGCAAATCATATAACTAATGCATATGTATTAACTTTTTATCCACAATTACAATGTGAGGCATTTCATTCTGTACCAATAGATAATTTGATAACTAATTTCACTATATAAAAGCGTGAAGAATCTGACCTGAAAGTTACACAAAGAAGAATCAGCTTGGGAAGACATAACATTTTATGAGAGGAAAAAGTCTTTTGATTAATTTTGTAATTTTGATACAGTGAATTAATCTTCATATAATGCGGAAAAGAGAGAGTCTTTTGAATCATTTGGTATCCTTCATGTGCTCTCTCTGATTCTAAAGTATTGGGGAACAACAATTTCTAGAATGTTTGTTCCTTTATTTGTAGCCAATTTCAGTTTATATTGTTGGCCTGTAAATGTTTGCTACTATCAAAAAGCTTTTCTTGCTGTTTTGTGAATCTGTTGAATAACCCTGATTTGTTTTTTCTTGGTATAGTAGAATACTTCTCAGGGGAAGTATTGACTTAGAAACTTTCTGTATGATTTTATGAGTTTTTATATTTGAACACAGTACCCTAAATATAGGGTACTTACTGATATGTTTTAAAAAGTATAAAGCAGAAACATTGATACATTTCTCACATTTTGTCCCAATATATGGTAGTAGCGGGCAGACTCACTTTAGCTGTGGTTCTCATATGAGCCCACTGTAAATATAATGCTTAATTATGCAAGTTTCTCCCCCCTCCTTCACTGTAAAGGCAACAAATCAGGCTGTGAAACATGAATTGCATGTTTGGATTCTAAATGCAATTTCCTTTACTTGATTTATAAAACAAAGTTTTTCTGAGGTAGCCCATGCTCATTGAATTATGTTTTAAAGGCCAAAAGAAATAATGTATAGAAAGGAAATATAGATGAAATCTGTTTTAGAAAATTGATAAATATTAGCAGTACTAGTTTATATTAAATTGCTAATATACAGCACTTTATATTAAATGACTAAGTTGCCTAGAGAAAATCCATTTTAAAAACTTCCTTACATAATAGCAGTAGTTCATAATAGTATATGTTTTGTTATATCTGATTATGTTCATCTTTTCCTTTCCTCCTATATGGCATTCATTTCATTTTGGCTCACAGGAATGCACTAAACAGCAGGTATTGTAACCTATGTGTATGGTCCTTTAATGTTTATTTTCCCCAAGTTTGGTGTGTGACTAATGTCTTAATTCTGGCTTGTTGTGTCATATCCCTATTGTTCTACTACATAGTATATATTTTAGTTTGAATTTAAGTCACAAATGTATATCCTTGTGACATCATCATCGTTAGCATTTCATTTGTTGTTGCTGTTGTTATTTTTGATTGCCTGTGTGGCATCTTTCATTGTTAAAAATTTCATAATTTAAATATACAAGGCTTAGATATATAAAATAGCAGACACACACTTTAAGCATTCTATTTATAAATTTTTCAGTTTTCATTCTCAAGCAGCAGCTATGTGTTACAGTTTAGCAGCAGTGCTCTGTAACAAAAGTTAGTTTTATATAAGCAACAGTGTAGAGGTAGTCCTCAATTTATGATCACAATTGAGTCTCAACTTTCCTTGCTAAGCAAGGCAATTGTTAAGTGCGCTGTGCCTCATTTTATAACCTTTTATGCCACAGTTGTTAAGCAAATCACTGCAGTTGTTCAGTGAATCATACAGTCATTAAGCAAACCTGGCTTCCCCCATTGAATCTGCTTGTCAGAAGCTGGCTGGGAAGGTTACAAAGGGTGATCACACAACCTGAGGGCAGGGCAACCGTATAAATAGATGCCAGTTACCAAGCACCCAAATTTTGATTACACAACCATGGGGATGCTGCAATGGTTGTAAATATAAAAAAGTCACTTGTTTCAGTGCAGTGTTAACTTTGAACAGTCACTAAACTAATGGTTGTAAGTCAAGGACTACCTGTATATTCAGAATGTAATGGAATGAACTGAAGTACCAATTGCATATTTAAAATCAGATCTGTGTCATTTTGCTTAAAATTGAAATGGTGTAAAATTTTATATCAAAGTAGCTAAAATGTTTAATTCTATAGCATAGATAAAATTAGAGCTGTTGCATCACCCATGGCCAAAGTTACGGCTGTTCACGTGATCACAGTTTGGGCGCTTGGTAGCCCATCTGCACTTATAACCCCATTTATGCCATTTTGGCTCCCTGCTGCCCTGCACTTCACCACCCCAGCTCACTTTGGTGCCATCTTCTTGCCCCTTCTGCTGTTATTTGTCATGTGATGAATCAGCATCTACTTATTCCTGGGTCCTTTCACATAGAATTAGATGTTTGTTTGATCTTACCATGTTCCATCTACTGTGCTATGAAGGAAACGAAAGAAGCATTAAAAAAATAATTCTATCAAACTTCCAATTACAATTATTTTTAAAATACATTAGTTTGCCATTAGTGTCACACACACTCACAGACACACACACACACACACACACACACACACGAAGTAGCAAAATAACTATAGGTAGATAAGTAGATAGACAGACAGACAATGTGCCTTCAAGTCATTGCTGACTCCTGCAGACTGTTTGGCCTGGTCCCTGCAGTTTTAGAAACGGTTTGCTATTTACTTTCTTCCTAATGGTGAGTGGCTCGAGATCATCCAGCTAGGTTTGTATCTCAGGCCAGACTAGAACTCAGGGTCTTTCAATTTTTAATTCATTGCCAAAATTACTACACTAACCTGGCTCTCATATAGTGAAATGGAAAAAGCAAAAAAATATGTGAAACTACAGAGGGGAACAGAAAAAAAAGAGAAACTCCGTAGAAAATGGAAAAGAAAAGAAAAAAAACTACTAAAAATCTTAGGAATGATAATTAGCATAACTAAAGTATATTTAATTCCAAATATACATTGTTTTAAAACCTAGTTCATATTAATACAGTACATATTAATACAGTGTTGATATCCTTTCATCAGGCCCATTTATGCAGGATTCCAGTTAATATGTTCTGCAATGTTCTTGCTAAAGTAGCTATTAAAATCTTAGCATCAACAATTAACAGCTATATTGGAAGATAACAGGCAAATTCTTAAACATTTTTAAAAGTAACATGATACCTAAATATTTAGAAATATAGGAGCTATTTCAGTATTTTTAATATCATTCTATAATTATTTCATCTGGTCAAAGGGGCTTTTCCAGATTTTATCATATCATAGTATCATGGATTTCCTGTAAAGTTAGAAGCACACCCAGCTTTTACTTGCTTGTATCCCAGAAATTTATATTAAAAAATTACTATATCTTTAAAAAAGCATCTGTCTGTCTGTTCACTATTATGTTCAGATGTGTAGAATTTAATATTTCTTACATCTCAAAAAATTGAAATTTGTTTAATCAATTATCTTATTAAAAGACTTTTTTCATTTGAAATTATAATGTTTCTTGTTTATAAAAGAAAAATTAACTTCAATTTATATAAAAATATGTTCTTTTGGTAGATAGTCCTTTAGAATTCCATGTCACAAAAATGAGTTTAAACTTTTTTAAAAGAAAAAAATACCAGATGTATTGTTGGAGTAAACAAGATCTCAGGTCTAAGTGACAAATAATAAAATATTAAGCACTGCATAATCTGTTATAACAGTTGTAGAGCAACTGTCTTACCAATGTCATATTTTTTTATTGTTGCCTAGTTGATGCTGCTGTGAAGAGTTTAAACTTTGCTGGTGTTGAAAGGTATTTGTTGTGTTGTACCTTGTAGTAAGAGGAGCAAAATAAAATGAATCCTCAAAATGGCATATCCATTTTGATGGTGAAAAGATGCCTATAGTTTATAATCCACCACTGTGGATTAAAATGTGGGTAGTTGTTCCTCTTTTCTCTTAGCATTGAAGTTGCCAATGGAGAAAATGGGAAGTGTTAAATGGGCTAAGAAATAAAAGGAAGTTATTGTTGGACTCAGCAGGGGAAAAAATTGCTAACAAGAGATAATTACAGAGATAAAAGCAAGATAAAGAAATAAAAACAAGAGGTGAAATTAAAAAGTCCTAGGCTTCTGAAGAAATGAAGACTCTATGAAAATTCAGAATCACTAAGAAGAGTCAGGAGGAGAATGACTGCAACATGGGAACACTACCTGACTCAGATGTTCAGAGAGAGAAGAGATTCTGAAGACTGAGAAAAGAAGATCAAGATAGACAAAAGAGGTTGTCAGCTAAGTTTAATTGAAGACCTTGAGATAAAAGTCTCTGGGGAATTGAATAACACTTGTACACCTGGTTATAGCTTAACTAGGCATAGATCTTATTAATAGAAGTATTCTTGCAGGCAGAAGGATACCTAATGTCATAATACTAGAACAATTAGCCATACAGAAATTTACTACATTCTTCTTTAGAGGAAGATGCCAGAAATATATATGGGAGGATAAGGTAGGTGTGGTGGGGACTGGAGCTCTGTGTATATGCATTAACTAAATGCCACTTCCCTAATATATTATGAGTAGAAAAAGTAATTAATTTGATTCATAAAAAGGATATGGCTAATGTATTTTGTTTGATGAATTCTAACAACGCACAACAAAAGATGATAGCATGGTGGGAATGAACAGATAAATAGCAAATTATTTTGAAAAATGGTACCAAGATCCAGGAAAAAGAAATAGTTAAAGCCAAAAGATTTATGCTGCTATCCAGTGTTTCTTGAACCCCTCCAGGTTCAAGGGCACACACATTTGTTTGTTTTTTGCTAAAAGATTAGCTGATGAGCTAATTTAAAAAGTGGGTATGTCAGATTCAAAGGGGGCAGTTATGTATGTGTGTGTGTATATATGTGTAGAGAGAGAATGGGGGGGAGGTTACAAAGCCCAGTAGTAAACTGAAGGCTTATCATATTATCTCACAGTTGATGACAAAGGAGAAAAACCCAAAGCTAATAAAAATTAACTCTGATACTAAGCCCAAAGTTGTAAAAAAACAAAACAAAAAAACAATTTCTCATAGCAATTGAGGGAGGACAGCAAACTACTGTATAAACCTAGCTATACCAAAAGAGTGTACTATAACAAATATTAATTCCATATTTGCATCAGATCCATTAAATATGTAGTTATGTATATCAAAGGATATGTCAATTAGTTACATGTGATATAAATCAAATATATACAGAGTTTTATTTAGATATCGATAGATAGGAGTCCTTAAACCTTACCTTTTGGGAAAGATAAATGCTGTCAAAATGAATACCATTCAAGATTAATTTATATCCTGAGAGGAATTCCAGTTCATGCACCAGAGAAATATTTTCATAAAATAAATTCTTTCTTTGGAAAATTTCTATGGGGTTCTTTGATTCTGAGAATATTTTTACAGAAATTACTATTACCAATTAATGAAGGAGGATTTGGTTTCCTAAATCTTGACCTACATCTTTATACTTACCTAGTGTCAAGTATTGAATACTTGAAGCCCACAACTAGTGTTAATTTTCTGATTTGGTCAGCTTTGGAATTTACATGTATAGCACCTTTGGTTGGCTAGATAGTCTAAACAAACTAAAACTCTGGTATCTCTGGAAACAATTACAGTAACTATGGAATATAATGTCTAATAAAAAGTTTGAGTCTGTTCACCATGCAAATTGACTTTATGGGGAAAGCCAACTTTAAAAATTTGAAAGATGGTGATATGAAAAAAGTTGGTGGACGCAGTCATATTGACTTTGAACCAATTGATAGATGATGATGAAGATGAATTTTTAATAACTCAATGGACACATTTACAGTTATAACATTATTTGGACCAGCATCATTTTCAACATCTGAGGCATTAGAACAACTTACTAAACCCTTAAAAAAAACTGCAATTAATGAGGAAGTCCTCCGAAGATGGTGTGCTGAGCAACAGGGTGATTTTTCTCCCCTGCTGACAAACAGCTGATTTCACTACCAAAGCTGGCCCTTCGTTGGCACACTCCCCAGATTCAAATGGGAGCTACTAGGAATGATCCAAGATGACCTTTGGATGACATGAACCTACCTGAGGAGAGAAATCTTGAAGATTTCTGTTTTTGGTAGAAGAGACTGGAAGGTTGGGTCTCCATCTTTTCCTTTCAGCTGTTTGGTTGTTTTAAGCACACCTTTTAACTGCATATTTTGTTTTTTTTTAAAAAAAAATGATGTTTATTTTTAAATGTTAATCAACTGGTTGAATGCTATTTTGCTCTGACCCTTTGCTGGAAAGCACAAAGCACTCTGCTTTCTTTTACTGCTTTATTAGCTGTTGTAAATCACTTTTGTTTTCTCCATATGAAAGTTGACAGTGATTTCCTGGATAGTGAAAGTGATCTGATCTGATTTATGTTTGTATCGGATTTTCATTACAGGAATTTTGCATTTTATTAATTTTTAAAAGCACGGCTCTTATTTTTTTAAAATCTTTGATGGAGGTCTCCCTTTTTTCCACTTATTTTTATTGTGGGAAATATTATATTAAAGCTCTGTGAGGTTACTTTGTTAAGGGGCTTGCCCTGTTCTTGAAAAGAATTGTTTGATTGGCTATAAAAGCTCAGTTACAGAAAAAACTTCACTTACATTAAAGATGCAGACTGTGCATCAGCTTAAGGACAAAGCCTTTTGGGAACCCTTTGGAAAAAATGCTTTTCAATGTACAAGTTCAAATTGTAAATTTAGGTAAAAAGTTTGATAAAAAAACAACAGTTTCAAATCAAACCAAAGATATATATTCAGATGCAAGTAACAGCAGTTAAACAAGATTTACAACTGGATGGAGTGGAATTTAATTTTTGGTGGCAAACCTGAAGAAGGAGTCTGGTCTGAAAACTGCAGGTTGGTTGGAGAAAGCTAAAAGGGGCATGGCTTCTAAAGACTCATAGTTGACAGAACTGATGAGTGCTGAACTGAATTTTTTAAGAAGATTGATGGAGATTGGGAAGTGGACTTATATCTAACTGGAAAACAAATATTAAGACGTGTTGTGTTTCATCCTATAGGAGATTTTTTGAACAACAAATAATATGGATCCAATTGTTGGGAAAGATCCCAGTTAAAAGTTTAAGGAAAACCCTTTTTATTAAGAATCAAACAAGGATATTTGATCCTGGATGGACCAGAGACAACAATTGTGGTGACTTGTGATAAATTAAAAACCATTGGGGACATTCTGTGAGTGAAGTACAATAACAGACTGTTAACAGAAGGCTTTGAAGTTTAACCTTGCTGTTGGTTTTATTTGTTAATTATGATTTTTTTCTATGTAGTAGATGCCAGGTTAATTGTGTTGGATAAATAAAGTTGTAGAGGTTCATAAACTGTTTGCCTGCTTCATAAAGGGGGCAGAATTATTATTGAAATATTTTTATCAGTATTCAACTGGGGGACTATTTATGTATATGTTTGTTTTCTTTTTTTATGCACATTTATTTTATTTTATTTTTTGCCTTCTCTAGTTTTGCTTTGTTTTTGTATTTTCTTTGCCCTCCCTTCTTGGAAGTTTGTATTTTAGCATTTTGAATAAAAAAAGAAAAATGGATTGCAAAAAAACCTGCAATTAGTTCTTATAACTTATTATTAATAAATCAATTTGATATACAGATGTTAAAAAAGAGTAGAATAAAAATTAGAGGTTCCTATAGACAATGGGAAAGTGTCTTAACTTAGATAATCCAAAATGATAATGGACCTCAAATTATGATTTATACAACAAAAAATAATGTTTAGAATTTATTATAGAAAAGGACTATCAGAAATAGCATTTGGTTGGAGATGTAATAAGGATTATGCTGCTTTAAAACATACTTTTCTACAATGTCCTATACTTAGCAAGTTTTGGGAGAAATAAGTGGATTATCTAAATAGCAATAACACTTAGACTTATATACCACTCCATTGTGCTTTACAGCACTCTCTGAACGGTTTACAAATGTCAGCATATTGCCCCCAACAATCCTCATTTTATCGATCTCGGAAAGATGGAAGGCTGAGTCAACCTTGAGCCGGTGAGGATCGAATTCCTGGCTGTGGGCAGAGTTATTTATATAGAAGATTTACATGGCCAACTGTCTTATACATATTAAGCCTAGGGGGCTCACAACAACATTTTATAAAAACAGAACCCCACCATAGCATCATATATCACAACCACAGCATCATAACATCCCATCAACTTTAAATTGCTGTGCTTAATTTCTTCCTAGCTCAATGCTTCAGTGAAGGTGTTTATAGCCTTCAGACTCAATCTAAAGGGTCAGAGCAGCCACAGGAAAGATATGTCTCCAAAGTCCAGCCAAGTGGCCATATTTAAGGGAATGGACTGCAGTGCACTCACCCTGTCTAACCAATAGGGTAGACAATACCTTTAGCAAAATAACCTGGTCTATGCCATTTAGGATTTTAAAGGTGATAATCAGAAACTTGACTTGCACCTGAAAGTAACTGGTTCATCTTGTTCAGCAGATATAAAATAAGTAAAATGTGAAGCACCCAGCATTTCATGTGCCATCGCATGCTGGACCAGTTGTAAATTATGGGTAGTCTTCAAGGGCAGTCCCAAGTTGAGCATATTACAATAATCCAACTGAAAGACAACTAAGATGTAAGTGATAGTATGTAAGGCTTCCCAGTTCAGGAAAGAGTACCATTGCTACATAAGCCAAACCTCTGCAAAGGTCTCTGTAGCCATAGCTGGCACCTGATTTTTCAGCAGGAACTGTAAGGCCAGCAGAAACCCAACTTGGGATAGGGGGAATACTCCACTAAGAGTCATGGATGATGACTCACTGAACACTGGGGAGCCATAAAAAATCAAAGCCAATCTTTCTTGCCAGGATTAAGTCTAAAGTAGGTTCTTTCCCATCTAGCCCCACAGCTTCTAGGCACTGGATAAGAATCTGAATGGCACAATGTGCCCAGCATGGGATGAGGATGTATAACTGAGTATTAACCACATAATGATGGTACTGTAACTCATGCCATCTAATCACCTCACCCAGAGTGCTCATGTTTATGTTAATTAGGAGATTTAACTGTTGGCGTAGGTGTAAGACATTTGAGCATTCTTTGTAATGTTTCAGAGGAATTCAGTGGCTGAGAAGGGAGTAGATAACATGAGGTGATTTCACTGGAAGGTTTCTTCTAGACAGGTGAGAATTATGAGAAGGTGGAAAAAGTGATTCTGTACTACTATGAAATAATGAAACACACATTCACACATATTCAAGCAGTGATTCAGAAACCACTGCTATAGCCCACAAAAGGATGTTAGAGAACTGTGGCCAGATTGCTGGATTATGGCTACAATGCAACTTAAAATCCAGTGAAGAAGTGACAGAAGAAGTAGGCCTTGAATAGGTCTGCATTTCCTACCACGCCCAGTCAGATTCTAAATTCAAAAGCACCAGTCTGATACAGGAAAGAGGGTAGTAGAACTAGCTAAGGATTATTATTTAGCAATCTGAAGAGCAGAAGAACATCTGAGTTGAGCAGATGTCATAGGGGAACAAGTATAATTCCAAGAGAAGAAGCAAAAGCTAAGAAAGGAGATCTTTAAAGAGGATGAGATAGAAAAAAAGAAATCTCAAAAAGAGCAAAGAAAGCGAAAAGGCTGCAGTGGACAAAAATGTTTATATTTGTGGGGAAACAGGACATTGGAATAAAACTGACCATGTCCCTCTGAGATACTTCTCAGCAGTGCTGTATAATGGAACCCATAAAAGAGGTAGAGAGGCTCTTTGACAATGGCAGTTGAAGCCACATCTAATCAAAATTCTTACGGAGTGGTCTGATGTTTGGAACACAATAAGAGGATCTTATTAGTTCAGGGATCCCCAACCCCCAGTCCGTGTACCGGCACCAGACCGCAGCATGCCAGAAACCAGTCCGCGCAAACATGCAGAGCCCCATCTGTGGGATGCAGGCAGTATATGAAACCACGCCCCCTTCGGTCCACAGAAAAACCTCTCTCCGTGGAACTGGTCCCTGGTGCTCAAAAGGTTGGGGACCTGTGTATTAGTCGAAGCCTAAATCTTAAGACTCAGGCTTTGTGAAAAGATTTCCCTACAAGCTGATAATTCAAGCTAGGCAGGAAAACAAGATAGCTGGAATTACAATCAGAATTGAAGTGAAAAGTTGAATATTTCTCTTTACCTTTCCAGTGTTTTAAAGCTGTCACTCTAAAATTTGCTATTCTCACCTAGCAGACTCTTTGGTATTAATATTGCATCTTTTTTGTCTATCTCTTTGATTCTTGCCTAGCAGTGCTCATATTAATATTAATTTAGTATAAATTTATGGAATACTTTATATTCTCAGAGTTTTCTGTAACACATGGATTCTCATGATCTCCCAGATGACATATCTGGGGAACAAGTTGTGGTTGTTAAAATTTATTTTTAAGTCAATCAGACTTGTATTAGGAGAGCAGAAATACTGCAACAGTTGCTTCCACTTTGCCTGACCAAGCCCAAATTAAGTTTTAACAGCAGCCATACTTTGGGAAAGCTTGTTGTTGACTTGGCTAGGCAAAAAGGGGAATAAAGTCCAGAGAATTTTAACAATTCTTAGGCATTGCCTGCTCAAGCCTAATGACGTGTGCTAGGAAATATGGACCAAAACCCACAGCACAATGATTGATAGATTTATTTTTTGGCTGGTTGACATTACGTATGGTATAACATAACATAACATAACATAACATAACATAACATAACATAACATAACATAACATAACATAACATAACATAACATAACATAACATAACATAACATAACATAACATAACATCCTCTATTCCTAAGTATTCTCCTCTATCGATACATAACCTAGATAGATTTTTATTTCAAAATCGCACACATTAATCAGTTAATGATTACGGTCTTCTGCATTACATCATCTATGTCGCAGATTTTTGTAACTGTCTTCTTGGATTTCTTTCTTCTTTTGTTCCTTTGACAGAAGTGCTTGATTGATGTAATAATTAGGCCTACACTTTGGTTGCTTTAGAAACTAAGTATAATAAGAGTGGTGTAGATAAAATTAGATTTCTAAATAATGTTGCTGCAAGTTTAGATTCCCCCCCCCCCCAATTTATGAAAATTAACAATGCTGAATTGCGATGGGGAGATAACATGTATTGGGATAATATTCACAACTTATGGAAGGATTTTACTTTTTGAATTATTTTCACTTTTGCAGTGGAGCTAAAGTCAAGATTTCCTCTAATATTCCCCAAATGTTACCAATTACCAGTTTACAGAAAACAATAGAAAGTTCTTTTTTATACATATAGAACTATGTAAATCAGAGTAAGCATGTAGATGCGGTATGTTAGTTTTAAAGTCTCATAGATCAAATATATTAATTAACTAAAATTAGAAGACATATTGATAAAAAAATAAAACAATTTGATAAAAATAGACTATTTCAATATTCCAATTTTGGAAAACATTCAAAATATTTTTTCTAATTCTTTTGACTTTACTCTAAGTAATTCTTCTAACTGTGTTACATTTCAATTCCAAATACTACCAATTATTGTTTGCTTCTCTTATTGATAAATGCTAGCTGGAATATTATTGGTATCTACTATTGCCCCAAAGGGATAAGGCCAGAGATACGATAGTGGTAAACATAACATTAGAAGGTTACCAAAACTAGATCAGTAGATTATGAATTCAAGACATTTTATCTATCCACTGGTTAAATTTGTTGTCAGAGTTATTATCTTTGATCAACCCTGGTCAAATATCTTTGTATGTTCTCCTTTATAAAAATAGATATTTAATACTGAAGCAAGACATATCAGAACATTCCAGCAACTGTCAAGCCTTAAGTTGGAATTTTTAAAGTCTGTTCTTCAAAGTCTTCATAGTACTCAGCCGTTTGTGCTTAGTGTACTGACAAGAATTTAGCTATCAAGCTTTATTCAAGTGGATTAGAATTTACCAGATCTGTTTGGCAACAGAGGTTATCTTTTTTCAGTTGCTTTTCTCTATAGCTTTCCCAAAGAAGTAATCATAATGTGCAACTTTTAAATCCTTATAATCATTTATGTATTGCTGTAGGGTGATATTTCTGAACTGCAACCCTCTATTACCGGGCTTTTCAACCTTTTCACCCATTGTACCACTTTTAGGATATGGCAATATCCGAGTACCACCAGTCGCCTAGCAAGGTGTCAAAAACTTGATGCACCATGTTTTCCTGAAAGTAAGGCCTACCCCGAAAATAAGCCCTACCTAATATAAGCCCTACCCCAAAAATAAACCCTAGTTTGGGGGCAAGGCACACACTTAAAAATCAAGCTAAGGTGCGGGTAGGGGTGTGGATCTGCCCCATGCGCCCCATACCCACTTACCTTGCAGCCAGGCCTCTCCTCGCTGGCCCCCTTCTTCTGTGGCGTCTTCTGCAGCCAGGCCTACATTTCTCAGTCACAGGCCTTTCTGGAAGGCCTGTGCAACTAAGAACCAACCTATGGATTGAATCCATAGCTTGGTTCTGCAAGATCTGCAGCCAAGGACCAAGCTATGGATTGAATCCATTGCTCGGTCCTTGGCTGCACAGGCGTTCCGGAAAGGCCTGACTGCAAAATGCAGGCTGGAATGCAGCTGCAGAATGAAGCTGAACCTTCGGCCCCAGAAGAATTGGACCTGCTGGGCGAGGCTGTCAGTGCCGGAGGTAAGACACCCCCTGAAAATAAGACCTGGTGCCTCTTTTGGAGGCAAAAAGAAAAAAAAAGACCCGGTCTTATTTTTGGGGAAACAATGTACCTGCAACTATCCACCTTGCTTCTGGTTGACTTTTGCCTTTCATTTCACTTTTCCCAGTGTTACAGCTTTTTGTATCAAATAATCTGATAAGATATACAAAGACCTAATAAAAGGGAGACTAAATATATAATAAATCAGGCAGTATGATTCACATGCAAATTAATAGTATGCAATTAATTTAGAAACTCCCAGTACGGTCTGCTTCTTTGCAGTCGGCTTCTGTGGCCATAGAATTCTACTCTGATGTTTAACCACGATTGGTTGATTTTTCTTGTACCGCTGCTTTTATAATACAAACATGGATGGTTTTCCAAAGGGAAATGTGAATTATTTTATTTTGTAAAATAATACCCATCACTGTATCTTCATATTTCTAGTACTAATCTATGTCTTTTCTTACTGCTAATGTCTAAACACCTGTTCTTTTCCACAGAAAAGTTTTGTTTATATCTCTTGGGGTTTTTCTTTTCTTTTCTTTTCTTTTCTTTTCTTTTCTTTTCTTTTCTTTTCTTTTCTTTTCTTTTCTTTTCTTTTCTTTTCTTTTCTTTTCTTTTCTTTTCTTTCTTTTTTTCTTTTTTTTCTTTTTCTCTGTCCAAGCCCTTTTTCTCCAACAGCCAGCAGGTGGGGCTCTTGCATTTTTCTGTTTGTTTATTTTTATTTCTTGGAAATACTTTCTCCAGCCAATATCTTTCTCTTCCAGGGCTCTTGCCTTACCTGAAGTCTAAGACTAGCTTGGGCAGGGGGAAGGGGTGTGTGTGGGGGTGTGTGTGTGGGACATACACTCCAGTTTCCTAGTTGCTGCTATCTTTCCTGCTGCCTCTTTAGTCAGCGGGACTTTGACTTCGCTGCTCTTCTTTTGCTGCACTCCCACTCTGTGTTCTGTTTCCCAGTGTTTTTCAGAGCCAAGAAATATTATCCAGCATCAGATCTTTTCTCCTTTTCTTCTTCTTATGTCAGAATAATCTTGGGAGATTATTAATCTTGGGAGATCTGACGATGAACTGCCACATAGGGAATGGTCAGATAAGATGGAGCATAGCTCCCAGCTGCAAAGTGGATGAAGCAAGAGACTCCAGAGAGATTGTCCCTTAGTTATTGGGCTTTAAAGGTGGCAGCAGGAGAACTGTACTTTCAGACTTGCAAGACTATGTTAATGAAGACATGGTTAATGTAGCTTTAGAATAAAGTAGAATTAGCTTATATGACTGTGCTTTCTCTCTGATCTACCTGGCAAAGCTAACAGGTGTCTTGCAGGTCCATATGTTTCTCTCAGTTCCTCTGGCTATATAGCTTCAAAGTGCTTGTCTTTTCCATCTACACTCAAATTTCAAAAATCCTAATACTGAAAAGAAGAAAGAAAAGAACGGTTGCAATTTGTGTAATGGGATGTGCGGATGACCTTAGGGAACGAGAAGATGAGATGCTACCTAGGAAACAATCAGAAAAGGAAGGCAGGAGCCCCCAATGGATTAACGATCAGAGGAAGAAACTTGGAAAGGTCCTGCTGTAATTTTTCAGGCAGTTGAAAGTGGTGACAGCAAGTCTGTACATTAAGGCTTGATTCCTAATGTATACTTAGATTCCATTAGTGTAGTCTTAGAATAAAGTAGAATTAGCTTGTCTACTTGTGTTTCTTTTCGGGCTTGGCTGGGAAGTTCTAACATTTGCCAGTCATGTGGTCCTTAAACATATTTCCCTCTTTACTATCCAGTTGACTGGCTTTCTGAAGCTCTGACTTACCAATTCCAAATGTTGGAAAATGCCATGATTTACTGTAGATGATCATATTCCAATTTGTGACACGCTATTCCTCTTAACCAAGTAAGATTTTGTAAGTGATATGTTGGAATGTGGTAGCTGCTCCACATTCATCATGAATGGCATCATCACTGAAAGAGGGATGACAAAAGCCACTCTATTCTTTTGAGTTGGCTTCTACTGTAATCTACCTGTATCCTTTTATTATGTTGTTGTTAGCTGCGAAGTCGTGTCCGACCCATTGTGACCCTATGGACAACGTTCCTCCAGGCCTTCCTGTCCTCTACCATCTTCTGGAGTCCATTTAAGCTCACGCCTACTGCTTCAGTGACTCCATCCAGCCACCTCATTCTCTGTCGTCCCCTTCTTCTATTGCCCTCAATCTTTCCCAGCATTAGGCTCTTCTCCAGTGAGTCCTTCCTTCTCATTAGGTGGCCAAAGTATTTGAGTTTTAGCTTCAGGATCTGGCCTTCTAAAGAGCAGTCAGGGTTGATCTCCTCTAGGACTGACCAGTTTGATCGCCTTGCAGTCCAAAGGACTCGCAGGAGTCTTCTCCAGCACCATAGTTCAAAGGCCTCAATTCTTTGGCACTCAGCCTTTCTTATGGTCCAACTTTCACTGCCATACATTGCAACTGGGAAGACCATAGCCTTGACTATACGCACTTTTGTTGACAGGGTGATGTCTCTGCTTTTTAGTGTGCTGTCTAGATTTGCCATGGCTTTCCTCCCGAGGAGCAAGCGTCTTTTAATTTCTTGGCTACAGTCCCCATCTGCAGTGATCTTGGAGCCCAGGAAAATAAAATCTGTCACTACCTCCATTTCTTCCCCATCTATTTGCCAGGAGTTGAGAGGGCCGGATGACATGATCTTGGTTTTCTTAATGTTAAGTTTCAACCCAACTTTTGCACTCTCCTTCTTCACCCGCAACAAAAGGCTCTTTAGTTCTTCTTCACTTTCTGCCATTAGAGTGGTATCATTTGCATATCTTAGGTCAGGGGTTGGCAACCGGAATAAGCAAAAGAGCAACTCGGAACCGGTTCCATCACACACACAAAAAAGTGGGAGCCACAAAAAGTGCGTGTGCGTGCGTCCACGCATGCGCATGCACAAAAAACAAAATGTTTTGCACATGCGCAAAACGGGAGGCACCTGCGCGGTGACGGGTCTCCCTGGCGACGGGCGCTGGGTTGCGGCGCCACCTTCAGCCCGGGTGCTGCCGTAGCCACCCCGGAACCTCCAAACCGCCGCCCGTTCAGGGAGGTGCACGCGCAGCTCTCCAAACCTTTGGAGAGGTGCGCGCGCACCTCCACCCAAATGGGCGGCGGCGCCACCCATTTGCAGACGTGCTGCTGGTGGTTTGGAAAGCTGTCACGGCCCGTTTGCAAAGCTACTGCCTTCGGAGGAAGGCGGCAGCTTGCAAACGGGCGGCAGCAGTTTTCCAAACGGGCGGCACCACTGCCCGTTCGGAGAGGTGCACGCGCACCTCTGCCCGTTCGGAGAGGTGCGCGCGCACCTCTCCAAACAGGCAGCACCACTCTCCATTTGGAGAGGTGCGCGCGTACCACTGCCTGTTCGGAGAGGTGCACGCGCACCGGTCAACTGGGAGCCACAGGAGATGGCTTAAAGAGCTGCATGCGGCTCAAGAGCCACGGGTTAATTACATACTATTAATTTGCATGTGAATCATACTGCCTGATTTATGGAGCCCAACGGGATCTGCGTCGGGTCAGGGGTCGCAAGGGTACAACACGGTAGAGTTCCTTGGTGGCCACCCTTTCCCAGGCATCCACCAAGGCATCGGCCGGGCTGTGAATGAGGGTGATGGGTATAGACCCAAGCGCCATCTGGAACCTTTCTGGGTCCATTAGGTGCCTGGGGCGGAACCACCTGGTCGGTTCCGCAGCCCAGCAGCGGGGGGTGGCATAATGGAAGACCAGCCGCAGGAGATAATGATCAGACTGTGATGGGGAAAATGGCTGGCAAACCCCCTCCCAGATCATCCAACCACTGCCCAGATAAAAACACCAGGTC
Organism: Vipera berus; assembly: GCF_964194415.1. Taxonomy (NCBI): domain Eukaryota; kingdom Metazoa; phylum Chordata; class Lepidosauria; order Squamata; family Viperidae; genus Vipera; species Vipera berus. Next base: position 62,638,591 of record NC_138209.1, read on the forward strand.
GAGAGTGTGACCCCCACATGAGTCGGGCCCTGAATTACCTGGGTCAGGTCCATGGCCATCATGGAAGCCATGAACTCCCGAGCTAACTGACAACCCTCCCAGGGAAGGCAGGTTGAAGTCACCCAGAACTATAAGCCTGGGGAACTCCACCGCCAACCCTGAGAGGGTGTCGAGCAGCCTGGGCAGGGCTGTTGCCACACAGCTGGGCACCAGGTATGTGAGCAACAAGCCCATCTGGACCCGAGGGCCAAATCTCAGGAGGAGGGACTCACTCCCGCCTATCTGGACAATGGTGGTCTCCCGCGGACATAAAGTCTCCCAAATAACCACTGCCACTCCACCGCCCCTACCCTGAGCCCGTGGCTGGTGTAGCACACAGAAACCTGGGGGGCATAGCTCAGTCAGAGGGACCCCTCCCTCCGAGCCCAACCAGGTTTCAGTAATGCATGCCAGATCCACGCATTCCTCCTCGATCAAATCACGAACGAGGGGAGCCTTATTAACAATGGATCTGGCATTAAAATACACCAGCCTAAGCTCAGGGACCTGATCACCCTCATCCCCAGGCAAAACGGTGCTAACCAGAGGGTCGAAGCGCGCCACCGCTCGAAGATAGCGAGTGCACGATCCAAGATATTGATGTGGCCCTCCGTGCAACCACCTGCTACCATTCCCTATCGTCGTGGGGATTTGACACTCCACCCCAGCACACACAGAGCCAGCAGCCTCCACCCCCAACCCCATCCCACCAGAGCCCATAACGGGCCCAGACTGAGTGCCGGTTAATAGTTCCCTCCCCTCCCCACTATTCCTCCCCCTCCCTAACCCTTTAAAATGACCGGCTAAAAAACCTATCAGGGGCCTCTTAGTGTGTCTGCCCCAGAGGCCCCTAGGTAAGCCCAACTTGACTATGTGACAAATCTGATTTAGCTGTCTGAACTTTAGACTAAATTTTGACTTTTCCTGTCAAAATTTTCCTGTTGAAAATAAAAGTACCCAGAAAAGCTTTTCCCTCCCCCCAGACTGTTTTCATTTACATTCTTTTCCTTGTCTGCCTTGAGTAAATTACTGTTCTTATCTAGCAACTGTGTGTGTGTGTCTCTGTGAACTGAAACCTGAAACAGGATAACTCCAAGTTTTATGCCTTTTATGCCAGTTTTATAATAACTTTGCATGGTATATTTTTCTTTTTCATCCTTCAAACAGTCTGATGCTTCACAAGATTCATTGCTTTACAAATTATATAGGGACATTGCCACTTGATCTGTAATTTATTTTATGTGCTAGGTGGCCACCAAAGTTCTTGTTTCCACTTTAATTGTTTTAATATTACCCATTTATCATATTGCCTTTTATATCATTCCCTTGCTATGACAAGGTATTCTTCGAGAATTGTTCTAATACCTTTAGTTTATATTGCTGGGTGAATAAAATAATCACTGATATCAGATGATAGCTGATATTCTTTTGAACTATATGTTTGTATTTTTTATTAATTATGTAAAACAAATAACAGAAAAATTAAGAACAGAAATAAATATATGCATACAGTAAATTTTATGTAAGGGTAAAGGTTGATAAGGAAATACGGTGTTTTTATAAAAAACAACATTAAAAAATAAAAATTTAGATAATAAATTCTTCTCCTCTGTTTCCAAAAATTTTTTCCCCAAACAATTGATAAAGTATTGAAAGAATAAAAAACAACCATCAACATTTCCTTCTAGAATAAAGGTTGCAATGATAAGGTGCTCATATCCTGCTGCCTTTAATTCCCCATCCTCCATTTTTTATTAATATCAATCAATAGAAAGATTAATATCAGCACACTATAGTTGTTAAAATGTAGTTTAGCATGTAAAAATGAAGAAGAGCTTGTTTCAATTTGAGCAGATCTTCAATTTTAAGAAGTCTGATAGAATAAAATAAAGTCTCAGTCTCAGAAAAAGCAGAACCATGGAATAACAGTAACTCAGAAAAGCTAATAATAATTTTATAGATAAATCACACATGTTATTCAGTAAATCTCTTTTCATAGCTTGTCTAAGAATGGAATATTACTGTCACATTGATGTTTCATTGGGTTTCTTTTTTAGGCACCTTATTGTTATGGTTTCGATAAATGAAGCTAGTCAAAAGAACTTCAAGGCGAAAAATTCGTCTTCGAGAACATTTTATTTGGAAAGAAGATATCGGCAGTTACATAGTTGAACCCCAAACTGAAAGTTACCTCCCCTGATACAAAGTTATAAGTTGTAATTCCCACCCAAACCAAGCTGTCACACATCACATTCCCCAGTGACAAATAAACACGGGCTTTTCTTCCCCCACCCTCCTACCGCCAAGATTCTTTACTCATAATGAGCTTGATTAAAAATGCTGCTGCAGTTGTTATGACTAACTAAGAACACTCATACCTCTCCCTCCCCCTTTATTCTGTCTATGTGAAAAATCCCTAGCTACAGAGTAGAAAGTTACAATGAACAACAAAATTAAAATTGCCAGTTTCTTCTGCTGTCACAATGCTGACATTCAGACCCTCTTAAAGAAAGGAGAAATCCTATAATACAAACAAAGACATAAATCAAGGGAACACCCCCCCTCCGAGTTTATTTGGGTGCTTGTCATAAAATCTAGGAATAAGCCTATCTGCTTTCTCATCAGTACATTTCACCCAGGTAGCTTCTGATAACGGATACCCCTTCTATTGCACCAAATACTGCAATTTCCCCTTGTACAGTCTAGTGTCCAAAATCTGCTTCACTTCATAGTGGGTCTGCTCTGCTACCACCAAGGGCCCAGGGTCTTTCTTTGGAGGGGGTCTCAATGTCGACTCTATAAGCTTCAGTAAACTACAGTGAAAAATGGAGTGAATTTTTCCTAAGAGTCGAGAGAGCTTTAACCTCACAGTCACAGGATGGGAAATGGTCCCAGGAATTTCGGCCTCAATTTCTTGCTAGGTAATGGTCTCAAGTATTTTGTGGATAGACAGAACTGCCGGTGAGGAGCCCTTTTCTTGTCAGCTTGTTTTTTGTTCATTTTTGAAGCTTTTTCCAAAGCTTTCTTTGCATTGTCCCAAATTCCCTTCCATGAAGACATCCATTGAGCTAAAGTCTGAATGGCAGGTGGTTCTTGGGGGTATTCAGATATTGGAACAAAATTCCTTCCGGCAACAACTTTAAACAGTGTGAGTCCCGTGTTACTGTGGACAGTGTTGTAAGCCACTTCAGTGAAAGGCAAGAGATTGGCCCAATTCGTTTGTTGGTAGTCCATGTAACACCTAAGGTATTGTTCTATCGTTGAGTTCGCTTTTTCAGCCGCCCCATTCGTAGACGGGTGAAAAGCCGACAATAATCCCTGTGAAGAACCAACCAGTTTTAGAAAACTCCTCCAGAACCTGGCCGTGAACTGCACCCCGCTGTAAGAGATTATTCTCTTCGGAGGTCGGTAAATATGTTTAAGGAACAGTTTAGCCAGTCTCTGCACTGAGGGGAGACCCAGGCAGGCAACAAAATGAGCCTGTTTTGAAAATAGATCAATCACAGTCCATATTACCGTGATACCCCTACTTTTAGGTAATTCGACAATAAAGTCCATAGCAATTTCTTCCCATGGGATGGAAGGGTAAGCAACAGGCTGCAATAGTCCAGGGTTTTTTTTCTGAAATTCTTTTCATCATAGCGCACACTACACAGCTTTTCACATAATTTTCTACATCTCCTTTTAACCCTGGCCACCAAAACTGCCTTCGTACCAAATGCAGTGTTTTCAAATAGCCAAAATGATCAGTCTGCTTTACATCATGGCTTTGCTGGAGTGCTTGCAAATGGAGAGATTCAGGCAAATATAGTTTTCCTCTTTTCCAAACCAAACCATCCTTGTGGGTCAGGATGCTTTGGTGGTCTTTGAGCCATTGGTCCTTGATTAGTTCCTGTTTTAGTTTCATAACAAGAGGATTGTCAGGGTTAGAAGAGTCAGTACGATGAGGATCTCGAGGAGTTACCTGGGAAACAGTCTGCAGTGCTGACATGATTGAGTCCACAATCTGTTCGCACTGGCTTTTCTATTGTGGCAATCTGGATAGGGCATCAGCCAGGAAGTTTTTCCCACCTGGTACGTACTGAAGGGTGAAATTGAAACGATTAAAGTATTGCGCCCAATGAACTTTTTAGGGGAGAGCTTGTGGAAGTTTTCAATGTCTCTAAGTTTTTGTGATCAGTCCATACTTCAAAAGGCATCTTGCTTCCCTCCAGGAAATGGTGCCATGTGAGCAAAGCCCATCTAATAGCAAAAGCCTCTTTCTTCCAAATAGCCCACTGGCGTTCTGCTTCAGTGAACTTCTTTGAAGTGTAAGCACAGGATTGTAAAAGTCCATCATGTTTTTTGTGCAACAAAACTGCCCCCATGGCCACATTGCTAGCGTTGGCCTGGATCATGAAGGGCTCCTCAAGGTGAGGATGTTTTAGGATGGGTTCAACGGCAAACAATCTTTTTAAAGTTAAAAAAGTTGTTTGACATTGTATAGTCCACTGCAGCGGCTGGCCAGGTTGCAGTTTACCTCAGTCCCTACCGGTTCTTAACAAATCTGTCAGGGGCAAAGCAATCACAGAAAATGAAGGGATGAACTGGCGGTAAAAGTTGGCAAATCCCAGGAAACTCTGTAGTTGCTTTCGGGCTTTTAGAGGTTGCCATTTCGATTCCTTTGCTGGAAATTCTGTAGCCTAAATAATCCAGACGTATTTGGTAAAATTTGCACTTTGACAGTTTGACATAGAGCTTAGCGTTGAGCAGTTTTTTTTCAAAATGTCCCGTACTAAGCTCACATGCTCTGTCATGGTCGTTGTGTAGATTAGGATATCATCAAAATACACCAGAACACCTTTATACAGATGTTCATGTAGCACCTGGTTGATCAGTTGCATGAATACCGCAGGGTCCCCTTGTAGCCCAAAAGGCATAATTTTGAACTGGTAGCTGCCCAGGGGACTATTGAAAGCAGTCTTCCATTCATCAACTTCTCTTATTCTAACACGGTAATACGCTTCTCTCAAGTCCAATTTTCTGAAAATCTTTCCCTTTGCCAAATGTGACAATAGATTCTTCATGAGTGGGAGTGGGTACATATTCTCCACACTCACAGCATTAATTTCCTTAAAATCCACAGAGTCCAAGAGACCCATCTTTCTTTTCCTTGAACAACACTGGAGCCGCTACTTGGGATTTGGCTGGTTTGATGAAACCCCTGGCTCAAGTTCTTATCAATGTACAGGCATAATTCCTCCACTTCGGTGTTGTGTGTGTGTGTGTGTGTGTGTGTGTGTGTGTGTGTGTGTGTGTGTGTCATTGTGTATATTTTTGGCTTTGGCAGCTTAGCCTCAGGTGAAATCTCAATGGCGCAGTCAATCGCTCAGTGAGGGGGTAAAACATTACATTTCTTTTCACTAAACACCTCTGCCAAGTCTCTGTATTCACTGGGGATGAGTGGCTCCCCAGGCAGGGGTAAGGTGGCTATTTTCAGTGTCTGTGGGCGGTCCCTTGCCTCCGAGACATCAAAAGTTACATGGGGGGGAGATGGGCCTATGGGCAATCTCAGGGTTCTCATCCCCTTCTCCCACCACTTGTCTAAGCACTTGTCTAACCAGGAGAGACCTAAAATTACTGCTTCTGTCATTTTCGGGGCTATGACAAAGCAGATGAATTCCCAGTATTCACCTATCTCTAGCCGTACTGGTTCAGTTAGGTGAGTGATTAAAGCTCCTCCCATTAATGAACGATCTGCCTGTTTAAACTTCAGAGGATTAGAAAGCATCCTGGTTTAGGAGATTCCGCGGCCATGATTGCTGGGACTCTTTGCAGTGGCGGCCTTCTGGTTTGCTCTGGCTTCAGTCCAGTTCCTGGAGGAGTTGCTTTCTTGTAGCGAGCAAGCTCAATGTCTAGCTTCACTGCCACTCGATACCACTCCTGTAGTTGATCAGGAACCCCCCAAGTGATACAGGCCTGGAATAGATGATCATCTAGCCCCTCTTTGAAGTGATATATTAGGGAGTGTTCTGGCCACCTCTCCATCCCCCTTGCCACCCTCCAAAATTCTCGCACATATTCCATTGCAGTCCTGCCAGCTTGCTTCACTTTATGAATATGTTTCTCGGCCTTGAGGGTTATGGATTCATCCTCGAATCGAGTTCTCAATCCTTGGATGAAGAGATGGTAGTTCCCTAGTTCAGGCACTCGTTCGTTGTACAAATTATTTAGCCATTCAGATGCTTCCCCTTCCAGATTGGTTGCGATAGCATCGACCATGGCAGCTGGATCTGGGTAGAAATTGGCATTTCGGTTCATACTGGAACGCACCTGATTGAGGAAGAAGATCAATTTCTCCAGATCACCATCAAAACTAGCCTTCAGAGGTGGCGCCATTATGTGCTGCTTTTCGCACAATTGCTGTTGCCCTCCCAGCTGCAGTTGCATGCCCCACTGCTGCTGGCCCCCCAGTGGCTACTGTCTGTCCAACATATCGCGTAGTCATCCCAGCTGTTGAACCAGGTTGCGTTAAACATCCACATTTGGGTTGGCTCCTTGTGCAGGTTCTGGGCTCTGGCAATGACGGCGGTGATAATTGGGGCTGCATGACTGAGAATAGTAATGGTCAGGGCTCTCACAGTTCTGGTGGCAATCTGGGCTCCGATGGTATTGGTGATCCCGCCATCTGGGGCTCTCACAATGGTGATATTTGTCAGGAGACTGTGATGACCGACGTTGATCAGGGTTTCTCCGATGGCCAGGACTGTCACAATGACATCTCTCGCGGGTGTTGTAATGATCTTGCCATCTAGAGCCTCCGCGATGGTGATGCCTGTCAGGAGACCGTGACAAATGATGCCGATCAGGGTTCTCCGACAGCTAGGACTGTCACGCTGTGAGTGGCGTTCTGGACTTCTTGACGATTGACTACGACCCGAACTATTGCATCATGGGTGACGGGTCAGGACTCTTCCTCCCCACTGGGCTTGAGGTCAATGCTGGTGGCTCTGAGCATGGAGTTGCCGCCTAAGTTCCGTCAGTGGGGCTAGGGCTTCTTCTGGGTATAGATTGGCACCAATCCCACCAGTCGCCGTGCTCTCTAGTAGGTAAGGAGCAGGTGACCTGTCCCTCGCTTCTCATCTCTAGCTCCTCAAACTTTTCCACCTTCTCCACCAATTGGCTGAGGACTGCTGACAGGTACTTCCACTCTCCTGAATCGTCTGTTGATGCCAATCTTTTTGCTCCTCTATGATCAGGGGAGCATGATTCCCTTGAGGCACCTGCTTGCAACTCTGACTCAGCTGCTTTTAAAGAACTCCTGTTTGGTTGGGTTGTCTTGGGATGCTTAAGAGTCTCCACTGGGCAGGGTCCACTCTGAAGACCACGTTTAGGTCTCGCTCCTGGTGCCAGAACCTCTGCACTCAGTTTCTCCAATGACATAAGGACTTGTGCTCTCTCCGCTGAGGCATGGTTGGGGTGCTGGTTGTGGGTGCTTCTTTTTTCTCCATGCTGAGATCTTCCCTGAATTTTTGTCTATAACCCTCCTGGTTTGGGAAGGCGAATGGAGCTCAGAACCCCAAGGATCTTATAGTAGATGTGAGTTTTGGGTTAGTGTCTTGGTTTCGATAAATGGAGCCAGTCAAAGAACTTCAAGGCAAAAAATTTGTCCTCGAGAACATTTTATTTGGAAACAAGGTATTGGCACTTACATAGTTGAACCCCAAACTGAAAGTTCTCTCCCCTGATAAAAAGTTACAAGTTGTAATTCCCACCCCAAACCAAGTTGTCATACATCACATTCCCCAATGACAAACGTGGGCTTTTTTCTCCACGCTCCTACCGCCAAAATTCTTTGCACATAACGACCTTGATTAAAAATGCAGCTGCAATTGTTATGACTAACTATGAACGCTCATATCTCTCCCTCCCTCTTTATTCTATCTATGTGAAAAATCCCCAGCTACAGAGTGGAAAGTTACAATGAACAACAAAAATAAAATGGCTACAGTTTCTTCTGTTGTCACAACGCCGACACTTATCAAATTGACAAAATTAATGTATCATTTGGATTGTGACTTACTGTTTTGCCCTATCATTACTTACTTAGTCCTCTAAGTAAAAATGTTTTATACTTACTAGCAACAGTTTTACTATTCATTAAAAGCAACCATCTAAATTGTTGATGGACTGTTAAAGAATAGAACTTGTAGGAGAACAGGCAGTACTGGATAGTGAAGTTAAATGCATCATCAGTTTAGAGTCCTTGTTTTGCCACAAGAGATCCAAGTCCAGCCCTCTTGAATTCTGTTGGCACTTATCTAGTTCCACTTTAGTGCTGAACATTAGTTGACCAAATTCTTGGATATAGGCTTGAGCAATAAATCTTTCTAAACTACAAGTCAGCCTACTATGATCCTGATCCTTTGGCCCTGAAAGAATTGTAGCTTTTTTTGCACATTGTAATTAGCCTGAGACTCACATGGGGCTGCTGTTCCATTGCCTATGTCAAGGCTGTTCTGATTTCTTTCTTGAATGGTAGAAGGATGCAGCAAATTGTCTGTATTAAAATGTCTTTCAGTGATTGAATAAACATTTTTCTCCCTTTTTGGGGAGTATTTTTGCTATTGTAAAACATCTAATGCAGTCATGTCATACTGCCGGCCGGTGGGCTGGATGCGTCATGCCGAAACCACGCCCACCCCATTGCCAGCAATGGGGGAAAAGTTGTGATATGTAGTGTGACGTCACGTGACGTTGCGAGTTTGATACGCATGATCTAATGGGTTCAGTCATTTCTAGGATACAGCTAATCAGGCTTAGATATGTGATAGTATGGGTCAGAAATCAAGAAAACATTATTTTTCTTCTTTTTTTGTATCTCAATTTACAGTTGCAAGAAAAAGTGTGTGAACATGGAGTGTTGCATGAATTGGCCATAAAATGCGCTCTAAACCGCCCTGAGTCCTTCGGGAATAGGGCGGTATAGAAAACTAAATAAATAAATAAATAAATAAATAAATAAATAAATGTCATGTAAGTCACAACAATAGAAAAACACAGTCTGCTTAAAATAATACTACACAAACATTAGCTGTTGTCATGTTTTAATTGAACATAACATGTAAACATTCACAGTGCAGGGTGGAAAAAGTATGTGAACCCCCTAGCCTAATGACTTCTCCAAGAGCTAATTGGAGCCAGGAGTGAGCCAACCTTTACTCCAATCAGTGTGATGATATTGGATGTGTTGCTGACAGCTGTCCTGCCCTTTAAAAACACACACCTCTTTTGGGTTTACTGGTCTCAAGAAGCACTGTCTGATGTGAACCATGCCTTGCAGAAAAGAGCTCTCAGAAGACCTACGATCAAGAATTGTTGACTTGCATGAAGCTAGAAAGGGTTACAAAAGTATCTCCAAAAGCCTTGATGTTCATGTGTCCACGGTAAGACAGACTGTCTACAAATGGAGAAAGTTTAGCACTGTTGCTACTCTCCCTAGGCGTGGTCGTCCTGTAAAAATGACTGCAAGAGCACAGCGCATAATGCTTAATGAGGTAAAGAAGAATCCTAGAGTGTCAGCTAAAGACCTACAGAAATCTCTGGCACATGCTAACATTTTTGTTGACACATCTACAATAAGGAAAACATTAAACAAGAATGGATTACATGGGAGGACACCACGGAGGAAGCCATTGCTGTCCAAAAAAAATATTGCAGCACGTTTGAAGTTTGCAAAAGAGCACCTGAATGTTCCACAGCACTACTGGCAAAATATACTGTGGACAGATGAAACCAAAATTGAGTTGTTTGGGAAAAACACACAACACTATGTGTGGAGAAAAAAAGGCACAGCACACCAACATCAAAACCTCATCCCCACTGTAAAACATGGCGGAGGGAGCATCATGGTTTGGGGCTGCTTTGCTGCCTCAGGGCCTGGACGGATTGTTGTCATTGATGGGAAAATGAATTCCACAGTTTATCAGGACATTTTGCAGGAAAACGTACGACCATCTGTCCGCCAACTGAAGCTCCGCAGAGGATGGATGATGCAACAGGACAATGACCCAAAGCATACAAGTAATTCAACAAAACAATGGCTTCAACAGAACAGAATACGCCTTCTGGAGTGGCCCAGTCAGAGTCCTGACCTCAACCCGATTGAAATGCTGTGGCATGACCTTAAGAGAGCGATTCACACCAGACATCCCAAGAATATTGCTACACTGAAACAGTTTTGTGAAGAGGAATGGTCCAAAATTACTCCAGATCGTTGTGCAGGTCTGATCTGCAATTACAGAAAATGTTTGGTTGCTGCCAAAGGAGGGTCAACCAGTTATTAAGTCCAAAGGTTCACATACTTTTTCCACCCTGCACTGTGAATGTTTCCATCTTATGTTCAATTAAAACATGACAACAGCTAATGTTTGTGTAGTATTATTTTAAGCAGACTGTTTTTCTATTGTTGTGACTTACATGACGTTTAGAGCGCATTTTATGGCCAATTCATGCAAAACTCCACGTAATCCCAAAGGGTTCACATACTTTTTCTTGCAACTGTAAGAAAGATAAAACATTGATAAAAGAATAAAGGAATATGAATTATTTTAATTTAGAACAAGGAATATATTTAAAACAAGGTGTTCATATAATAAATCTCATTACTCCTAAAAACAATTCAACCAAATACTTTTTACACAAAAGCTTTATAATTCCTTTTCAGTACTTGTAAGGGTAAAGAGATTATTGACTTCAGGGGACACTCTTTTTCTTGAGAATAACTTTGCTCTTTTTTCTAGAGATTAGTGCATCTGTTCTTGTCTTCCTATCAGTCTGATGAGGCCTTAGAGAAGATAGGAGTACAGGGGGATTGGCATTGTTCCAAATATTTCTGTGGAGTGTAGAGCAAAAACTAATAACTTCTTCCCTTACTGGCGCAGAGAATAAACCAAATATAAAATTTTGGAAAGGGAAAGATTGTAGTTGAATTCTTACTAATAGGATAAATTTGTGGCAAAATCACTTACATAAACAAACTTTCTAATATAATATGCCAAATATATATATTTATATTGTTACATTTATAGTTCCTAGAAAAGCAAAGTGACTTTAAATCTATACAAGGTTTTTAAAAAATATTTTAAATATTTATTTTTTAAAGTTAGGACGTACTCTCCCCTTTCAGAATTTCAGAAAGATTTACACCCCTATTCAAATTTTAACTTCTGTCTGATCTTTTAAAAAACATAGCATGCTACCATTAAAAAAGGGGGAAAAATAATCTCTGTATTATAAGAATATTTCAGCTGATTTCTTTAGACAAAATATATGACAAGATAAACAGTTGCAACAATTCTCAGTGTTACGTTGTTTATTTCCATCAGGATTTACTGAAGAAGGGCATTCACGCTTCCAAAAATTATTGCCTATAGTAAGTGTGATTTTAGAAATATGTTCAGATAACCAACAAACTCTTGTGTTCTTAGCTGGCAGATGTTTTGCTTCTTTATACTGTAAAGAAACTGCTTTAATATATTTCACCAAGTCAAGGGATTATAAGAATACTTTCTTCATTTTTTGTAAAAGTAAGACTTAACCAAATTTCCTGAACCACAATGGTATGCTAATTACGAATTTTAAAAATGAAATAATTAAGAGATAACATTGAGTAACAAATTGAAAGTGTGGTTTTCTATTATAGTGTTGTGTGATCTATGAGTACTTGTTTAAATGGGAACTTCTTCAACCTCTATGGCAAAGGGTTGCTGTCAAATTTTAAGCAAATTTTTAACTGAGGATTCTAAAAATTCACACCCATGACTTTCTTAGTTCATTATTACATATACAGATAATACAGGTTTTATACAGGAAATTCAACTTACGACCACAATTGAGCAAAAAACTTCTGTTGCTAAGCAAGATAGTTGTTAAGCGAATTTAGCCCCATTTTATGATCTTTCTTGTCATAATTGTTAAGTGAATTGTTGCAGTTGTTAAGTTAGTAACATGCTTGTTAAGTGAACCTGGCTTCCCTATTGACTTTGCTTGTCAGAAGTTTGCAAACGGTCACATGACCTCCGGACACTGCAACAGTCATAAATACATGCCAGTTGCCAAGCATCCAAATTTCAATCACATGACCAGGGGGATGCTGGAACAGTTATAAGTGTGAAAAATGGTCATAAATCACTTTTTCAGTGCTGTTGTGACTGAATAGTCACTAAATGAATGATTATAAGTGAAAGACTACCTGTACCTGTGAATTTGAAATCTTGTCAAGTACTCCATTAATGAATTAGATATTTACAGCCTTGGTGCAATATTATTTTTGGATGAAATATAGAATGAGGAGGTATTAACCAACGCTATGCATTTTATTCACCTTGGTGAACATTTATATTTAGTTTGGAGACTGTAAAGTAAGTAAATCTCCTTATTCTTATCCTGCCTTGGTAAGGCACTGGAGCCAGCAGCCAATGGATTTCTTCCCCTCTGGGATTTGCTTGACCTACAGAGGCTGATAAAATACAGGCAAGCGCTTGATAACTCTATTTGAATTGTCCATCTGTACTTTAATGAGTGAAATAGTTAAGCAGCTGAGGGGGCGAGCGGCAAGGAATGTGTCTTTCCATTTGAGTTGAATTTTTCGATGTATGGGGGAAAAGGGAGGGAGGCAGTGAGAGATCGACTTACATCATTAGAACTGCACTGAGTGTGCCTGTGTGCAGGTTAAGAGACAGACTACAGTGTCTTTGCTTTCTGCAGGAAGCAGCAATGCCGTTTGTATCCTAAGTGGAATTTTTTTATTTAGAAAAGCAAGCGTTCTTTCTACCAAGGAACTTTCCAAGGTTCTTTCCTTGTGCGTTGCTATGCCAACTGCCTGCAGCCATGGTCTTCCAAAGTAAGCACAATAACGTAATTATATTGGCGTATTACATTCAGACTCATGATTCTTTAGGTTTGTTTTTCTCTGTGTATGTGCCTTTGGTGCTTCCCCTGTTCCTTAGTGACCTTCCTGGTGATAGACATGATTTCCTTGAATGTGAGGGACAGACATTATTAAATTAAATGTCCGTCAGTATTATGCTGCTTAGATTAATTGTGCAAACTTGGCTAGTTGACTGGAACAGAGATCACTGGTCATCCTGTCAGCATCATTAGCAACCATGGAGGAGGTCCCTATTCAGATGCTCTGCCCTAATTTTTTTATTTTATTTTTTTAAAAAATGGGGCTGAGGAACTCTCTTGTCATCGTGATTGCAAATTAAACAGGAGAAATAACAATCTTGGCTGTGTACAGGAAGCTGATTGCTGCATCCTGACTAATACTATATGGTTTTAAGCTTTTTTGAGGGAGTCTTGTGTGCAGTCAGCCATTTTAGCTATCCCCCTCCTTTTTTTCTCCTTTTTGGTCTCAGGAATGCTCCTGTTTCTTGTAGAAGAATGCTGGATATGTACGGTGTTGCTAGGCACCTTACCTCTGTGCATGCTTAAGATATAAAGTGTTACAAAAATGGAGGCAAATGCTGTTTGGATTATATTTCTGTACCACCAGTGTGAGAGATTCTGTGAACGATACTTTGAGCTCTTGGCTTGCTTCCCCCCTGTTTTTTTGTTATTTAATTTATTGCAGTGGAGGTTGATTGCTATTCAAGATAAATTAGTATATCATGTGTAAATTAAGTTCGGCATATGTTTGTTCATTATGAAACCTCTTGCAATCCCAGCTAACCATGGAGTTATGGGCCAGCAGGAGAAATATTCAGTAAGTATAGCAAATTCTGCTTATTTTTAAAGGATTTTTCTACATTTAATTTTAACTTGTAGCTGCCTATATTATGTTCATTTTACTTTTGTGCAAATAATTGTGAATCACTGCAGTAGAATCAGCTTGGATTTATTTTTTTATTTGTATTTAAAATGTTTAAGTTGCCTGCTTCTAAATAAAGAAGTTTGCAATATTAACTTTATGTAGGCTATACTTCAGTTGAACTTCTGACCATATTTCTTTTGAAGTTAAAATTACTTCAGGATGCACAGTGAAGTGGAATAATTCTCTAATTCACTGTGTGTACATGATAAATCTGTTTTTTCTGTGTGTAGCAAATCTTGTTTGTTAAAATGTGGAATTATTTAAATTGTACAAGCAATAAATGCTAGTTCTTTTAACTGATCCCATGAGTCAACTATGGTTACTGTATATCATCTAGTAATCCCATAGGTAGATGCTGTTTGTTGTATGTGAAGATGGAATAGAAGAGAAGAGAAAAATTGTGTTACAAATGCGAAAAATTTAAGGCCAAAATCCAGTAAACTATAGGTGTGCCCAACAGAGCTGTCCTTTTTTTCTTGAATGGCAGCCCCTTACTCCCCCCCCCACGCAGCATTGATCAAATTGCCTCAGAAATTCCCCCGAGGTCTCAAAGCAGTTTGATGTGCTATGTAAGAGACTGGTGTTTGAAAAATAGAGGTCAAAAACTCCTTCGGGCAGTGCCAATTCACTTCATGGCTGCCTGAATAATGGCCTTTATTTGTCATTTAAATTTTACAGGATTCTAAAATGTGTGAAAATATATAGCAATTAGCATTATGTATGTGCTTGTGATTATTCAGTAAACTATTTAAAAATGCTTTGTGCAATTATGACATTATGTATGAATATTCTACATCATAAAGCAGATTGCCATGTAATATTCCTGCTGATACAAGGCCTGTGGAGTAGGAAGTTTTACATGCAATGAAGTGCGTTAATCTTCAATAACATATGGATAAAAATGATACTTGATGTATGAAAGGGGGAAAAAATAGATGTTGAAAGAATTTTAAAGATAAAACTGAAACCAGAATTTATCAAATGGTTGTTAGTATTTTTAAACTTAGTGACTTTAAAATTACAAAATAATATCTGAATTGTAATGAAGATACCATTTAGATTCTTTAAATATTTTTGTAATGCATTACATTCTAGCTGACTTTATATATATGCTTTTCCTTTCTAAATCACTGTGCTGATTGTAACATTTTCAATAAGGTTGAAGCTCCAAAAAGAGAGTACTGCCTTCCCCTTCTTTAGCAAGATATTGATGTGACAACAGTAACCATTACCCTAGTGTACATTCTCATTCCAATTGGCATGCCTGAAACCCCTAATTTCTCATGCTAAGAACTGACTCAAAGATGGGATATAAGCAGGGCTTTTTTTGTCATAGAACGCCCAGAACGGAGTTCCGGCATTTTTTTTTGGATGGAACCTTGTAGGGCAGGGCTTTTCAACCAGTGGTACGGGTACCACCTGTGGTACATTGGTACCTAGCAGGTGGCACGTGACCATCCTAGAAAAGTGGTAGTGGGGGAGGGGAATGAGCTGAATCGGTGTCAGCACCGCACAAGCCTGAACGAGAGATGGCTGGAGCTGTAGGGCTGTCAGGGCTCAGCGGAAGTGCCAGGATCAGCGCCAGGATCCAGCTGGAGCTCGGCGCTGATCCTGGCACTTCTGCTGAGCCCAGAAGAAGCGCCGATCAGCTGGAATGTTGCAGCATCTCCAGGGTCTTGTGATTTAGATTCAGATGCTTGGCAACTGATTCATATTTATGAAGGTCACAGTGTCCCATGTGAAGTGACCAAAACCTGCTGCAACCACCCAGCGGACCGGGGGGGGGGAAATAAAAACCAGACACTCCACCCCACCCCTGCTGCCAATGCTCAATGAAAACCTTGCCTGCGCCGCCAGGCGGGCAGGCAAGTGTCTTGCTCGGCTGTGGCTTGAGGGGCACTTTTTTCAGTGCCATTGTAATTTCGAACAGTCACTAAGCTAACTGTTGTAAGTCAAGGATACTTCATCACTTTTTTCCCTTTTCGCCTCATCAAGTTTTTGACACCTTGCTAAGCAACTGGTGGTACTCGGATGTTGCCATATCCTACAAGTGGTACAGTGGGTGAAAAGGTTGAAAAGCAAGGCGGGTTGTATGTGAGTTCCAGCACTTTTTTTTTTTTACAAAAAAAGCACTGGATATAAGCGATATCAAAACAAAATAATCATGTTACAATATAAAACGGGGAGGAAAGGCGGGAGGAAAACTTGTCCACTGATATCTTAACATAAGAAGATATTACTTAGACCAGGGGTCAGCAACCTGAAACAGTGAAAGAGCCACTCGGAACCGGTTCCCTCACAAAAGGAAAAACTGGGAGCCGCAAAAAAATGTGTGCGCATGCGCGTACATGCATGCATGTGCAGAACAGGGTTTGACTGAAGAGTGGAGCCAAGGCGAGATATGCACCTACCCTGCATATTTGAATTGATTGGTTGAACTTTTTTAGTCCCACTTTTTTTTGGGGGGACTGCACACGGCAGAGGACTGGGAGCTGCAGGAGATGGCTGAAAGAGCCCCATGCGGCTCCGGAGCTGTGGGTTGCAGACCTGTGACTTAGTCTTATGGATAGTCAGAAATAGTAGGGGGGAAAAAGGATTTCTAAACATTAAGTTTCAAGATTACCAACCAGGTGGCTTGGGAAAATTTTTATAGACTGGGATTGCCTTCTCCATTGTTACTTTTCATCACAGAGTCACTTTATAGAAGATAAGGCTATGGAATACTTCAGATTCAGTTTCAACAAAATAGGAAAAGCATGGAGAGCATGACTTGTGGCATTCTTTCCAACCCCTTTACTGGTCATTTCTTTGTGCATAGCAACGGTTGGCTATTTATGTTCTGCTTTGTGTCACATGAACAGGAAGGAGGGGAGATTTGCCTAGAGCAGGGGTAAGCAACCTTGGCTTTTTTATGACTCGTGAGTTGAAATCCACGAGTCATAAAAGAGCCAAGGTTGCCTACCCCTGGCCACAAGCATTCCAAGTCCTTCCCACCTGCCTTTCCCATAAGGAGGAGAGTGGATTTTTTGCAAGGGTTTTTCTCCACAGTCTTGATTTAATCCATTTTTGAACGTAATATTTCTTTTGTTGACTTCTCCCCCTTATAGCAAATTTACTTTGTTTTGTTTCAGATTTTATTTAATTATGCTGAAAGAGTCCCGATCCTCATTACATAATTTCTTACCGACATTCTTTTAGTGGAAAGAATAAAAAAATTACTTCAGATTACACAGAAGTACAATTGTCTTCAATCCTTAGTTTACTGTAATGCGACTTCATCTTTCCTGAAATTGCATGGCTACCTGCTGGTTTATACTAGGAAAAAAAAGCTGTTTTAAAGAGTTGCAAACAAATACTATATTTACTTTTCTGTGTATTACAAAATGCCTTTCTATCACAAGCTCTGCACAGATATAATAAAGCATTTTATACTATGAGTCTTTTCCTGATAATGTGAAAAACAAAGCAAAGTTTTATAGAGATAGATTTTGTTTAGCAACCACGATTGGAACTTGGTCGTTAAGCAAAGCAGATGGTAAGTGAAACTATGATTAATATCTCACTTCAGCTTTTGTTTGCTTCACAGACTTTGAGGGTCATAAATGTGAGAATTGGTCACAAAGTATCAATTATTTCTTCTTAGTGGTATCCTGATTTTGAAACTCCATGGGAAGGAGATTCAATAGTAGTCTTGGTCTTTTAAAACCATATTTTTATTAATATAAGCATCTTCAGAATAGGTCCCTTTCTAAGCTGGTATTTTTTGTAAATTCTATATCGTATATGTTGCATTCTCCTTTGTTTGCTTTATGGCATTATCTACTATTGATGGTCATTTATGTCTTGAAAAAGCTAAAAAGATTTGATGCAAATCTTACAAACAATGGGGAAGCCTTTAGTTTATGGGTTTTCCCTGCTTTTCATAAATATTAGCTGTAACAGAATCAGAAACATAAGTGAAAGTCTGTTATATAAAATAATAATTTAAAGTTCCATTTCAACTTTTATTTTTCCCATCTGTTAATATTGTCTTCTGTTTGATTTTCTCAGCACTCTTATAGGATAATAAGATATTATCCTTGTTGGACTGGTTTGAGTATTTTATGGATTAATGAAGCCATAATTTATTAATTTATTAATAAGGTATTTATTCTGTAACAGTCAAATTTGTTTTAATCTTTTTGCATCATTTTAGTAGGGTTCTTGATAGTTGAACTCCCAGAATCTTCTATATGATTTGGCAATTGCTTTTTCATCATTAATTGCTAATAATTATTAATTATTTATATCATGGGTTTAGGCACCAGGGATTATATAAAGAAAATGGTAAAATTTATTCTTACATATATTATCAACTCATTCACAAGACTCAACTTAGTACTTGGATTTAAAAAGAACAAAATGCTGCTGTTGTAATTTGGGAGACTACATGGATATCAAGCTACAAAAAATGTGTTAATTATTTTTACTTTGTCATCTAAAACCTGAATGTTTCTTGGCTTTCTCATCAGTATGTTCGTACAAAGAAAGACAAGAAAACATAATCCTAGTTTATATCAGTAGTTTTGAGTTAGAGGAAGATATTTTGATTGATGAATTGTATAGTTTCATTTAAACATATGCATGTTTATCTATACATTAATACAGCAGGCCCCAACCTTTTTGGCACCAGGGACTGGTTTTTTGGATGACAATTTTTCCACTGACCAGTGGGGGAGATGGTTTTGCATGCTACCTATATCCTGAACATGCGCAGATGAAGCTTTTGCGGCCTAGTTCCTAATAGGCCATGGACCTGTCTGTACCAGTCCACAGTCCAGGGGTTGGGGACTCTGAATTGAAACATACATGGGTATTTGCTTGAATGCAGAAAACGAGTGAAAGGGAGAGAAAAATGTGCTACTTTTCCATCTCATAGTTGCACAGACAGGAACACCATCTATAGGTATAAAGGCAGTGGGGGGAAAAAATCTTCCGTTAGATGAATATTTGCTCCTTCCAGCAATCTGTATAACAGCACTGTCAGGCTGAAAGTAGCTGAGTTAATCCATCCCACAGTATGGGCTTATATATTATTCACTTTATTTTCCCCTAAAATAAATATTTCCTGGACAATTTATACAGTGGAAATCTACACCTTCTACTGTGCCCAGTTGTTAAAGACGTTAGTAATGCATGGTGGTATTATAACCCATTTGGGATAACTGTGACATATTCTTTATGAAATTATTTTTGAAAACTGTTCAGATATTTCAGAATTTAGAAAGAAGATAGTTGACTGAAGCTAGAATCATATAACGTATGGTTACCCTATTTCAGCAGTTTCAGTGGCTGACTGTTAATAAACTCAGTTTGAGGTCAGGTTGCTTGATAATTGTCTTCCTCACACATTTTAAGGTTCTTGAGAGCTCAAGTCTTTTTCTCAATTCCGTTCTGTATAAATGCTTGACAACAGAAATACTTTTCAGTAAGAATTCCATGATACATGAACTTTCCACTCAGGAAGTCTGGGCTAGCACCATTTCTGCTGCTGTTCTCTTTGGTCAAGTCTATCTTTTCCCTCCCTTTCCTTTTTCTTCCTCCTTTGAGCACCCACTCAATTATTCCCAGAAAGCTCTTTGAAGCACTTCTTTCTTTTGAAAAACTGTCAACATAAGGGTCAAGTTGGCACCTAGTTTTTGAACTTCTGTTATTTTCTGAAGCCAGTTCCGACCTGAAGACAGGTTCTGATTGGTTCTAAGAATTTAACATTGAAAAAGGATAGAAACTAAATCGGCAGATGCCACACCGAGAAAAGGGATTATGAAAGTTTATAAGAATTCCAAATGCATGTTAGTTGAGAGTGGAAATCTGGTTCCGTTATTTAAGGAAGATTTCAGCCTCTTGTTATCTCACTGAGCATTCCAGAAGGTAGAAGCATTTAATCTCTTTTATGTATGGTAAGATAGATATCAGACCTATTCCTTGTAGCATATCTGTAAACAGAAACACTAGTAATGCGAACTTTCATCCTCATCACCATCTTACAGATGGTTAAAAAAGGTACTATTCCTAGAAAACAAGTTATTATCTGTGGCCTGGCTGAGCTGCAGCAGACAGCTGCTCTGCCTGCAGCTGAGGGTTGTTGCTGCTTGTCAGGCCCTCACCATTTAACTCTGTTAGTTTATTTAGAATGCTTTAGGTCTGCCATTCTGTTGGGAGTGGGGGAGGCTGTTTCTTTACTTTGAGTCTTGTTCTGGTAGGAGGGAGGGATCTGCATTTCCTCCACTTTGTTCTTTACCCCTTTGATGCCTCTGGGTGTTAAAGGAAGAAGACATGTGCCAGGGGCCATCTGTCTTATCTCCACTCCGCTCCACTCCATTGGTGGTGGATGCAAAACGAAACTCAAGAGGATTTTGCCTGGGAACTGCGCTTATCACCTTGGCTCTCATAACAACTTTGCACCGGGGGATTGGCTGAAATCAAACTGGATATTTGGCTGTTGGGGTGGGGTTTGAATGGGATGCTTTAATGTAACGTTTAACGCGGGAAAACACGGGATCTCGCTTTGCTCTCTTGCTATCACTGCCTCTCCTTTTGAAACAATGCCTGTTTCAAGAGTTCTACTTTCTTGGGAAGATTAGTTGAGGCAGGATCTTACACTGCTTTTTCTCCCCCCCCCCACTTCTGTTTGTATAAGGCAGAGAAAATGGAAATGTGCTTGGATGGTGTTGGGAGAATAAAAATATTGGGGCTTGTGGATTTTATTAACTGCTGCTTTTCTCTCAATCTCAATATTTCTTGCATAAGTCAACAAAACCAATCTGATAATATTCTGGGAACTTTGTAATTTTTCATATCACCTCTGTGGCCACTAACTGTCATAAATCAATAATTAGAGGTAATTTAATATGATGTGTGTCCCCTTCCGTTGCATCGTAAGCACCTCAAGCATTTCCCATGTACAAATACTTTTGAAATATATTGCTGACTTCAGGACACATAAAGTGGATTAGAGATTGAGTATGACTGGCATTATTCAGCTTTCTGTCACTAGGTCATCCTCCTTATATTCTTTTTTTATTTTTTTTTAAAAAACAAGTTTGGGTTTCCAGTTTAACATCTATATATTTAGAAAGCATCATGGTGACTGGGTAATCAAAAATTCAGTAACAGTTTTTAGTACATAATTATCAAAACATCCTTCTCTATTTCTCTTAACATTTAAACATGCTTAAACTAATAAATTTCTAAGAATAACGTGGTCAGTTAAAAAATTTGCAGGCCAATTTTAGTTAAACATATCCATATCCTGTTTTAAAATTTTACCTAATTTTTGATTTTGGTTATAGTATTCAAGTTTAGCCTTTAACATCCAAAATAATATTCACAACCCCTTATTTCACTACACCAAAAATTGTAACATCTAACATACACACAATAGTTGAATAACTAAACTCTACCTAATAAGTATTTTCTATTTCTCATCCTGATACATCACACGTTACCAATAGAACAACCTATATTTATCAATCTACTTCTACTTATACATAAACAAATTCTGTTTTATTTTTTATCTAATTCTTAGTTCATAGTTAAAATAGTCAAACATGTTTTAAGATCAACCGTAGGATCCATAAGCCAAATTTCCGTTATTTCAGTACACAAATTATAATATCTAAAATAAGCCTGGTAAGCGCATTCTAGTTTTATCTCATAAACATTTTCTATTTCAGATCCTAATAGATCACACATTACTAAAGGAGTAGCCTTTAGTAGCTAACAACTCATTTTTTAAAAAAATCTAACTCTAGCTTTCTTTTTCTGCCAATCAGGTTTCCAGACCAAAACCTTTAGGTTGCCAGATAGGTCTCCCTTCACTCCAACACATATTATTTGAATCGAAGGAGACCATCTAATCAACAATAATCCACAGAAGCGAAACCATTTGTAATCATTAGGTTGTTTCCCTGTTAAATCAAATCTCAGTATTTCCTCTGGTGTCTTTGTCTTCAATTTGGTCTGGTCTCTTCTTTCCTCTGGGTTCGTCTGATTTGAGTAGAGCAGACATGTCAAACACAAGGCCCGGGGGCCGGATCCAGCCCGCGAAGTGGTTTCATGTGGCCCACGAAGCCATCCTGGAAACAGTGAGGGAACGGCTCCCACTGCCTTGGCCCTGGCCCAGAGACCCTCCTTCTGCCAGAGACCCTCAGATCTGTCCCACTCCTGCCCGGGCCCCCATAGGCACCCTTGATGCGAACGATGTAGAGCTGGCCACACCCACCCAGTAGGCCATATGCACTCTAGCCACGCCCACCCAGTAAGCCACGCCCACCCTGTCCATACCCACCCGGCCCCCTGAGGGCAACCGCAATGCTGATACAGCCCTCAAAGAAATTGAGTTAGACACCCCTGGAGTAGAGGGTCTTGTAGTTGCTGCTTGGCTATCCAGGCTTTCAATAAGCTGTCTTTGTTGATCTTTGGCGTCCTCTATTTTGGCGTTACTGTCTTCCGCTTGATATACTTCTGGAGTTGACCTCTTTAGATGAGGTCAAGATTTGAGTATTAAGTTTTTCCATACTTTGTTGTTGTTCCTTAAATTTCTCTGTCTTAGTGATAGTTCCTTGTATTTTTAAAATTGTAGGTTCTTTGGATGGAGTCAGGATTTGGATATTAGATTTTTCAATATCTTGTTGTTGTTCCTTACTTTCCTCTGTCTTAATAGTAGATTGTTCCAATTTTGTTGTTTTCTGGATTGTAAGTTCTTTAGTTAGAGTCTGGGTTTCAGTTTGTGAATTGAAGCTAACACCTTTACCTTTCAGTCTGGAGCTAATTATCTCAGTGGCTTCGAGAATTTTTTCAAGTATGAGCTTATAGTCAATCGAAGTTTGTGGCTGGTCTCCCTCCATTTCTGGAATAGTTATAGATAGTCCTTTAGTGGAGGCTAATTTTTAAACAAGAGTCAGCAAATGTTTACCTCCACAGATCTTGCGAGCTAAATTAACCTCCCAGCTGTTTTAGGGTTTTATCTTTAGCTAATGCCAAGGACAAGTCCAAAATATAACAGAATTATTTGCCAGTAATGTTCACTTTCTGTACCAGGCTTAGCCACAGGATGTCCCCAGAGTATTTAAAATCCTTTTCAGACAGAGTAAATTTTTATCAAATTTAACTCCTTCTATGTCTTTTTCTCCTTTTTTTCTCCTTTTTTTATCAAATAGATAGGGTAGCCAGTTCCTGTGAAGATAGGAGTATTTGGGTCACCAAATATAAAAGGGATGTAGGTCCAATTAGTTAGTTATATTTTTTCAAGGTCCCCCCCCGTGTAAACAAACGCCACTATTTGAGAGGGTGAGGAAAAAAAGTTCCCTTCCCTCTCTCCTCGCAAGGGGAAGCAGATTCAAGAGGCTTTTGACAGGAAAAAGTAAAAAGTTGGAATAAAGAGAAGGCAGGTCTCACCCAGTTCCTCCACTGTGCTTTCAAGTGCTTGATTGTAAGTTTGGCCTCTGCAGGAAACAGCAGAAGCGATGGGCCATGGGAGTGGCCGATCCCTTCTTCGTCGGTCCGCAGAGCTGCTCCAGAATGACAGGAGGGGTGCCGCCCTTCCACCATCGATAGGAGGGTCCTCTCCCCCACTTGTTGCCCCTCCAGGGTGACTTTTGACCCCTTTACAGGGGCCCCTTGCGATAGAAAGCCAGACAACGTGAGGAGCAATCGCCTCACTTGTCTGGCAGTGCCATGATCCGGAACTGGAAGCATCCTCCTTATATTCTGATAGGCCCCATGCTAGAATTTTCTCACCGCAGAGATTCAGTCGGCTCCCTTAATTGTGGGCTTCAGTTAAGATCTGGTTATTCTACAATGCGCTCAGGAGGACAGACTGATGTGATTGAAGATATGAGTTTAACATACAATTTCCTTCCTTCCTTCCTTCCTTCCTTCCTTCCTTCCTTCCTTCCTTCCTTCCTTCCTTCCTTCCGCGCTGTGGCTGAACCACTTTAGCCAAGGAATGCTAGTTGGTACAGTCCAGCCCAGGGGTGTTCCCTTTCTACCATAGTACCTACTATGTGGAACATTCTCTGTAGATAGCCCTGACCCTGCTGGCATTTTGTAAGGCCCTAAAGTTCTGGTTAAGTGTGGGAAGGGTCCTGTATCCTGGCTAATAGTGACTGTTGATTGTGTTATCTTCCTTAGCTGAGCAT
This sequence comes from Vipera berus, assembly GCF_964194415.1. Taxonomy (NCBI): domain Eukaryota; kingdom Metazoa; phylum Chordata; class Lepidosauria; order Squamata; family Viperidae; genus Vipera; species Vipera berus. The sequence continues at coordinate 62,662,666 of NC_138209.1, forward strand.
ATTTTATTTTTTATATTTATATTGAGAATTGTTTTAATTTATTTTAAGAATGAGAAGCAAAGTCAAGCCGGATTCAAACAACTCTGGGACTAACTTAACAACTGCAGGGATTCACTGAACAAACATGGCAAGAGAAATTCGTAAAATGGGGCAAAATTACAATGGTCGAGCGGCTCTGGAGTGCCGTCATGAGGCATCTGCATGTGATCCCTCCGGCCTCAGATTCCCCCTTGGGAAAAGGGGAGCCAGAGTGACTCCCTGCTGCCTTCCTGGCCAGGACGCAGGCAGGGAGGACTTGCGCTTTCCAGGAACAAACTCCTCTGGTCACAAAGGGAGCCACGGGGGGCACCACGGGCGGCTCTGGTGAAGGAGACGGCAGGGAGATCCGGGCTGTTCCGGCCCACAACCCCTGTAGAGCTCCATCCGCGACATGGCTGGGCCGGCGGGGTGCACAGCCCAAGGGGCGCAAAGTGGAGGAGGTAAGTCCACGGGCAGACCCGAAGCCAGAGGGGCGGCCAGGGGATGGGGGGCCCAGGTGGTTCTGATGGCCGGCGTGCCCCACGGAGAAGCGCCCACGACCTTTGCCCAGCCTTGGCTTGACTTCTCTACACAGAGGCCGGCGAAGGGTGGTGGGCAGGGAGGGAGGGAGCAGCCACTGCCCGGTGAGGCAGGCGGGCAGGGCAGGCGCCGCTCCCTCATGGCTAGGTAGAGGAGGCACCGGGCCTGGTGGGGGGGAGACGGCCACCCGGCTCCGCTTTCCTGCGCTCGCCTGGTTGGCGCAGGTGGGAGCAGCAGACGGCCCTCTGCCAGCTGAGCCCAGGAAGCCAGAGCGTGCTGCCCCTGATGAGACCTTGTCGTGGCGCGGCCAAGCTGCAGAAGGCCGGGCCAGATGCCCCCTTGGGAGCCTTCCGGCTCTTTACCCCTGGAGTGCTCCCAGGCACCCTTTCCTTGAACTCCCCAGCCAAAGCCATGCTTTCACTCCCGGCCCTCTTGGTTCCCGCAGATGATCCCGAGGCAGTATGGCAGGCGGCCTTCCTCTCCTGCGAATAAGGCCGGGAGCAACACGCTGGGGAAAGCGGGGCTCTCTGGAGTGGGGAGACGCATCCTGTGCCCGAGTCCCGTCCTCACACAAACACACACACACACACCTTTTCCCAGCCAGGATAAAAAGAGCAGCAACTCCGAGTCTCTACCTGTCAGGTAGTTAGGTGGCATCCTGATGTCCCCGGAGAACCCCCCTTGTCCTTTTGGGAACATTAAGGAGCTCCGGGAAGACCAGGTGGTCCTCCAGGTCTCCCGATTCCCACAATTCTTCTTGGCGAGAGAGGACACCATGCCCCCCCACCCGCTGGAGGGTGCCAGGTTGAGAAAGCTGCCCTGTCTCTCCTTTTTTCTTTTTTTAAAAAACTCCCCTGGAGGGATCTGTCAGACAATTTTACCGGCTGACCAAATGGGGAGGGAAGGAAAGGGAAAGTACGTGGATGGGGAAGGGAAGGAAAAGAAATAAATGGATGAAAAAGGGAAGGAAAGAAAAGGAAGGGGAAGAGAGAAATGTGAGAGAAAGCAAGAAAGAAGAGTGAGTAGGGAAAAGAGAGGGAGAAAGGTGAGGAAAGGAAAGAGAAAGGAAAGGCTGAAAGGTGAGAGGAAAGAAGGAAAGGAAGGAAAGAAGAAAGGAAGGGACAATGGGAGAGAGGGAGGGAAGGAAGACACCCACCCTAGTCCTACCCCTCTGTACCAGACACCCACGGATTTCCCCCCCCCCAGGCACCCTGCAACCTGTGTGATGAGCTGGCCACGCACCCCCAGCCATTGACTTCGCTGGTCAAAAAGTTGCAAAAGGTGATCACATGACCCTAGGTCACTGAATGTCATAAGTATTAATCAGTTGCCAAGCATCCGAATGTAAATCACATGACCCTGGGGATGCTGCAACAGTCATAAGTGTGAAAAATGGTCATAAGTCACTTTTTTCAGTGGCATTGTAACTTTGAACAGTCACTAAGCAAATTGTTGTAAGTCGAAGACTACCTGTACTTTATCATTTTTTCCTCTTTTTTTTGGTCAAGTTTTTGACACCTTGCTGGGTGACTGGTGGTACTCGGATAGTGCCTTATCCTAAAAGTGGTACAATGGGTGAAAAGATTGAAAAGCCCTGCACTAAATCAGACAACTAAAATTTTATCTCAGTGAGTGAGGCTCACTTAGCAACCATTTTGCTTAAGAACAGAGCTGCCAATCCCAATTGTGTTTGCTAAACAAGGATTATCTTTACAGATTTTGTCGAAAGGCATAAGATGTCTTTTTTAACTGTAGCTCACTTTCATCAGATATACGGAGTGCTTAGACCAGTGATGGCGAACCTTTTAGAGACCAAGTGCCCAAACTGCAACCCAAAACCTACTTATGTATCGTTGGGTGCCGGGTGGACGTGGCCCATTGGGTGGGCGTGGCTGCAGTGGTAACAGCAGACTGGGTGGGACTAAAAAGTTCAATCAATCAATTCCAACTTTGAGATCTTTTTTCCCCCCCACAATAAGTTGAAATTGATTGATGAAACGTTTTTTGTTTTTTGCACACGACGGTGGAGGCCTAAAGCAAAAAGGTTTTATAAAACCCAGCCGAAAACCTAGGACTGGGGCAACTGCGCGTATGCCCACAGAGAGGGCTCTCCGTGCCACCTGTGGCACGCGTGTCATAGGTTCGCCACCACGGGCTTACACTGATGTAGGATTTAATTTGAGGTGAGGCAGAGATGACAGGAAAGGAGGGCAATACAACTTGTTTATGCTGATACAAGTACATATGAGTAAGCACTTTAACAATTGAAAGGTGTAAAACGCATTGTCGAGCCTTTTTGAGATTGTCTGAAACTTTTCCATGTTTGTGAGTTCAGTAATCTGTAGCTCAATGGTGCTGTTAAATTCTTGCTTTTTCAAGATGGCTTGAGTTCTGCCATAAATTGTTCTTGAAGGTTAAAATGGTCTGCTGTTATTTTTTCATTGTTTTACGTTCTAATGTCAAACAGTACATTAATCCTTCTGCACAAAGCTGGTCCCTGTTATACACTTAGTATCCCAGAGGAGCATTCTGGCAGATAATGGCATATATCACAGTAGAGGAAGACCACATGAAGGCACTTTAATCTTGTGCATACCCTTATTGGAACCTGTAATGATGTTGTTGGTGTAGGTATGATGGCAAAGTAAGTTTTCTTAGACAAGTAGTTTTTTTTTGTAGGATCTGGTTTTCATATTAAGGTCTGTACGGTCTGGTTCCCATGTTAGCTTCATTGTCTTGTTGTTTATTTTTGCTTGTGAGAATTTGCTTAAAAATGAACGGTTCAGGCCTTCTTGTGAAAGTGCAATGTCATTGCCCAGTGGGTAGTTTATTAACAGTACATTAGAGTGGTTTGAGTTATAAACAACAGTGCTAAAGCAGTTGTCAAGGTTCCAACTGACGAACCCAACCAAGAAACACCTTCGAGACATTCTCTTAATGTAAAACTTTATTGAGTACAGATGTATCTCTAATTCACTGAAGTATAAATAGCAGTGCAATCAGCTTTGCAAAATTCTATTGTTATATCAATTAAATTAGTTTTAGCTTTCTTGTGGAGTTGGTTTCTTGGTATGGTGTATCTAGTGAAGCTAACACGAGGCATGCTGTTTTAGGAGCAGTGATTATGGTTTAAAATTTATAGTGAATCCTTGATTTACGACCACAATGGAACTGAAAATTCCATCACTAAGCAGTATAGTCATTAAGTGAGTCATCTGATTTTACAATCTTTTTTGCCATGGTGCTTAAGCAAATTACTGTGGCAGTTAGGAAAATCACGCCATCATTATGTGAATTCATTGCTAATTCTCCATTGATGTTGTTTGTCGGAAGCTCCCTGAGGAAGTTACAAATAGTGATCATGTGATTCTGGGACACTGCAGTCTTGGTAAATACATGTTGGTTGTCAAGCACCCAAATTTCGATCATGTAACTGTGGGGATGTTGCAGTGGTCAGAAGTGCAAAGACTGGTCATAAATCATTTTTTTCAACCGCATCATATCTTTGAACAGTCATTAAACCAATGGTCATAAGTTGAGGTCTACTTCTATGTTTGTGGAAGATGTTGATATAGTTATGTTGCTGGTATAAGGTCTGAGCAACGTTAATGAACCCTGATATTTCAGTTGCAATATTTCCAGTGCTTGAAACAATATGATAGCCTGGGTGACTAATTTGAATATTTGAGGAAATAGATAGATGATGCCTAGTTGGCCTACTGGTGTGTTTCCACATAGTGAAATTAGTTCAGTATGGAAAATTAGAAAGAGGTTGAAGAAGGCTGTATGCTACCAAATTCTGTAGCAGCTGCAATTTTTGAACATCTCCAAATTCTGTCTCAATGATAATAAATACCTAACCTTGAAATTATCAGCATATCAGTCACTGAAGCTTGGATTCCTACAGATAATGATGCATCTGGTTTATCTGGCTTAGATTGATAAACAACCTTCAATGCTATTACTCTTTTGCGGTGATGCAATGCCAGTGCTGGACTGAGGAGGACTTTAAAATTGCCAACTCTTTTCATGATAGCTAAATTAAATTTAGTCCTTGGAATTAGTAACATCTTTATCTTGTTCAAGTTTGCAAACTGCTGTCCCATAACTGTAATTCCTTGTAGACTAGACTTGAGGTACTTGAAAATATTGGAGATGTTTAACTTTATCTAAGAGGAATATGTGGTTGAATATAGTCAGTTAATAACTACAAAGCTTGCAAGTTTTATTTCCTAGCCCTGTGAAGGCAAACCCATGATATGTGTGTCAAAGATGACATGTCATAACATTTTGGGTGATACACTAACGTTCACCAATGCTTGACAACTATTCTCGGAAGTACGCTCTGTTCTCATGCAATTGTTGGAGGCTGTGGATGCCACATGAGAATGAGGTATGTTCTTACATGGCGTCCTGAGTCTCTGAAAAACATGCAAGAATTGGGGTGTGTTTTCACATAGTTTTTGGAGGTTTCAGAGGGCACGGAAGAGCGCTCTTCAAAGCTCTTCAAGAACAAAGGCTTGTGCAGCCTAGAGCAGACTCAGGTAAACTGCAGGGCCCGTCAACAGAAAGAGAACATCACCTGAAGGTAAGCAGCACGTGGCAAATCCTGGAGAGTGCTGGATCACCAGGCAATTGCTTTGTTCCCAAGACTTGCACACCTTGGAGATTGGCATAAGGTGGCCTTTTTGAGTGGCAGCAATGATGCTAGGGCTGAAGTTGAGGCCCAGGTCTTGACACTGCTGCCAAGTGCCACTGTTCAGAGTGGTCCACATGGGGGAGCAGGAAGAACAGAGAATTGCTTCCCTTTTGCTTCCCAAATTGTTGATACACTGAGCCCAAGAGGTTCACCATCACTGTCCTAGTCAGTCCTTAAAGATACAAAGTAACACAAGACATATGATACAGCACAATGAAGTTGTAAAATTCCAAGCAGGTTGAGAAGAAGTCTTCACTACCACTTTCTCGTAGTTCTTGGAGCAAATGGTGTTTCCAGTCCCTAATTCCCCAAGTGTTCCAACCAGCTACCTTAGTCAATAGTATCAAAGGCCATCAAAAGATTTTGAAGTATCAATACAATTGAACTATTTCTAGCTCTCTATGTGAGGATTCCAGTTAAGCTGTGGTACAGACCACAGAAGCTTTTCCTCAGAATCCAAAATGAGCTTGACAGACGTGAACAAGGGGTCCTATCCAAAAAAACGAAATTTAATGTGGAGAAAAGCAAGGTTTTACACCTAGACAGGAAAATCAAAGGTACAAGTACAGTGTTGTGATTCAGGGTCAGCCTGTGGGTTCGGCAGTTAGGTCGGACGACTCAGAGGAGGAGGGGGGTGTTGAAGAGATTGCTGAGGGGGTTGGAGAGCTTGCTGATGAGAGCCCTCAGCCAGGCCCCTCCCACCTGGTCACGACAGAGACCCAGCTGTGTGAGCCTGACAGCGTGGATGAAGATGACCCACAGCTGGCCCTGTTCAAGGATGCCCAACGCAGGAGGCAGTCAATCAGGAGTAAACAGAGGAAGGCAATGGGGCACCTCGGAGGAGGCAGAGAGAAGCCACGCCCTGAACTGTATAAAAGGGGAATGCGTGGGAGGGCTGGTTTGCTGAAGGCAACCGCTTGAATAGCTCCTGTTTCATGGTTCGTGTCTTGTTTGCTTTTGTATCCATAAATTTGGTAGGCTTAGTTCCAGCCTCTTGCCTTCTTGTAAAAGGGGTTGTCCCTGCCTTATCTGCAGGGCCGGTAGCAGGCTGGTACTGAACATACAGATTAGGCAAAACCTGACTCAAAAACAGTAACTGCGAGAGAGACCTTGAAGTCTTAAATATGAGCCAGTAGTGTGCAGCAGCAGCCAAAAAAGCTAATACAAAGCTTGGATGAATAAAAAGAGGCATAGAATCAAAATCACGTGAAGTATTCATATCGTGATCACACCTGGAATGCTGCATCAAGTTTTGATCACCACAAAAAGATGTTGAGACTTTGGAAAAAGTGCAGAGAAGAGCAAATAAGACAAAGTCCTGGAGACTAAAACATATGAAGAACAGTTACAGGAGTTAGGTATGGCTAATCTGAAGAAGAGAAGGACTAGGGTTAAGATGATAGTGGTGTTCCAGTAGTGGCTGGCACAAAGAAGAGAGCATCAACTTATTTTCCACCAGAGGGCAGGATAAGAAACAATGGATGGAAACTTATCAAGTAGAGAAGCAACCTGGAATTAAGGAGAAAATTCTTAGCAGTGAGAACAATTAACTAGTGGAACAGCCTACCTTCAGAAGTTGTGGGTGCTTCATTACTGGAGGCTTTTACGAAGAGACTAGATGGCCACTTGTCTGAAATAGTATAGGAGCACCTGCATGAGCAAGGGGTTGGACTAGAAGACCTCCACAAAGTTCTTCCAGCTCTATTCTGAATTTGAAAATAATGATATTTACACAAGTTTGGTTTATGTGTGTGTGTGTGTGTGTGTGTGTGTGTGTGTGTGTGTGTGTATGTATGTATGCATGCTTCTATTGAGCATAGTATGTATACCTAATTTACTTATCTGTGTCTAAGAATATATTTATGATTATATAGCTAATAGTTAAAAGTGACAACATTTAACAAAGTTATGTTTTTCCCCTTGTATTTCTTTAATTGCCCATCTCAACATCACCTGTGAAGTGTTCTATCTATGTAGTTATGTGAGGGTAGAAGAGGGAAGTAGAATGTGTTTAAACATGCATTGTATGACTATAACACTAAATAATTCCTGAACTGTACAAAACTGAATAGGATGGTATGGTAAGTAAATTATAAGGTAGACAGACCTACTGTGTTTCCTCAAAAATAAGACTCAACCAGAAAATAAACATAATTTTTAGAATACTTGTAATATTAGCACTATCCCCAAAAGAAACCCCAGTTGAGATTGCCAGCCAGATGGATGCATTTAGTATGTCTGTTGCAACACCACGACTGACTTATTGAATTATAAAATAATAATATATAATTAAATATAAATAAATAATATTGACATTAATATTTAAATAAATTATAATATAAATTATAATTAAGTATTTGTAAGTACCCAAGTGGGCACCTTTGGACAATAGGTAAATGCCTATGTTAACAGATGAACTTTCCGAATGACCAATCGTAGTACAGGCACAATCCACGAATAACGTGCACACTTGATAAGGAACGGATGTGTTTCATAATTCAGTACGTTGTGTGTTGTAACGGACGTCCTTAATGCACTTGTATGAAATAAATGTTTTCTAAATTTTGGTGCCTGCAATTTTTCGTTGCTTTTGTGTGGACCATCATTCTTAATGGACATCATTTTTGTTGCCACTCCTGTCCCGTAAGTCTTCAATTAACACTTGATTTAATGTAGACATGTTAAACACAAGGCCCATGGGCCGGATTCGGCCTGTGTTGGGCCCATATCCGGCCCGTGGGGCCATGGCTGGATGCTCCCCTAGCATGCCCACAGGAGGCAGCGAGCAAGCAGGGGCAACCCTTAGCTGGCATGCTCTGGAGCTGTATAGCCCATGCAGTGCAGGTGAGTCAGAACACTGCTACTGTCAGCCCAGCCCACCAAGCAGCTGGCAGAGGCAGGGAGGGAGGAACATGATCCGGACACGCTGCACAGCCGCCGCCCCCCACTCCATCCCACTGTCTTATCTTTGCTGGCCCACGGCCATGACGCATGCTTGGGACACTGCCATGAGGCAAGGCAGGTGGCAGGGTGGGGATGAAGCCATGCCACGGCCCCTGTGCACTCGGAGCTAGTAATCCAATCTCTTCCTCTAGCTCTGCTGAATACCTGCGATGGTCCCAGCGAACAGGAAGGGTAGGGAGCCCCCATCTCCTTTCCTGCTCCGCCTCACCCAAGCCCAGCTCCAGAGCTGCCCCACACACCCCACGCCCACGCACCCTGTGGCCCACAGCAGGCCATCCCCACTCCGCCACCTTTCTCACCTCACCTCGCGGCAATGGCAACAGCAGCAGGCAAATGTCAAAGAGATAGTCAAAGTTGCTGGTACTTCTAGAAATTATAAGTAGCCAAGATTTCCAGAAATTTTAAAAAATATGTATCAGAATTCTCAATAAATTTGCACATACTTGGTACCAAAAAATTATTACTGTTATTGAATACATAAGATTCATTCTTGCCATTAGAGCTTAAGGAAAATATTATATGTATACCAGTTCTTAATTTATAAAAATAACAAACTTCTTTTCAAAATAAGGATCGGAAAATTTTTAGATTGTGTACTCTTTGTTTTAAACAACAAATTAAAAAAATATCACACTTTGTTTTTTAATCTCATACTAATATATGAAGAAGACATGTAAAAGCATTGCCAACTCTAAAATGTTAGTACAGTAAGTCATCAATTTAAAAGATCTTAGTTTTGCAGAATTTAGATGTAAGAAACAACAAAATTGTCCTGCTAGTATCTCAGGTAACAGATGAATTCTATTTTATGGATATTTTAAGAAATTTGGATAAATTGTATTTATTTATAACTTTTGTGTAATGATGTTAATGTAAATTGACTGAATGTGAATTTGGCTATAATTAATATCTAACACATAGCGTTTCCCTGATAAACTAACGGTTACTGTACTTAAAATGATTTTTTGTAGTCCTTAGATATCAGAAAGGATGGATACTTATTCCAGTAACTGAAATATTGTTTCTAGTTCTGTACAAAGCATTTATATTTAAAAATTAACAGGAGTTCCACTCATATAAATCAATACTTGCAATCTTCACTGCATTCATGGTAACTCCTATTAATTCTAAAACTCTTAATGATTTCAGTAGAAATTACTACTAAATATGGCTTATTGAAAGGTCTGTTTTAGATATGCATATTCCTTTCTTTGAAAAATAACAAAGGCTGTTGCTTTTTAAGTATAATGAGCATTCAAAGTTTTCACCTACGAATATAAAGCATTGCCTTGTAATATTTCTTCACATTATTCTTAAACCATGAACATGCTTAATAATTTGTTCATATCTTGGAAAAAAACATGTACTGTGAAATTTGAAATTTTTTATGAAATCTTTGCCATTATGCAAAACCTAAAGATATATTTTCTCCTTCTGTCCACAGCTACCTGCAGATTTTACAAAACTGCACCTCACTGACAGTCTCCACCCACAGGTGACCCACGTTTCATCTAGTCATTCAGGATGTAGCATCACTAGTGACTCTGGCAGTAGCAGTCTGTCTGATATCTATCAGGTATCCTATAACTGTTTTTAAAATCTCATTCCCGGTTAAATGTTAACAGTTGAATATCCTTGTTGAATTACTTGTAAGCAAATTTGTGAAACCTTCAATGATTTATGTTGATGGCAAACAATTACCGACTATCCACGTAATAGAAACTGGTACTGAAAACTACAGGGAGCTGTAATTCAGCATCATATCAGCGATTACAGGTTATCTTCTTATGGAAATGCTTATGTATCCATTCATTAATTTTCAAGTTATACGAACATGTGTTGGAATTTTGAAGTTGAAAGTAGAAGAGTTTGATTCAGATCTAGTTACAAGTATCAGCAAGCATACTGGTGGATAAATAACACTTCGCAGCATATAGTAGTTATTTTGACACATATATTTCCATTTGCTTTTGGTAGAGGAGCTTGTTTGCTTTGACTAATTAATATTTACCAAAAAAGTCTAAAAGATGAATTATAGAAACATTTTTATAATTTTTCATATTACTTGTCATACAACAAAACAAACTCAGATACTTAGCTTATGTTTTTTTGTAATTTTTTTTTTATTTTTTTAAAGATAAATCACAATTGGTGAACAGTGTGTTGTCTGGGTTACATTTATAAAACAATCACTAACAATTGATTTCTATAATCCATAATCCACAAAATAGCTTTAGTTGATTTCCTCTTTTCCCAAAATATCCTCTTTTGCAAATATTGAGTTAATACAATTCTTATTGTTTTGATAGATAACAATTAAAAATATATTTTTCCCAATAGTCCTAAAAATAATAATCACAACAATATAATATTTCTTTTCTATCCAATCATTGTGGTTGCCTTATCATAGATCCTGTTACAGTCCTTATTTTAATTTGTTTCTCCCACCAAATTCTAGATAATCTTACTGGTTAAGATTTTCTCAAAAATTATTTACATTTAAGAATTTAACTCTATTTTTCCAAATGAACCATCTCACACTTTTACATTTCTTAAGGAATAGATAAAACAGTGGGAAAAAAGAAAGAAAAGCAAGAGTAAAGAAGCATAAAAAATAACATACTACTTACAATATATATCCCTCCTAAGCTAATATGTATTTATTTCCTAAATTTCTTATTCTTTTTAACCATAATTAAAAATATGTTTTATCTTTAAACATTCCATTTAATACATCTAGTCATCTAGTCCTTTAACACTTATTCAAAACATTTTTATCCATTATAATTTTCTTAAATTCAATCACATTTAAATATCTAAAACATTTTATTTATCTAAGGTCATTTCAACTTTTTTTATAATATTCATATCAAGAAAGAGAACAAAAAAGAGAAAAAAGCATACTATATTATATTTAGAGAATTCATCTCTCTTAGAATGACATATATATTCCAAAACTTTTCTATTCCTTTAACCATATTCAAACAAATGTTTCTTTTTTAAGTATTCTCTCTGGTAAGTCCCATCATCTATTTTCTTAGTTTTCACTTTAGTCTTTTTCTTTTACCCAGTGTCTTTCTTAATCAATGTATTTTGCTGAATCAAAAGGTTTTTCTGTATGTTGGTAAATGTTGCTGTAGATATAAAAAGTAAATCAGGAGAAGTATCTTTGTATGGGGCTTCTGCCTTTCCATGTTTGTTGAAAATCTTTTTCTTTCTCTCTGCTTCTCTTATCATTTGCTTTCTCTCCAATGTTCCTGACATCTCTACAGTCCATTTTATCCAATCTGTTTTCTTGTCCTCGGATTTATTTTGTAGTCTTAAGGGATAAGTTTTTTTTCCAATTCTTGTGAATTTTTTCCCCACTAGGATTAAATCATTTTTCCTTGTTTTGTTAAGTTCCTTCTTTAAGTCTCTATTCTCAATTCTATATCCATTTATCTGTTTTATCTGCTCCTTCTCTGTTGTTGTTTTCTGGGAATTTTTTTGTTGTAGAGTTAACTTAGAAATAGATTGATTTATATTTTCAAAGTTGTTTTGGATTTCTTTGTGGTTTAAAGTCATTGTTATTTGAATTAGTTGCAGTATACTATATACCTCCTCCTGTGAAGTATTTATGTTTTCTTGATATGTTCTTTCTACATGTCTCTGATCCATGATAGCTAAGAATTTGAGTTTTCCTCTTCCTTTCTTTTCTCTGTAAATGGCTGTAGAGTCAGATAGATATTTGTAATCCAAATTGTTCAAAAAAGATTTTTTTTCTGAAATTTATATTTTTTTCTTTGTCTGCAGCCCAGATTATAGTCTTTTTTTGTCACTGCTGTTCTTTGTTAAAGCTTTGAAGGTCAAAAACACAGATTATCTTTTCCCAGATTTTGCCAAGTCTTATATTAAAGTCATGGCTGTCATAGTCTTCATTTGCCACTAGGTGTCAGTAACTATTTGTTTTTCAATTTCCAAAATGAACAATTACCTTTACAATGAGATTCTTAACCATTCACACAATTTTAGATTTATCCAAATTTAAGTTTTAAGTGTCAGCTTTTATATTTATTTCACTACCCTATATTTTGATCCTCCATAAAAAGATTAATTTGCTACTTCCGTTAGTATAAGGGTAGGGCAGAAATCCCCCTCCTTCCCTTTGCTTCTTGTGGATCTTTTCCAGGAAATTAAATGTAGAATAGAAAAGAGAAGATCGAATTCCTCACCCAATTTCAAGCACGCTGTTTACAATAGTGCTGGTTAGTGCTTTTGGACTTCAGTTGCTAGTAGCTTGGGCTGGTCAATGCAATACGGCCAACCTTTCTCATGTCAGGTTAGAAGGCTTTTCCCAAATCGAATGGAATGGCTGCCGCAGTTCCAGAATCACTGGAGCACCCTTCTTTCTTTGTCACCTCTCCCAGATGACTTAGACCCATTTAGGATCCCCTGGCAGGGCAAAATTAGCCACAAGGGTGCGGAGAATCCACAAGCCCACGACCGGTCACTACTGCAAAACCGGAAGTCCTACTTAACTTATGTTTTTTTTATGGGGGACTTATTCGATATACGGTAGTAACAAAAAACAATTTCAGTGTTTATAAATGATATAATGGAAGCTAGTTTCCCAAAGTAGGAGTGCTGAATTACAACCGCAATTGAGCCCCAAATTTCTTTTGCTGAGCTAAGCAAGACAATTGTTAATTGAATTATGCTTCATTTTATGAACTTTCTTGCCACAGTTGCCAGGTGAATCTTTGCAGTTGTTAAGTTAGTAACATGGTTGTTGACTGAATCTGGCTTCCTCATTGACTTTGCTTATCAGAAGTTCACAAAAAAAGGATCACATGATCCCAGGAAATTGTAACAGTGATAAATGTGAGTCAGTTGCCAAGCATCTGAATTTTGATCACTTGGAGATGCTGCAGTGATCATAAGTGTGAAAAATGGTAATAAGTCACTTTTTGCAGTGCCATTGTAACTTCAAACAGTCACTAAATGAACTGTTGTAAGTTGAGGACTACCTGTAAAATCTAACACACAACTGTGAAAAATACAAATCAGGCTTTCCATTAAGATGTTGGAAAAGTAGGAGAAAAAGATGACCAGCTGAATTTAAAAGCAGAGGCTGTAATAACTTCATTCTGTCAGAGGACAATCTTCTGCTTGATGTGATTTTAGTCAATAGCAGCTATGTTGTGACTTTATTACAGATTAAGATTAAAACCATATCAAGTAGTTGATTGCCCAAAGCAGTTTGAATTAACTAAGAGTGGAGAGCCTGTTTCTTTCCATTATTGTTCCTGCATCTCATTGTTATTAGGAAATATTAGGGTATATACAAATACATCTTTCACAACCCAGTTAAGAATATCATGTGATTAGAGCCTACACATCATGTATTCCAACTTCCAGGTCAATTCAGTTTCCTCAGTACATGATACAGCTTTAGAGTCATGATATTTAGCCATTCCTTAGATCAAGGCTTTTCAACCTTTTCACAGATTGTACCACTTTTAGGATATGGCAGTATTCGAGTACCACCAGTCGCCTAGCCTGGTATCAAAAACATGATGACCAAAATAAAAAAAAAGGGAAAAAATGTTAAAGTACAGGTAGTCCTTGACTTACAACAGCTTGCTTAGTGACTGTTCAGAGTTACAACAGCGTTGAAAAAAGTGACTTATGACCACTTTTCACACTTAGACTGTTGCAGCATCCTCAGAGTCATGTGATTTACATTCGGATGCTTGGCAACTGATTCATACTTATGACAGTCACAGTGTCCCAGGGTCATGTGATCACCTTTTGCAACTTTTTGACCAGCGAAGTCAATGGCCAGGGGGGCGTGGCTAGCTCAACATCGCTCAGGTCATGGGACGCCTGTGGGGGTGCAGGCGAGGCTGTGGGGGGATCCATGGATCTCTGGTGAAGGGGGTAGGACTGGGGTAGGTGCCAGGGCATGGTCCACCAGAGGAGCCTTGCTGTTCCTCTTGGGTTGCACGGGGGACTCCTGGACAGTGGCATGAGCTGCCCAGAATCTTGGGTAGTGGGGGGCAAGCATCCAGCCTGGCCCTCGAGTTCCCGGGACACCAGGACCCTGCAGCCCAACCCACTCCAGCCCCACTTCCAAGAGAGGGCGCCTGGCAGTGCTTACCTCCTCATCAAGGCTGTTGCTGTTGATCTGCCCACTCTCCTTGCCCACTTTCCACACCTGGAATACTGCAGCCAATTTTGGTCACCATATCACAAAAAAGATGTTGAGAGTTTGGAAAAAATTCAGAGAAGAGCAACTAAGATGATCCAAGGCCTGGAGACTAAAACATATGAAGAATGGCTGCAGGACTTGGGTTTGGCTAGTCTAAAGAAAAGAAGAAATAGGAGAGACGTGATAGCAGTGTTCCAGTATTTGAGGGGCTGCCGCAAGGCAGAGGGGGTCATGTTATTCACCAAAGCACCAGAGGGCAGGACAAGAAACAATGGTTGGAAACTGATCAAAGAGAAAAGCAACCTGGAATTAAGGAAAAACTTCCTGACAATGAGGACAATTAACCAGTGGAATAGCTTGCCCCCAGATTTTTTTTACAGAGGCTAGACAGTCATTTGTCTGAGATGGTATAGGTCACAGGTCTGCAACCCACGGCTCCGGAGCCGCATGCGGCTCTTTCAGCCATTTCCTGCGGCTCCCAGTCCTCTGCCATGTGCAATCCAAAAAAAAAAGGTGGAACTAAAAAAGTTCAACCAATCAATTCAAACATGCAGGGTAGGTGCATATCTCACCTTGGCTCCACTCTTCAGTCAAACCCTGTTCTGCACATGCGCGCATGTATGCGAATGTGCACACATTTTTTGCGGCTCCCAGTTTTTCCTTTTGTGAGGGAACCGGTTCCGAGTGGCTCTTTCACTGTTTCAGGTTGCTGACCCCTGGTATAGGTACTCCTGCTTGAGCAGGGGGCTGGACTAGAAGGCCTCCAAGGTCCCTTCCAGATTCTATTCTATTCTGTTCTGTTCTGTTCTGTTCTGTTCTGTTCTGTTCTGTTCTATTCTATTCTGGTTGCTCATGGTAGGTGCAGGATGGCAAAGTGAGTGGGTCAGAGGGAGGCCCACTTCCTGTCCATGTGAGGATACCCGGCTTTGTAACCAAAGCATCCTTAGCGATAGGATGGGAGACCATGAGCATAGACCAGGAGGAGGGGGCAAGGGGATGGTGAAAGGGCAGCAGGGCTATTGGTGGCCAAGTGCTAAGGCAGGACTTCTCTCAGACCCCCATCCCTCTCATTCCAATCTCCCTCCCTCCCTCCCTCCCTCCCTCCCTTCCTTCCTTCCTTCCTTCCTTCCTTCCTTCCTTCCTTCCTCCCTCCCTCCCGCTTCTCATTAATACAATTTCCTTTCCTTTCCTTTCCTTTCCTTTCCTTTCCTTTCCTTTCCTTTCCTTTCCTTTCCTTTCCTTCCTCCTTTCCTTTCCTTTCCTTTCCTTTCCTCCTCCCTCCCTCCCTCCCTTCTTTCCTTCTCATTGTCCCATCCTTCCCTCCCTGCTTCCTTCCCTCCCTCCCTTTCTCATTCCCATCTCATTCCTTCCTTCCTCCCTCTGTGCCCAGGAAGGGACAAGGGGAGGGGGAGAGACTGCCAGCGCAGCTGGTGGCTGTGCTGCTGGTGGCCATGGCTTAAATGCCACTTAAATTCCTGGACAAGAGCTGCCCAGCAGAGTGGCAGGAAGATATTTGTGATGAGGGAGGGAGAAAACAGAGCAGAGGAGGCGGTGTGTGCCTGGTGTCCCAGGTAAAAGGGCTCAGAAATATGGTCAGCCTGCAGGGCAAAACAGTCACCTGGGACACCAGGCGCCATGCATTCACCGCCTCCTATGTGTGCAGCCAGGCAGGTTCAGCTTCTCGCCACTTTCCCTCGCCTGGCCCAGCCTCTCCGCGCAGTGAGGAGAGCGTGCTGCTGCCTGCTGAAACTGAGTAGGCTGGAGGTTGGGCAGCATAGTGCAAGTAACACGGACTCTCATGCCACTCGCGGCGTCCCCTCCCCTGGAGTCCACGGGTGTGTCAAGTGGGCAACTGCCATTTGCTGGACTCCTTCAGGGCATGCTGCCTTTCTTCATTCAGTTGAAAACTGAATAAAATTCTTAACACGCAGCCTCATTTGTTAAATGCAGAGAACAAAAATTTACTTTATGTTTTCTATTTTTCTGTTCACCCAATTTATTTATTTAATTAATTTAATTTCTATACCGCCCTTCTCCCGAAGGACTCAGGGCGGTGTACAGGGCAATAAAATGCAATAAAAATACAATATACAAAAATTAAAATGAGAATTAAATAGAATAGTCCAATTACAGTAAAAAGTTAATTAAAATTACAATTAAAATACCCCAAACCCATCAGACCAGGCCGGCTTGTTCAAATAGGTGAGTTTTCAGGTCACGGCGGAAAGAGCGAAGGTCAGGAGCCATCCGGAGCTCAACCAGTAAATGATTCCAAAGGTCTGGCGCGCCCACAGAGAACGCCCTCCCCCTGGGGGCCGCCAGCCGACACTCTCTGACCGACGGCACCCTGAGGAGGCCCTCTCTGTGGGAGCGCACTGGACGAAGGGAAGTTGACGCTGGCAGCAAGTGCTCCCGTAAGTAATCTGGACCCATGCCATTTAGGGCTTTATGCATTTATTTAAGCATTGGTTTAATTATAAGCCAGAACATTATATTACTAATTTACATTCAGCTGACAATTTATCCAAACATCTGCATCTTTGCAACTTCCGATAGCTTATCAGTCTCCTAAAGCCTATATTCATCATGATGATGATGAAATTTTAAACTGAAGTTTTAAATTTAGGGTTTGAGCTTGCAGAACTATTTTTGTCATCTTCAGTATTACCTATCCCTTCCATTTGTATGGTTTCAGATTTGATAAATACCCCTATCTTTTCATCAAAATCTCCCGCAAGATTAAACCACTGCCAGTAATGATTCCTTGTGGATTTAGCGGTTTAATTAGCTGTGAATCCATCTAACGGTAATGGCCTCCAAACCTTTTTTTCCCTACCTAATCAGCAAGAGTACATTAGGAAATCTCAGAATCAATGTGCTTTGCATTCCAAATATTCACTGCACTAGCTGCCAGAAGCTTGATAAACCCATGCTTGCTCTTATTAATAGATTTACTGTATACTCAAACCAGCTAGAATTTTTCCTGACATTAACATCACTTCGATTAGACTGCAGATTTCTGGATAGGTTTCTTTGGGAATATTGGCCTATCTCTAATTTCATCCAGTCATTGAAAATTCATGAAGGCATCCAAGGGCACTGTTCCTCAGATCGCTAGGTGTGAGACCATATTTGTTAAGTTGAGCTCTAACTCTCTGCCTGAGCTTCTTGACTCTGCAGCAAATTTAGCAGTGGAATCTTATGGTTTTGGGAGACCTCAATTTGCTTTTCCTGGGTATTGGGGCAGAGGTATCTCAGGAGTTCATGGCCACCATGACAGTCAAGGGCTTGACCTAAGCAACCCAGGCCCCGATGCAAACACCTGACATGATTTTTCTGTTGGAACACTAGCAGAATCTTCTGAAATTGGGTGAGAGTCTGGTTTTTCCCCATCATGGTCAGGCATTTGCCTGGTAAGACTATAGTTCTGTGGTGCTGCCCCACTCCACAAGGAGACTGAACCTAATAGATTGGACTACCCCCAATGACTGATGGGACAGAGGAAGCTTGGTGTTGTTCCAGAAAGTCTGCTACATGGTCTGGCTAAACCTTGGTAGCTAGCTGGAATGTGAGAATGGCTGCATCATGGTACTGGATTGTGTCTGAAGCTTTGGTGGCTTGGTTGGTGGCCAATATGTTTCCAGGTGCGATTAATACTGCTGGTTCTCAACTTTAAAACACTTCATGGCTTGGGGCCAGGTTATCTGAGAGACCAGTTTCTGCCAATTCTTCCTACCCATTCAATTTGGTCTGACAGAATGGGCATGTTCTGAGTCCCGTCGGTCAAGAATGTTGGTTGGTGGAGACCAGGAGGCATGCTTTTTCTATTTGAAGGGCCAGGGGTTCCAAGTGTTTGAACAGCCCCATTCCTTGGTTATGTTGACAGTGATGGATTATAATATCTCGTGGCTGCCATTTGTAATCAATTTATTTTTGTATTGTGCTTCAACTGTTATAATTATTTTTATTTTTTGTTCACCATCCAGAATTACTGCTTTGAGAAAGGTGTCTATGCTAATTGAATAAGAAAATAAACAAGCAAATTTTCAGAATTATGGGATATAAATCATTTAACATGAGAGACCCAAATCCTTTACAAGTAATCCTTGAGTTACACCCATAATGGAGCCTTCCGATCACAGTTGTAATTCATGATGGCTGTAAAGTGAGTCGGTTATGTGACTGGCCTGATTTTATGGCCTTTTTTGGGTAGTAATTAAATGAATTATTGTCATTAAGTGAATTTCTGGTTGTTAGGTGAATTCCAAGGTCTTTAAGTGAACAATGGCTTCCTCGGCATGGATATTCTCAGTCATGGTTGTAACAAGAGTGCTTTTTTAAGAGGCAACTGGACTTTCTTGTTTTTTCTTTGAAGATGTTTCCCTTCTCATCCAAGAAGCGAAAAAGCACCTTTGGGACATCTTATTCTTTACATTTTTCAATTTCTGCTCTTTCATGATTTTAAATTACTCACATCTGCTCTTAATTTTTTTTTATCTTGTCCTTTGGTCTGATCTTCTACTTTAGGGTTGAATAGGTTTTGCTTTTGGTTTTCTAATTTTGATACCAAGTTCTTCTGTAAACATTATTGTAGTACTGTAGGCAAGTTAATTGGTCTGTTTGATATCTTTGCAAGCATCTTATTGATATCTTTTATTATAGAGGCAAGGTCTTATTTATACACTGGAATCGTAGCTTTTTATTTACCACCAGCATAACTTAACATCATTCTATTTCTCTGACTATTTTGGGGTTGACTCAAAGTGATGAATATGCCTAATACTTCTTTCTCCTATTTCCCCCACAATAACAGTCCTGTGAGATGTGTTGAGCTGAGAGAGTGACAGACCCAAAGTCACCCAGATGATTTTCATGGTTGTTATTTTGGGGAAATGTAGAAGGCATGTATGTGCTAATTTAACATAATTCTAATGAAGAAATAAATAACTATCAACAATAAAAAAAACATTTGATATAAAGGTGTTTTACAATTTTAGTTTTTTAAAATGTATTTTAAATACTTGATTATTATCCAGTGGTAATGAAATTGCTTCTCTAGCAAAAATAACATGGCTTTGTTTCATTATTTTTAGCAAGTTAAAGTGAAAGGTTGTGCTTCAAGACACTTTAAAACACAGATACCGCAACTCCTACTACCTTAATTTCTACACCTTCTGTTATATTGTAAGGACTACTCTCGAAAAACAGGAATCCCTTTTATTTGAACGAGCGAGCTTTTTTAAAGCATTTTTATTTTTACATTTTTAATTAATCAAATTGCAAAAAATGAAGTCCCATTTTTTTATTTCTCCACAGTATTTAGTAATTTCTGATGTTTAAAAAATAGGAAAGTGGCCTGGGAACCTGTAAATGGAAAAATCAGATGGGGAATGGTTGTGGGTCAAAAAAAATGGTTAAGGAATCCCAAAAAAGGAGAGAGAAGGGAATATGCATTGGGCAGAATGAATGGATAAGAGCATCTGTCAGGCCATAAAGCTGAGAATGAGAACTTAATGTCTGTTCACCTATGGCAGGTAGTACAGAATGTGATATCTGGGATTGATGTTGAGATCGGAGGGGATTGGGGGCTACATGTGCTGCCACTGATCTAGAATACTCATATATCCCATTGTAGTTCAACAAAACAACAACAACAAAATCTTCCAGGGCTGTAGATATCTTTAATAAAATTATCAATATAAATATATTTCAAAAGATAAATTTGATTTATTGAAATATGATCTTTTCAAATATCATTGTTGTTTCTGAACTTTCACTGAAGTAAATTTGGTCCTTAATATTTACAACATCATGGGATTTTCACTTTAGGACTTATTTTTGGCAAACATATACTCTGAATGAAAAGTAATAAATCAACTTAATTAATGTCAGTTTTGATAGCATCATAGAAAATCTACAGTCTTTTGTTCTGAATTTTATATTATCATTTTAGGCCACAGAAAGTGAAGCTGGTGACATGGACCTGAGTGGATTACCGGAAACAGCAGTAGATTCTGAGGATGATGAAGATGAGGAAGATATTGAGAGGGCTTCTGATCCTTTGATGAGCAGAGATATTGTTAGAGACTGTCTAGAAAAAGATCCAGTAGACAGGACAGATGATGATATTGGTAAGCTACCATTGACATTAAAAGAAAGGAAAAGAAGATTTTTGTCTTGAGGGGCATTAAGAACTTTTGATTAGATATTTTGTGTTCCAGAATTTAACTGAATGAAATTATTTCCATGAATCAAAATGGAATTAACAAAATAAAATTCTAAATGTTGAGATGAACATGTTGTGTATATAATGATTAAGCCTATTAGCTTTCCATTTGTCTCCATTTCTATCACATTTCGTTTTTATTGAAAATATTTAAGAATTCATATTTTTTGCTTAAGTTTTTAATGATAGGAGTAGAGTTTGAAATACACTAGAATTTTAATCTAAACATTCAACTTTAGTATCTTTGTGTAAGTGTATACATGTATAAAATTACATTATAAAATTAAAAAGGAAGCTAAACAAGTAAAAGTAATACAAAGAAAAGAAATCAGTGAGAAAGCTTAGTGTGCAAGAAACATAAAAATAAAAAATAGAATAGAAAGAAAAATGGTACATAGAAGTTACTTCCAATCTTCTTCACAGCAGTTATAAGTACAATTATAAATGTATTTCTTTCTCTATAGTTACAATGTGATGCCCTTCTTTCTGTAATCTTTGTGTTTAATCAAAATCATAAGTTCATTTTTTCTTTTTTATGCAAAAAAATTCATAAGAGGTTTTCAGTGAGCAACAAAATTATTTTCTCTCATAAAGAAGTCAGTTTAGCCATCTTGGCAAATTCCAGCTTCTTCACCAGCCATTCCTCCATTGTGAGTCATGCTGAAGCTTTCTATCTTTGTGCATACAACAGTCTAGCTGCAGTTATAATATTAAAAAATAAAATTTCATGACTTTTCCCCCCATCAATTTCAAAAGAAAAAACCTATGGATTTTAATTGTATAGTAATTTTTAAAATCATCTGAATCAGCATATCTGTTTGAATCCAAATTTTTCTAGCTTTTTTACATATCTACCAAACGTGATAAAATACCATTATTATTTGCATTTCTAACTGGGGTGACTTTGTACCTTCTAGACAATTTCCCTGATGACATACAGTATGCCAATAGTACAACATTATATATACTGCTCAAAAAATAAAGGGAACAGAAAATAAGACATCCTACTATTAAATACAGTACATTGTGTTGTTTAAGTGTTCCGTTTATTTATATATATAAACTCTCACACCACCACCCAGCACAGATCAACTCCGTAGCCAAGACACTCATCTCCAGAACAAAACACCTAGCTGATGAACAACACCTAAAAACCGAACTACACACTCTCACTAATGTACTAACAGCCAATGGATTCCAAAGAAACACGATTACCAACTTAATCCGAAGAGAGACACCCACAAAAACCCAAGACGGAGAACAAGAAAATGGCAAAGCCCTCCTCCCATACTTAAAAGGGACCACAGACAGAATCAGCAAGGTCCTCCAAAAACACAACATCAAAACAGCATTCTACACAGACAGAAAAATATCCACCATCCTAAGAAACCCCAAGGACATAATTGGGTTAGAAAACCAAGGAGTATACGAAATCCCATGCACCACCTGCCCCACCACATACATCGGACAGACCAACAGAAGAATAAGTGCGCGCATTGAAGAGCACAAAAACTCACTCAGAAAGGGAGAACAAACTTCATCCCTGGTCAAACACTTTGAAGCCACGGGACATGAAATTGATTTTAAAAAAACCAAAACTATCGCCAAAATTGAACATTTTAACAACAGAATAATCAGAGAAGCCATTGAGATAGAAAAACGCCCCCACAGCATGAACAAACGAGATGATACCTCTCGCCTACCAGCCATTTGGAAACCCGCCTTGATTGACAGACGAGTCCCAACCACCAAGAATGATACCAGACCCAAACTCATGATAACATCACATGACATCACCACCACACAGCCATTCAAAAAGCAAATCCGAACCCACAATGATAACGAGGCACAACCACAAAACAGAAACCTAACTACAGCTGCAACATCAGCCACTTTAAACCCCTCCAAACGACACAATAAGCAAACTGACACCCACTATAAAAACATGGCACCACCACAAACACGAAGCCGAACAAAAGCAGCACAACTCACCAGCTCAGGTCTAAGGCTGGCAGCTGAGACCAGCCCATCCACTCAAAACACACCCCCACCCAATCAGAACACACCCACCATTCAAAACACACTCCCACCCAATCAGAACACACTTAATCCCCCACCCAATCAGAGCACACCTCCACCCACAGAACATACCCCCTCTGGCAGTTTAAAAAAGAGGAACAAACAGCCACTACCACATGCTTCTCCCAGAAGAAGGAAGCTGAAGCCACCAGCCTGATGATGACGGATGGGATTCCGTCGAAACGTTGCTCCTACACCTTTAGTTCTACGCGGGGAAAAACCCAAATGACCAAAGATCCACATACAAACACCCGCGAAAACCTCAGAAAACAGGGGAGACTGATATGCATTTCAAACTTATTTGTTCTCATCAGTCAGCCATACCCTTCTGAGATTCGAATCTGGGCCGATTGCACCTTAGGCAGTTGTTCTAACCTTTAGGCCACTGTCTCTTTCTCGCTTTGTTAGTTGAGAAGCAAGGGAGATATGTGTTAAATGTTTGTTAAGTATTTAGATTACCTTGCTAGGCCCTAAACATGGGACAAATCTTATTTCCTGTTTCAACCTAACCCAAGGCCATCAACAGGCAGTAGTCACAGCAGTGACAACATTTAACACATATCTCCCTTGCTTCTCAGCTAACAAAGCGAAAAAGAGCCAGTGGCCTAAAGGTTAGAACAATTGCCTAAGGTGCAATCAGCCCAGGTTCGAATCTCAGAAGGGTATGGCTGACTGATGAGAACAAATAAGTTTGAAATGCATATCAGTCTCCCTTTAATTCTTTGTTAGCAAAACCAAAAAATTTACACACACACACACACACACACACAAATATTATAACATAGTGTAAATTTCAATCTTTTCAAACATATATTTACCATTGTCCCACCTGTATATTATAACCCAAATTTTTAAGCATATATTATTGTATATTATTTCACCTGGTTTTTTTTCTTTTCAACTTTCAATTAAAAAAGTACATTTTAGCAATTACATGTTTCACACTCAGTCTTACAAACATAAATCCTTTTATCTACTTCAAATTAGAAATAAACGTAAGAAAAATTTTGACGACTATCAATCTGCCAATCTGCTCTTGATTTTATTGTACATTCCTATTGACAAAATTCTAGTAATTCTTTGAGAAGTTAGTCATTTGTGTTTGCTTGTTAACTTATCTATAGAATGCTTCTTATTTTGAAAGCCATAAAGGTGTTTTCAGGCACACTTGGATTTTTATCTATTCCATATTCTCAATAAGGCACTCTAACAAAATGATTTTTAAAATCCACATTAATGTTGACTTTGTCGTACCACAAACATCTATTCCACTCAAATCTCAGGTGTTTCCTCTTAAGTGTAGGAGCCTTATATTTGTAACCAGCACTCACTCTCTGTTTGAAACCAAACAAGGTACAAAATACAGCTCCAAATCAGGTAGACCCAAGCTTCCTCTTTCCTTTGCAATTTCTAACACCTTATATTTAACTCATTTTTGACCAAATTTAAATATATTCTTCTGTCACTTTTTAAATGATGCATCAGTTGTCAAGAAAGGTTTTGTCTAAAACAAAATCATTAGTCTCTAGGCAAGACATTCATTTTTATCACAGAAATTTTCCTCAGAAATGATAATTGTCGTTTCTCCCATCTAAAAATGTTTTTAGCTTTGTTTCATGTTTTAACGTAGCTATTTTGAAATAACATATAGTTCGTGTTTGCCATGGTGATAACCAGATGTTTTTAGCTTTGTTTCATGTTTTAACATAGCTATTTTGAAATAACATATAGTTCGTGTTTGCCATAGTGATAACCAGATATGTTATATTCTTTTCAATCTTAAAACCTATTTTATTTGCCAGTTCTGTTTGATCTATATATATTTTTAATATCTACTTCTACTTGGTAATCTTGAAACTTTGTTGCTAATGCACCAAATTCTTTTAATTTCCCCCATTAATGTTTCCGTTCTCTTAAATGGATCTTTCCAAATCAAAACCAAGTCAATCTTTAACTTACAAGTTTCTTTTGTAATCTTTGCTCCCACAATCCTGTCTTACGTCTTTGTTTAGTAATAAACAAAGTAATAAGATGTTAGATGGTGGGCTGTGTTCTTTCTTTTTGTACTTAATGTGTATTGTTAGACCTCCGTTAATAATTATTTGTGCTTTCTGTGAATCTTATCCATTTTTTAAAGTTCTCTCCAAAATTCATAATATTTCAAAATCTTATATAGAAAAACCCAGTTCAAACTGTCCAAGGCCTTTTTCTGCATCTAAGAAAATCAATGCAGTTTGTTTTTCATTATGATGATTGAAATATTCCAAGATGTTTTTAAGGTTATGCTTTAACTGTCTTTTCTGTAAACACCCACAGTGATCCGCATGAAGAAATTCTTGCAAAATTATTTTCAGTTTGTTAACTAAAATTATTGTGAATGATTTCTCGTCATTATTCAATAATGGTACTAGCCTATAGTTTCTTGTTAAAGTCAAAATTTGTCCCTCTTTAATTCTTTGTCGATAAATTTAACACAAAAATAGTTTGTTGCAGAAGCAACTGCCTGTGAAGGCTCCTAGATTGGGGCTGCAAAGTGAGAGCAGAAACAGTATGTTCCGTCCCATATTTTGGGTAGACCAGGTTGCCCTGATAGACCAGTCTCACCGGAAAACATTTTGCCCCTCTTTAGGTGTTACTGGTATTTTGGTCTCTTTCCACATTTCTGCATCATTCCTTGTAAAGATTGTAAAGGTGTAAAGTAGATTGTAATGTTCATCCTCAAAACATTTGTAATAAGAATTCATCTAGTCCAGGCACTGTGTCTGGTTTAATCTTTTTTATAGCTTCAGAAATTTCCTTTACTATTAGAGGTCCATTCATAATAGCAATAGCACTTAGAATTATATACCACTTCACAGTGCTTTACAGCCATCTCTAAGCGGTTTACAGAGTCAGCATATTGCCCCCAACAGTTTTCACTACTGACTTTGGAAGGGTACTGGGTCCTCGCTTTACTGACCTTGGAAGGCTGAGTCAACCTTGAGCCGGTGAGAATTGAACTTCTGGAGTGAGCAGTGAGTTAGCCTGCAGTACTGCATTCTAACCATGGCGCCATCACAGCGCTCTCTGTTCTTCTGTAATCCTTCCTAAATATTGTTTCTTTGAATTTTATCTATTTTTTTCTCAGAGAGATGTCATTGCCTTTATACAAGTTTGAATAATAATGACGAAATACTTTTTGTGTGGCTGTGTTATCCAATATCAGCCTCTTGTAGTTTCAAATCATTTTGTTTTCCTTTTTTGTGTAATTTTTATGCCAACCACTTCATTTGTTTGCAAACTCAATTTTTTTTTCGCTTTACATAATTCGTTTTAGTTTCTATTTCTTTTATTGTTAAGCTACAGTTTTCTTAAATCTGGGGAGTCAGGCAACATTTATTCTCTAAAGGTAAAGGTAAAGGTTCCCCCACACATGCGTGCTAGTCGTTTCCGACTCTAGGGGCCGGTGCTCATCTCCGTTTCATAGCCAAAGAGCCAGCGTTTGTCCAAGGACGTCTCCGTGGTCATGTGGCCGGCATGACTAGACGCCAAAGGCGCACGGAACGCTGTTACCTTCCCACCGTAGTGGTCCCTATTTTTCTACTTGCATTTTTACGTGCTTTCGAACTGCTAGGTGGGCAGAAGCTGGGACGAGTAACAGGCGCTCACTCTGTTACGCGGCACTCGGGATTCGACCCGCCAAACTGCCGACCTTCTGATCGACAAGCTCAGCGTCCTAACCCACTGAGCCACCGCGTCCCTATTTATTCTCTACAGTATTCATTATATTACTAGTAGTATAGCATTTATTATCTATACTATTAAGGTTCTTATGTCTGTAACCTTTAGCTGGGCAAAACAGTGCATTATAGGGCAAAACATTTTCAGACAAAATACCTCAAATGGGCTAACTTACAGAATGTATAAAAAGCCAGGACCCATGTCTCTTCTGGAATTGAAATCTGGCAAATTTTATAAAGCATTTTCTGACATAATACAAATGTCATAAAATATTTCTTGTGATCAGCTGCTGATGTTTGACCATACTATACATTTCAACATGGGTTGCTTTCAAGACAGCTTTGAATATCTCTGAATTTTTAAGAATTTTTCCGGTACATGAGAGGATCTGTCATTTTTGAAGATGTTGAGGAATCTAATAAGAAATCTGATGTCACTGAATAAATAACACAATAGTTCATGAATTGTTTAGGTATTTTTATTATTAAAATAAAATATATTTTAATAATATAAGAAATATCTAGGGGAATATATTTTTCCATGGCTGTTCTATGAATCAGAATTATCAGAAGATTGTAATAATAGGTAATAATATAAAATATAAGCATAGACAAATACCATTTATGAGTCTTTTAAAACATTAAATGCTTTGGGGGGATGTGGAAACATATTGGCTTGTTTGCTATAAACCACTCTCAGCATTCTAGGTAAAAAGCAAGATCTTACATATGGCAGAATATACATTTTTTTCCAGCAAATATAACATTCTATTAATGTCTGTCAGTAACCAAAACAAAGATGTCCCTGTCAACCTAATATATATTAGCACAATATACTAGGAAGATGTATACATGCCAGGTGTTCGATTCATAATTTTTTTTCTGAACATGATTCATTTTATTTTTTATGAAGTTGTGAAATGGCTTATTTTTATTTTTTTAATATTAGTTCAAACAGTTTTGGCAATTGTAAAATATTTGGAGATGACATGGAATATATAATATAATAGATGGAATATTTTTAATTCTGCTTACTAAGATTAAGTTGCTATATCTGTTATATTTTCTTCTCTAGAACAACTTTTGGAATTCATGCATCAATTACCAGCTTTTGCTAATATGACAATGTCAGTGAGAAGAGAACTCTGTGCTGTGATGGTATTTGCAGTTGTAGAAAGAGCAGGAACCATTGTTCTAAATGATGGAGAAGAAGTAAGTAGTATTTGTAGCTTTCTTGAGTTTCTCAAAGAAACATTAAATTTATTTCATATAATAAAGACATTAATTTATTTTGTTCATAAACATTATAGATAAATTGCTGAATATAAAACACATGCATTGGGGTTATAGTGTTAACATTAAAATGGTCAGTTTTTGTATGTATTATGAAACTGAATTTCTTTATTTAAATATAAATACAAATGTACCACACATAATTTGACAGGTATGTGATTAAAATACTGGAATTCTCTATCCAATTCTTGTTTTGTGCAGATCATAGCAGACTTACAAGTCATAGCCTTGACTTACAAAGGCAGTTGTGGATGGAACTTCCGTTGCTAACTGATATGGTTGTAAAGCACAACTGCATCATTTAGTGACAGCAATCCCCTGGAATTCCATGATCATTAGATGAGACAACTTTCTGCTGGCTTCCCACAGCCAAAATCAGTGGGGAAGCCAGCAGAAAGTTGCAAGTCCCAGGCTGGCAGACAGGGTGAGGGAGGAGCAAGAGGGTGTATGGGGAAGGGTCAGGTAGGGGGTGTATGACGGTTCAGGAGAGGTGTGAAGGGATTCATGAGAGATGTGGAATGGATTGGGGTGGATGCAAGAGTGTGTGCAAGTGATACACATGGGTCAGGAGAATGCATAAGAATGTGAGGAGATGGTTGAGAGGCATGGGTCAGGGAGGTTGGGTCAGGGGGTACACAGGTCAAGGAAGGTGCAGCACAGGTCAGGGAAAGTGCCCGAGGATGCAAGGGAGTATATGAGAGGTGACGCATGGGTTGGGCAGGGGCTGCAGGGGTGTGAGGGGCTAGTATTTTATAAGTGCAGAAGGGATAAGGTAGGGTGCAGGTTGGGGGGGATACTGAGCCCAGCGATTTGGGACATTCCCTGCCATCTTCTCCATTGATTTCTGAGGAAGCCAGTAGAGAGAGTTGCAAATGGCAATCATGTCATCATGGGATGCTGCAGCCATTTGTAAATGTGTATCAGTTGCCAACCATCCAGGTTTTGATCACAGCGTGTTGGAGTGGCCAGAACTCTGAGGACTGGTTATAATTATAATTCATTGCTGTTGTAATTTCGAACAGTTGCTAAATGAAATATTGGAGACTACACGTTACTTTATTTACCTGGGAAATAGCTCAGAAATGAGACCAGAATATCAAGTTGGATATCTTTAATTTTTGTCGACTGAATGTGTAAATTGTTAGGTATTTAATTGGACTTATAGCACACCCATCTTCAACTGAAAATTTGCGTCTATTTGATTGAGTGTATGGTCACATGTTTATTTCTTCTCTATTTGCAAGCATTTATTAGAAGAAAATTGAAAATGTAGTTTTATCTTGCTTATCTGAAACAATGTACTTTATTTTTAGCTTGATTCCTGGTCTGTTATTTTGAATGGTTCTGTAGAAGTAACATATCCAGATGGAAGAACAGAAATATTATGCATGGGAAATAGTTTTGGTGTTTCCCCTACTATGGACAAAGAATATATGAAAGGAATAATGAGAACTAAAGTGGATGACTGCCAGGTAGACTTTGAAATCTGAATGAACCATTAGAAGAGTTTACGTTTCTTATGATTGGACTATTAAATTTTTGTGCCTTTTGTGTTTCACCCTCCTGCAGCTACAAATAGAATTTTGTCCTTTGTTTTCAATTATTAGTTTCATCCTATGTCTCCTGAATAACCTGTATATGCAGATTGCAGCCTGCCTAGTTGTATAAATCTTACAACATTCACATATTAGTATGTTCTTGGAGCCATCATTGAAAAGCTTGTATATATTAATAAATCTGGACTAGTTAGCTGTGTTTGTTTTAATCCTCCAGAAAGACTGCATATTTATTTTCAAAATTGCACTGCATTCTCTTTAACATATCTCAGACTAGGCGTTTCCCTCTGCATGAGTAATTCTCCACCTAGCTCAGATGAAAAGTTCACAAATCTGGACGATGCCATATTTGCACTGAAATTAGTTTATTCGAGAAATGGAGGGATATGAGATTGTGATAGTTATTAATTCAAATTAAATTAATAATGTAATTTCATAAACAAGAAGCCTGATACAGTTTTCCTACTTTATATAAATACTTGAGGTAGCAGTAATTATTGGCATAGTTGCAAATCATCTGTTTTTTAAAAATTGACATAATAATAGTAAATAAATTATTTCTAGTAATTATTGTAGTACTGTGCTATTCTAAAATCAAACAAGTTCTAGAAATATTTTGGATTTGACGAGTATTAAAAATAACACAAATACATAGAAAAACCTTACTAAACATAGTTATGGAATAAACACATTTAAGTCATAAATCTTAATTTTGAATAGAGATCCAAAGGTTTGCGATGAATGCTATTTATTATTATTTTTTGATTATTGCTGAATTCGTACTTCATATTTTACATTAGGGAATTAAGTATAGCACTGTAAAGTTTTAAATATTTGTGATATTTGGATACAATTCAAAATAATTAATGTTCTGTCACAAATCTCTCTTTCCAGTTTGTATGCATAGCCCAACAAGATTACTGTCGGATTCTGAACCAAGTAGAAAAGAACATGCAAAAAGTAGAGGAGGAAGGAGAGATTGTTATGGTAAAAGAGCATAGGGAATTGGATCGCACTGGAACAAGAAAAGGTCACATTGTTATTAAGGTATTTTTTTTTACATCACAATGTATTCAGTGGGAAAAAAATAAATACTGTTTAGGGAGTATTTGTATATTGAGGTTATAATATACAAATACTGCCTTTTCAATATTTTAAGCATTTATAATTTTTAATTATAGAAAATTATATTTTAGAAAAACTAAATTCTTAGATATATGCAACTGTACATGAAGTATTCCTTTTCTGTAAGTATTGTTATGCAGAATCCAAAAAGGAAGTAAGAAATAGTAGATGTCAGTCTCCAAAAACCAAGATAGATATATTCTGACTGTACCACACAGATTTCTTTATTGTTCTTCACCCATAAACATTAGTTTGGTATGCCAAACTAAAGCATATCAACTCCCCCATAAAGCATTTTCAGAACTATTAGGGAGGAGACATCTTCACCTTTTTTCTTTTACACAAACTCTGAATAGCTGAATAGAATAGAGCTGTAAGGGATCTTGGAGGTCTTCTAGTCCAGCTCCCTGCTCAATCAGGAGGACCTATACCATCTCAGACAAGTGACTGTCTAGCCTCTTTTTAAAAATCTCCAGTGATGGAGTGCTCACGATTTCTGGAGGCAAGCTGTTCCACTGGTTAATTGTCCTCACTGTCGGGAATTCTAGGTTGTTTCTCTCTTTAATCAGTTTCCAACCACTGTTTCTTGTCCTACCCTCTGGTGCTTTGGTGAAAAACGTAACCCCCTCTTCTTTGTGGCAGCCCCTCAAATACTGGACTACTGCTACCATGTCTCCCTATTTCTTCTTTTCTTTAGACTAGCCAAACCCAAGTCCCACAGCCGTTCTTCATATGTTTTAGTCTCCAGGTCTTTGATCATTTTAGTTGCTCTTCTCTGAATTTTTTCCAAACTCTCAACATCTTTTTGTGATATGGTGACCAAAACTGGCTGCAGTATTCCAGGTGTGGTCTTACTAGGGTTTTATAAAGCGGTACTAATACCTCACGTGATCTTGATTCTATGCCTCTGTTTACACAGCCCAGGATTGTGCTGCTGCACATTGCTGGCTCATGGTTACGTGATCGTCCACAGTTACTGTTTTTAAGCCAGGTCTTGCCCAATCTGTACTTGTACCTTTGATTTTCTTCACATTGAAAATCATTTTGTTGGATAGGGCCCATTGTTCAAGTTTGTCAAGATCTTTTTGGATTCCGAGTTTGTCTTCTGGGATGTTGGCTATTCCTGCCAGTTTGGTGTTATCTGCAAATTTGATGAGTTCCCCTTCAATTGTCTCATCTAAGTCATTGATGAAGATATTAAAGAGTACTGGGCCTAAGATGGAACTTTGTGGTACCCACTGCTTCCTTCTCTCCATGTGGATGTAGTGTTGTTGAAGACTACTCATTGAGTACGGTTTGCTAACCAGCTACAGATCCACCTGGTGGTGATATTGTCTATTCCAGCTTTTTCTAGCTTACCAAGGAGTAGATTGTGGTCTGCTGAAGTCTAAGTATAATACGTCCACAGTATTTCGCTGGTCTATTAGTTTAGTCACTTTGTCAAAGAATGAAATAAGGTTGGTTTGGCATGATCTGTTTTTAACAAACCCATGCTGGCTACTAGTTATAACTTGGTTTGCTTCTAGTTGTTTGCAGAACTGTTTTTTGATTATCTTTTCTAGAATCTTTCCAGATATTGAGGTCAAACTGATTGGTCTGTAATTTCCTGGGTCCATTTTTCCCCCCTTTCTTGAAGATGGCAACCACATCAGCCCTATTCCAATCCTTAGGTACTTCCCTGGTGCTTCAGGACTTTTGAAAGATGTGGTGCAATGGATTTAAAATAACATCTGCCAGCTCCTTCAGAACTCTGGGATGTAATCTAGTGATTTATATTCACTGAGATTGGATAGGTGTTCTCTTACCATTTTCTTGCTTATTTTAATTTTTGTTTCTAATTTGTCTTTTGCAGTGGGTTTTTTTGGTATATTGGGCTATAGTTTCTTTTTGTGTGAAGACAGATGTGAAGTATGAGTTAAGCAGCTCTGCTTTCTCCTTGTTACCCTTTATTTCCTTGCCATCTTCTCTCTTTAGTGGACCTACAGTTTCCTTGACTTTTTTCTTGTTAATATGTTGAAAGAAATTTTTTTTATTATCAATGATTTCTGTTGCAAGTCTTTGTTTGTTCTGAGCTTTTGCTTTTCTGACTTCATCTTTGCATGTTCTGGCTGTCTGCTGATAATTGGCCTTAGTTATGTGCCCCTCTGTCCATTTTTTGTATTTGTCCTTTTTGTCTTTCAGTTTGTCAGAGAGATCTTTGTGCAGTCATTGCTGGTTTCTTCTTGAATTTCTTGTTTTTCTTTTTCAGTGGTATTATGCTGGTCTGGGCTTTTATCATTGCATTTTTCAGAGTTTCCCACGCTCCTTGGATTGTTTTCACCTTTAGGATTTTCATCCATGGAATCTTTCCTAGGTTCTCTCTGAGTTTGTTAAAGTTGGCTGTTTTGAAGTTCAAGACACTGGTTGGATTGTTTTCTGTTGCTAGTGTTTGCGTTATATTGAATTCCAGTATGCGTGGTCACTTTCCCCCAAGGTTACAGCAACTTCAACTCCCTCTATCACTCCTTCTCAATTAGTTAGAATTAAGTCCAGTATGGCTTTCCTTCCTCCACCTTTTGGATGACAAAGTTGTCGGCTAGGTTGGTTAGGAATCTGTTTGATCTCCCTCTCGTTGCAGAGTTTCTCTCCCAGTTGATCTCTGGATAGTTGAAACCTACCATTACTACTGTGGTATGCTTCCTACATAGTTTGTTAACTGGTTAGCAAAGAGTTCATCTATTTCTTCTGATTGGTTGGAGGGCCTGTAATATGCATCTATGGTACTTCTTTTCTCTTTTATATTGACCCATATACATTCTGGAGAGATTTTATCTTGGATTGTGTGCATTTCTGTAGATACATAGTGGTCTCTTACATATAGTGCAACTCCCCCTCCTCTTTTTGTAAACTGTTTCTTTTGAACAATTTGTATCCATTGATCAGTTCATTCCATTGTGGGTTTCGTCCCACCAGGTTTCTGTAATGCCAACTATGTCATTCTATTGCTTCTAGTTCGCCCTGTTTGTTCTCCAAGCTTTGAGCATTTATATATAAGCATTTAAGACTTTTATGCCTTTTCATGGGTATGTTTCCTGCATCTCCTGATTGTTGTTTGGGTACCGTATTTTCCGGCGCATAAGACGACTGGGCATATAAGACGACCCCCTACATTTCCTGTTAAATTATAGAGTTTGGGCTATACTCGCCGTATAAGACTACCCCTCTTCCAACGCACACCAAATAAAAATTAAAAAACATCAGATTTGATTTTAATATGGTAATTTTAATTCAAATGCTTATGACATGCAGGTGCTTAGTAGGAAAACTGTCACTTATAAACATAAGGCTGTTTGTCATCAAACATGTAAACATAAAACAGTGCAAGTGGATTAAACTATAGTAATAATAATAATAATAATAATTAATAATAATAATAACAACAACAACAACAACAATAATAATAATAATAAGAAGTAGTAGTAGTTGGAGGGGACCTTGGAGGTCATCTAGTCCAACCCCCTGCTAAGGCAGGAAACCCTATACCATTTCAGACAAATGGCTGTCCAGTCTCTTCTTAAAAACTTCCAGTGTTGGAGCATTCACCACTTCTGGAGGCAGGTTGTTCCACTGGTTAATTGTTCTAACTGTCAGGAAGTTTCTCCTTAGTTCTAGGTTGCTTCTCTCTTTGACTAGTTTCCATCCATTGCTTCTTGTCCTGCTTTCAGGTGCTTTGGAGAATAGCTTGGCTCCCTCTGCTTTGTGGCAGCCCCTGAGATATTGGGTCACTGCTATCATGTCACCCCTCACCCTTCTCTTCGTTAAACTACACATACCCAATTCCAGCAACCGTTCCCTATTTTCCTAATTCACTTTTTCACTTTTCCTAATTCACTCTAAAGCTTTCCCTGCGCAGAGCCTTACGTAAAACCAGCTGCCTGCAATTAGTGCAGGTTCGCATCCCACCAGGCTCAAGGTTGACTCAGCTTTCCATCCTTCCAAGGTAGGTAAAACGAGGACCCAGATTGTTGGGGGCAATAAGCTGACTTTGTAATAATGCTGCTTGGGGTGTGTGTGTGAAAGCCCTAATAAACAGGCATATACACAGAATGAAGGCTATTGCTAAGCACATTGATTTGTGCTTTAAATTGTAAGCCACCCTGAGTCTTCGGAGAAGGGCAGGATATAAATGGGATTTAAAAAAAAAAGACCAAATGGGAGATCCGCTCCAGGTTTTCCAGACAGCCCGCCCAGTTCCTGAGTCAAATGTGTCCTTAGAGCTAAGCCGCTGCTCTGGCTGCTGCCTTCCCCACCTGCCTTTCAAGTTGGGATATACTACAGCTGCTCTTCAACTTTAGAAAGAAAGACGCCCAGACCCCAGCCTGTAAAAAATCACAGACTGCAGCTTCTTCTCCAATTGGTCCCGCTTTCCCTGCGCAGACTAAATGGGAGATCCGCTCCAGGTTTTCCAGCCAGCCCTGTCCCTAAATTTTCAGCACCCGGCCTATAAGACGACCCCTGACTTTTGAGAAGATTTTCATGGGTTAAAAAGTAGTCTTATACGCCGGAAACTACGGTATTTCTTTTTTCTTGTCTTTTTGTCATTGATTTGTTTTCTTGGGATTTATGATTGGTTTTGAGTTCTAGAGATTCTAAAGATTGGTCACTCTCCCCCCTCAATATTAGTTTAAAGCCCTCCTGATGAGTTGGGCCAATCTTTTTCCAGGTACATTTTTCTGTGTTTGTGGGGTGCAGCCCATCCCTTGCCAAGAGTCCTTCATGTAGGAAATGCAGTCCATGATCCAGGAAACCAAAGTTTTCTTGGTGCCACCAATCCTTTAGCCCATGGTTTATTTCTAGAATTCTTTTTCCCCTCAATGGGTGTTGGCCTTTCGTTGGACATATGGATGAGAACACAACTTGTGCTCCTAGCTTCTGAACTTTATTGCCTAGTTGTTTGTAATCTCTCACTATTGTACTCAGGTTCTCTGTTGTGTCTCTGAACACAACTCTTTGAACTCAATTGTCTCTTGACTGAATTCATTCCCTCTTTGTTGGGAATCTGAACTACATTTTATCACATCAAACTAAAGAAATTTAAGGAGTGAGATAAGGAAGAGAAATGTAGCTAAAATTGTTTATTCCAGCACCATTCAGTATGATACTATATAGCTTTCTTTCCCAGCCATATTTGCTTCCATTGCATCTATACACTATCCACCACCAATTCCTACATACCTTTTTTTTTAAAAAAAAAACATCTCCAGTCTCCTTCGAGAATCTTTTCAACGCCTTGTATTATATTCTGATCTTCTATCCTCTTGTCAACCTATTTTATCTGCCATACATTTTCTGCAGTTTAATCCACATACATTCTCCTGTGAATACTAGTCACTCAGTTCACTCCATATTTATTTGGCATCTATTCATTCTTGAAATTATATTTTTATTACAATATTTATAATATATTACTTTATTACAATACAAAATATTACAATATTTTTATTAGAATATAATACTTCCCAGGTACTCACTTCCACTGTATTTATCTTACTTTAATGTTTCTTCTGACTCTCAGTACTCTGTAAAAGAAGTTGGCAGAAGCAAGATTTTATATGCAGCCAGTTTCATATTTTTCAGGAAGCATTCATTCCTCATAACAGACCAGATAGTATCCCTCAGTTTCTAACAGTCAATATCATTTGGATATTAACTTCTGCTGTTCATCTTGGTTTTGGTCTGAAGATTTTAATGTAATGCTTTGATAAGTTATAGAAAATGTAGAATAAAGGCCAGCATTATTTGTATTCAGAGAAAGTTGTGTATGGCATGAATACAAATAATGTTGGTCCTCTAATGTGTGTGTATATACCAGTATGTATATATGTTTGTGTGTTTGTGTCATGTCATTGTTTAATTTTAAATATAGTCTAATAAACATTCTGTTTTAAATTTGGTGAAACAAATAAGATGCAAGAAAAAAACCATTAATTTGTTGATGTTTGAATATTTACTTTTACAGGGAACACCGGAGAGATTAACAATGCATTTAGTCGAAGAACATTCAGTAGTGGATCCAACTTTCATAGAAGATTTCCTTTTGACATATAGAACCTTCCTTTCAAGTCCAATGGAAGTGGGAAAAAAGTTATTGGAGTGGTTTAATGATCCTAGCCTCAGGGATAAGGTTGCATAAATAATTTTCTTCTAGGTCCTTATTTTAACTGTAATGTATTTGGATAGTTTGTATAGAATTGGAGGATGGGGAGTGACAATAATTTTTTTCTCCTTCAGGTCACTGGGAAAAAAAATAGGATCTAACCCATATATTTCATTACATCTAACACAATGTAATTTGCACGTAGTAAAAAATTATTAAATTTGTTCATTACAAATAAAAAGTCATGTAAACTATTTTTCTAGGTCTTCTAGTAGTATTTTTATGTTTGAACTTTTCAGTTGGCTGGGGTTTTTTTAAAAAAAAATTGGTTTTTTTTTTTGCTTTACCACCACCATGTCATGGTTTCGACAGACAGAGATGAATAAAGCAGAACTTCAGGGCTTGTAAATTCCTCAAAGAACATGTTTATTAGGTACAAAGTATCGGCACGTCAAAAGTAAAACCAAGTCTGGAGACACATGTAACAATTCCCCAATACAAAGTTAAAAAATCCCTCCCCTAAAACTATGCAAGTAACTACATTCCCAATATATGTTCTTGGCAGGCTTTTTACGCAATGGCCAGCCTGCAGTCTCGGGAGCAGCCGATGACCTTGGTTCCCACTGGACAAAAGATTATTTAGACTAGTGAAGCATCTGGGCAACCCCCCTCCCTCCGCTCTATGTGGCAACCAAAAATGAGTAGGAAAAATAGCTGCAGCCATGCACATTTGTAGAGTTGACACACCATTTACATGCACAGGGTCCTTAGTATGGAATGTTGAATCTTGTATATTCTATCCATCTCTTGTTATAATTTAAGAAAACCATATACCACATATAGTTTTAAGCAATACACTATATTACGAGATTTTAATTAATATTTGTAAATTGCAAAAAAGATTGGAATTTAATAGGTATTAAATAGTTTTAAAGTAAATTAAAACATTAAACTCCTCTTTTCTGAAAGTAAACCCTGTGGGAAGCAGTCATTGTTCCAAAAGGTGTATTTTTGCAGTTTGTGAACAAAAAAAGAAGAACCTCTCCAAGTAGGTAGCTAATTCTAGCCATTTTAATTAGTAAATTAAGAGTACAACAGTTTTTTGAAACTGGTTATTTATTTGGTTTATATTGCTGCCCAATTTACAGGAATAAAACTGGGCAATTTACAATTTGAAAAGCAAATCTGAAAACAAGGAATTAAAAATGAAATAAGAGACAATATAAAATAATGTAATATAATAACTTTCAGAACTTACAAAACAAGATAATTGAATAATACAAATAACAATAATAGTCCAATTAACATGTATATCATTTAAGGCTTTTCATTTCATATAAGCTCTTCCAATAATGGTCTGGCCCAATTATTGAGAGTTGAGCCAGGGTTTTAGGACTTTGCAGGAGGATAGAAGACTCAGGGCTGTCTGAACCTCAGCTATAAAATAGGATAATCTGAAACTTAAAAGGATCTGTTAATAACAAACCTGTCTCTTAGAATGTTTGCTGTAGCTAAAATAATTATTTCAAAACTGTTGAAAGAAAAACTGTGCAAAGAAATTGTGGTGAAATTAATCATTCAGAATATATATATATATATATATATATATATATATATATATATATATATATATATATATATATATATATATATATATATATATATATATATCCTCAGAAAACAAATATATATATATATATATATATATATATATATATATATATATATATATATATATAACCTCAGAAAACACACACACACACACACACACACACACACACACACACACATATATATATATATATATATATATATATATATATATATATATATATATATATATATATATATATATATATATTTGTTTTCTGAGGTTTTCGCGGGTGTTTGTATGTAGATCTTTGTTCATT
Source organism: Vipera berus (assembly GCF_964194415.1). NCBI lineage: Eukaryota > Metazoa > Chordata > Lepidosauria > Squamata > Viperidae > Vipera > Vipera berus. The sequence continues at coordinate 62,701,121 of NC_138209.1, forward strand.
CGGGTTATATATAAAATTTTCTGTTATATTGGTGTACTTTTATAAAAATGGTGAATATCATATCATTCTATTCAGTTAAATGTCATTTGATCAGGTCAATTCATACCTAAGTATTCACTGAATGTAATATTTTTTATATCAAAATGCAACATATTTTTTATATACCGTATCTTCCTTCAGGTTACACGGGTAGTGTTATTGTGGGTGAACAATCACTTCAATGATTTTGAGGGAGACCCTGCAATGACTCGTTTTCTGGAGGAATTTGAGAACAATTTGGAAAGAGAGGTATAAATAGACCTTTAGACAAGGAAAGAAAAAAGTTTTGATGCTCTGTTGGGAATAACATTGAAATTAATGGTTCTCCATATCTTTGCTTGCAGAAAATGGGTGGACATCTGAGGCTGTTAAATATTGCATGTGCTGCTAAAGCTAAACGAAGGATGATAACATTGACAAAACCATCTCGGGAAGCTCCTTTGCCTTTCTTACTACTAGGAGGGTCTGAAAAGGGATTTGGAATCTTTGTTGACAGTGTAGATTTGGGTAGCAAAGCTACTGAAGCGGGGTTGAAACGTGGAGATCAGGTATGGAAATTAATGTTTGAAATGTCAGTAGTACTTCCAGGAAAAGACATTGTTTAACTGTTCCATTTTTATATGAAAACTAAAGTAAAAAAAACAGGGGTAGGAAAGCATGGGAGATTTGCAGAAAGATGATCATTTATGAAACTGTAAAGCTTTGTGAATGAGACAGTCAATTACAGAGAAAAGCCTATTCTAAAAAACATAAGTTGAATGTGAAGTCATTGAAAACAAATAAGTGTTATTTATATAACATGTTTTAAACTTCTGATTTTTCTAATTTGCCATTGTGAGATTTTTTTTGTTTCTCTGTCTAGATATTGGAGGTGAATGGCCAGAACTTTGAAAATATTCAGCTAGCAAAAGCCATTGAAATTCTTCAAAATAATACCCATTTATCTATTACTGTGAAGACCAACTTATTTGGTAAGTATTAATGATGTAAAGTTGTGTAATTTTTATTCAAATAGACTAGGTCACAGGTCGGCAACCCGCAGCTCTGGTGGTTCTTTCAATCTTCTCTTGTGGCTCCCAGTCCTCCTCCGCCATTTGCAGAGAGAGAGAGAGAGGCACTTGCGCTTCCCTTCTCTCTCTCTCTCTCTCTCTCTCTCTCTCTCTCTCTCTCTCTCTCTCTCTCTCTCTCTCTCTCTCTCTCTCTCTCTGTGTGTGTGTGTGTGTGTGTGTGTGTGTGTGTGTAAAAGAGAGTGGCCTCACGCTGTTCTCCAAGAAGCTGACAAGCTTATTGGGTGGGGCTCCTGCCTTTGCTGCGTCTCCACAAGCAGGAAGCAGCAGCCTGTTGTCCCCTATCTAGACCTGTACAGCCTCCATGTACTGAGAAAGTGCAGCCACAGCATCACTTGGCTCACTAGGATGGAAAAAGTAGAAGTGTGTATCAACAGCATACTGATGAATCTCTTCCAATGGGTTTGGGTGTTCTCACCCAGCAGTTTCATGTAGATGTTAAAAAGGAGTGAACATTGAGCCCTGCAGCACTCCACAAAGGAAGGCCCATGAGCTGGATCTCTCATCCATATTAACCCAGATAAGGTCTGGCCTTGAAGGAAGGAAGTGAAACAGCACAAAACTGTGCTGCCCACTTTCAGTTCCTTAAGTTGGCCCAAAAGGATGCCATGGTTGATGGTATTTGAAAGCTGCTGAGAGATCCAGGAGAGAAAGGATGATTGTTAGGCTCCAAAAACCAAGAAAGACACATTGAAATTCTTCTAAGCAATTTCCTTGATTGCTTCTCACTTATAGATAGAAATCTTGCCAAACTGAAACAGCCTGTTTAAACATAATTCTCTTTCTCTCCCACAAACTGTATAAACATAACTTTCTTTTGCTCCTCTGGAATGCACTTCTTCCCTCCTGGTAATCCAGACTACATTCCATTACAGACCTTCCCAGGGGGCTTCCAACAGCAAAGTCAATGGTGGAAACCAAATTCATTAAAGACCACAGGATTCCCTTTTAACACCTGCCATGATTTGCTTAACAACCATGGCATAAAATGTAAATCATTTAATGAATGCATTGCTTAGTGATGGACATTCCGCTCCAATTCTGATTGTTCATTGAGGACTATCTATATGTCTTGAAGACTTAGTTCTACCTCTAAAATAGATTGGTGGGGCTAGACTTAAATTTTATATTTATTGGAACTTGAAAAGTACATTTTGGGGGATGTATTTTTTTCTACATGCTTTCTTTTTCTTTCTATGCAGTTTTTAAAGAACTTCTAACAAGATTGTCTGAGGACAAAAGAAATGGTGCTCCTCATCTTCCTAAAATTGGTGATATTAAAAAAGCAAGCCGTTATTCCATCCCAGATCTTGCAGTTGATGTGGAACAGGTGATGGGTCTGGAAAAAGTAACAAAGAAAAGCAAAGCCAACACTGTTGGAGGAAGAAACAAGTTAAAGAAAATACTGGACAAAACCCGCATCAGTATCCTGCCTCAGAAACCGTACAAGTGAGTGTGATATTTGGAAGAACAATACGCTTTTATTAGATATATCACTGGTGCATTTTTTAACATTGACAAATGATTATAAACAAAAACCATAGAGGTATAAGCCAGGGATAAAAGGGAAAAGTTTCAAAACATGCTTATGGGAAAACAAATGAAAAATTGTTTCAATTTTTCTAAATGTTATGATAGAACAAAAGTAGGCATAATTGATCATTCAGTTTGCTTGACTTTTGCAAGACGAAAGAGATGGTGTTAGACTTCCGGAGAAAAAAGGAGGAACATGCCCCACTTTACATCGGAGAGAACTGTGTAGAGAGAGTTTCCTCCTTTAAATTTCTGGGAGTCTACCTCTGTGAAGATCTGACCTGGAAAGTTAACACAACTCAGGTGGCTAGAAAGGCCCAACAGAGGCTTCACTTTCTTAGGGTCTTGCGGAAGAACAGGGTAGAACAACAGCTAATGACCCTCTTTTACCGGTCTACTATAGAGAATGTCCTCTCGTATGGTATTGTGGTTTGGTATGCTGGTCTGACAGCTGCGGATAGGAAAGTATTTCAGAGGGTAGTGAGCACAGCACAAGACATTGTGGGCTGTTCCCTGACACCACTGGATGACATCGCCAGGGCTCGTTGCCTTGGAAGAGTGAGGAAGATTCTCAGGGATGACTCACACCCTGGACGGTATCTCTTTACTCTCCTACCATCCGGTAGGAGATATAGGAATATAGCCAGCCGTACCAACAGGCTGAAAAATAGCTTTTATCCATGGGCTGTTAGGCTTTTAAATGGGACATAATCTTATGCAGAATTGACTTGGGAGGCCGGTGTGTGGTGTAGTTGGTTCACATGGTGTGGTGGGATGGAGGGTTTGTTGTCACTGTGTGTTGGGGGAGAGAGCACGGGGGGAGGCTCAGCTAATCTCAATGTACACATGTTGTACTTTGACAATAAAGGTTTATTATTATTATATATGTCCTGACATAGAAGAATACAGGTAAGTGAAATAAAATTTTGTTCTTTAGAGAAAGATTCCAAGATTATATTTTGACAATTGAATAAATGTTCAGAAATCTCAAAGCAAGTACAAGGAGAGTCCATCAGTGCATCTTGATCTGTGCTTTCTGTTAATAATTAAATCCAACCAACAGTTCCAAAACTGGTTTGTTAGTCATAACATCTTTGATGTATACTGTAAGGCATGTTAGGTTTAAAAGAAAGAGAAGAAAGAGAGAGAGAGAGAGAAAGAAAGAGAAAGAAAGAAAGAAAGAAAGAAAGAAAGAAAGAAAGAAAGAAAGAAAAGAAAGAAAAGAAAGAAAAGAAAGAAAGAAAGTAAGTTTCATCTTTCCCTCTTCTGTGCATTGTGGTGGGATTTTGCAAGAAATTATTAAGGATGAGAAAACAATTTTTTCCATTCCGTTAATATAGCCCATATTACTAAATGTACTATAATATATATTTCCAGTCCTAAACCTTCTGTGACATAGCAGATTCCACTTCATTTTACAATGTGGAGGATGCATTTCAAGATGTTGCAAGTTACACTAGTTTGCCTGGGCACTCCCAAGTTTTAATATAAAGCAGGATTTTTCAAACTATTCCATAGAACCCTTGGTTCCAAGAGAACTTGATGGGATTGTCATGGAGATTCTCAGTCATCTGGGTCATAGTTATCCCAAAGATGCTTTTTCACGAGGCAACTGGACTTTCTTGTTTTTCTTTGAAGACGTTTGGCTTCTCATCCAAGAAGCTCCCTCCCCCTATGTTGAGAGAGGGCTGCTCAATTTTGACATAGGTAACCTCTTTGACCCATCTTTTAAACCAGCGGTCCTCTCTGTCCAAAATGTGGACTTTGCTGTCTTCGAAAGAATGGCCTTTGTCTTGTTTTAAAAGAATGGCCTTTGTCTTGTTAACTTGTTTTAAAATGCTATTCCATCCATGGACACATTGGATGGACACATCCATGGCACTGTAGCAAACTTGAGCTTTTCAGTTTTATCAGTGTCTAGATATATTAATATCAGTTCATATTTTAATTTATTATGGTTGTTTTTTCAAAGTTATCAAATTTATGAATGTTATTGGCCAGTGAGGTTAGAACAGCAATAAAACTCATAAGGATACATTACATTATATACAAGAATAACTGTGTAAGCAGAGTAACTATGTTTCTCTTCTGTTACTGTAGTGATATTGGAATTGGTCAATCTCAGGATGATAGCATTGTAGGTTTAAGGCAGACCAAGCACATTCCCCCTGCTCTACCTGTCAGTGGAACACTATCATCAAGCAATCCTGATTTACTGCAGTCACATCACCGCATCTTAGATTTCAATACAACCCCAGGCGAGTATCAAATTTTGATTGCCGTCTATGAATTAACCTTTTATTTTGCTGATGGATATAGAAACTGAAATGAAAATTAAGTCCACTTGAGTTTACTTTGTGTCACAATGAAATACATAGAAACAGGTAAGACTATTTAAGTGTGCAAATTAAACAGTGTACCAAATTATAGCCAGATATGAGTTGCTACTTGATATGGCCCTTGATTATTTTGATAAATATTGTTTGAATTTGCGGATATGTGGTCTGCTGTATGTAAAATCTTTTATATATTCTCATCCCATCTTTGCAGAATACAAACATTTTATAAAATAAAACTATTTGTGTGTTTGCTTGCTAGAGCTGTTTTATACCAGCCAGCTAAAAATAACAATTGGCAGCTTGTATTAGGATTAAATAAGTGATACTGCAATAAATAACCAAAAAAACTATCTCTGTACTACTTATTATTAGATATTTATTTATTTATTTATTTATTTATTTATTTATTTATTTATTTATTTATTTATTTATTTATTTATTTATTTATTTATTTATTTATTTATTTATTTATTTTATTCGATTTATATACCGCCCTTTCCCGGAACTATGTCAAAAATAATCTGGGATGTAGTTTGACTTGTAGACTTAATACTATTTCAAACATAGAGAATCTAAGCCATTATTTGGAATGAATCACAGAAGTTATCTAGTCCAGCTACGCTGCTCGGTAGTATCTTTAACAAATGGCTCTCCAACTTCTTCCTGAGGACCTCTAACAAAGGTGAACTCATCACATCCTTGGAATATTTTCCACAGGCTAGCATCCCATAGGATTGGGAAGCTTGTTTTAGTATCCAGACAGAACTTACTTCCTTGTAGCTTTAAACATTGGTTCTGATTCTCTGAAGCAGTAGAGAAGTTGTGTGACAACCCTTTAGATATTTGAAGATTGCCATGATATTTTCTCCTACCCATATTTTCAGTAAACTAAATATTCTTAGCTCTTTTAACTGTTTCCATGGCATACAGAATTCAGCTAAGAGAATAGTCAAGAGAAAGAGATGACAATTGAGAAATATACATTTTCTGAAGAAGTTTATTGTTAGAAGTTAGTAAATAAAATACAAAGCAATTTTAGCTTATAAGAAGTGAACTATTATCTTGTAGCATTGCTGATAATGATTATAAACTACTATATAATTCCTCAGCAAATGCTGTGTGCTTTTTTGAAAACTATTTCTTGTACTCTATATTCTGTTTATTTAATGTCAATATATATATATATTTGCAGAACATGATCAAGTAAGCATGATCATACTCGTGTTCATTAGAAAATTAATTAGTTTTACTGCTAAGAATTAAAGATTAGAGAATCTTGAGAATGGGGGCTCTGCAGCCCTCCTTAATAGTGGGTTTCTTAAGGGAAGTCTCTGAAACTTTTGAATTTATTTTTTTCAGAGAGTTTACATGGTAGGCTAACAATCTATTTCTTTGGTGAGTCCGTAACAACATCTACCATCTATTTTACTTGAGCCTGGAGATACTTCTTGTGGATAATAGAGATTTACCATTTCTGGTCATATGATCCTTGGAGCATATCTAGAGTATATTATTAGATTACTTCACTAGGTAGCATAGAAATTACCATTTTTAAAAAAATCACAATTTTTCCATGTTGGATAATCCAATTCTTCAGATCAAGTCTCAATATAATAGGTTCTGTTTCTTACACGTGACTGTTTTGGGTACATTACACAATCTAATTTCCAAATTATTATCTGGTCACCTAGTTTCACTGAAGTTAGTCTTTCATTTATTCAGTTACCTTGGCTACATATCTTTGCAATACAAGATGGGAACTTCCTGATAAGTAAAACCAAATACGAGCTCTGTTACCTGAAGAAAATCCCTTCTTCATAACAATTAGATGAACTTCCTGATGATATTCAGGAATAATATTCCTTTAGAACATTAATCAAGTGATTGTTGAAGTCCTTGTAAACAATGCCACATTAAAGTACTATCTGAAGAAACTGCATGAAATTTCTATTGTTAATCAGGTTTGCGCTGAAAACTTTGAGATTGGTGTTCTTTTCTTTCTTGTGGCCATTTGTCTGGCAGAGAAAGACAATATAGTGGCAGATATGGATACCTAGGCATTACTGAGCATTTGGAAATGAGACTTCAAACAATCAAACCTTTTCCATGAACAGAGGTTGTGTCTCTTTTAGAAATTTACTGAATAACATGATCAGAGCCTTTGACTTTTGTCAGGCACAATATGTTGGACCCTTTCAAAATGCAGTATTTGACTAAGCTCTCCTTTCTTAGCATTTCCCTGAAGCATCTACCTCCAGAATCAGTTGTTGGTTAATCACCTATACATATGACTCAAACAATGATCAAGAACTAGTTACACAGTGGTAACTTTGCTTTGTAACTGATCATCCATAAATTTACACAGGCCAGCAAACCATCCTACTCAAGACTGAGACTAATATATAGTTTGGATGCATTCTGGTCGTCATCAGAATTGAAATGGTTGGAGACATTGCTGCCTTTGTATATAACATGATATGGTGAGGCTCATATCAAAACAATGAATTTTGTTTTAAAACATTCAACCTGATTTATTGTACAGATGCAGAATGCCTTTATGTAAATTTACAGATGACCACACAAAGAACATTGTTGTTGTTAGTTGCGAAGTTGTGTCTGACCCATCACGACCCCATGGAAAACGTTCCTCCAGGCTTTCCTGTCCTCTACCATCTTCTGGAGTCCATTTAGGCTCATGCCTACTGCTTCAGTGACTCCATCCAGCCACCTCATTCTCTCCAGTCGTCCCCTTCTTCTCTTTCCCTCAACCTTTCCCAGCATTAGACTCTTCTCCAGTGAGTCCTTCCTTCTCATTAGGTGGCCAAAGTATTTGAGTTTCAACTTCAGGATCTGAACTTCTAAAGAGCAGCCAGGGTTGATCTCCTCTAGGACTGACCAGTTTGATTGCCTTGCAGTCCAAGGGACTCACAGGAGTCTTCTCCAGCACCAAATTCTTTGGCACTCAGCCTTTCTTATGGTCCAACTTTCACAGCCATACATTGCAACTGGGAAGACCACAGCCTTGACTTTACGCATTTTTGTTGGCAGGGTGATGTCTCTGCTTTTTAGTGTGCTGTCTAGATTTGCCATAGCTTTCCTCCCCAGGAGCAAGCGTCTTTTAATTTCTTGGCTGCAGTCCCGTCTGCGGTGATCTTGGAGCCCAGGAAAATAAAATCTGTCACTACCTCCATTTCTTCCCCATCTATTTGCCAGGAATTGAGAGGGCCGGATACCATGATCTTGGTTTTCTTAATGTTAAGTTTCAACCCAACTTTTGCACTCTCCTTCTTCACTCGCAACAAGAGGCTGTTTAGTTCCTCTTCACTTTCTGCCATTAAAGTGGTATCATCTGCACAAAGAACATAGTAACAGGTAAAATATTAATTCTCATAATTGTTCATGACTAAAGCTTATGAAAAACAAGTCAATTTTGTAAGTTTGAAGTTGATTATTTCAATAAACTGAAGTACAAAATAGGTAGCACATGATGCTAAAACAAGTTTACTTAAAAATAGTAGATATAGTATATACCTGAGGAAGGTTTAAGAGTGAGCTTGCCAAATTTGACTTTAGTAATTTTAATATAGTTTATTAGTTCGTCTTGATGCAGTAAATAAATTTCTGATATGATTATAGCTATTCCTTGATTAACAAATGACTTATTCAGCAACCATTTGAATTTATGATAGCAGTGAAAAAGTAGATTTATGATTGGTCCTTGAACTTACAGTATTGCAGTGTCTCTGTGATATGGGTGCTTCACTATTTGCAAGCAGTTATGACAATCACAGTGTCCTATAGTCAAATGATTTTGTGACACACATAGCCAGCTTCTGACACACACAGTCAATGGAGAAGTTGGCAGTAAAGTCACAACTAACTCATTTTCATGTGATATGTTTAATAACTGTGAGTGATTTGTTCAACAACTGCAGCAGAACTAATGTAAGTTAGATTTACCGTATTTTCTGGCGTATAAGATGACTTTTTAACCCATGAAAATCTTCTCAAAAGTTGGGGGTCGTCTTATACGCCCAGTCGTCTTATACGCCGGAAAATACTATTCACCTCTCTGATCTTTTCTCTTTTCTGCTGGATGGCAGGATCGCTGGGTGAATGGAGGTAGGCGATGGCGACCCGTGGTTAAGCGGCCGATGGCGAATGGGTGATGGAGGGTAAACTCTCATCAGCTCCTGGGGCGGCTACTGCCGCCGCCGCCGTTGCTCTCTGTAGGACTGGCCATGCTGGCGCTTCCAATGCTGGCTGTCAGGTCCCTGAAAAGAGGAGGGGCAGGCGGTCCCCAGAGGCGCGCTGCTCGACAGTAGGAAGGGAGCACCTTTGCTCCTGCCGAGGCACCGCCTGACTCGCGCCGACTGGAAGAATCGCTTGTCCGGTCACGGAGTGCGGAACAGCGGTACATGGCGCCACTCTTGCCCACAGACCATGCAGCGGCCCTCGCCAGCCAGCCTCGGCATGGCCGCCCAAGCCCGGCTCTCTAGCGCGTCTTCCGGGCCCACCTGGCCAACCGTTTCCTGGGCGGGGCTTGGCTCCAGACGCGGCGGTTGCTCCGTCTGCAAATGCTATCTCAAAGCCGGATCGCGCTTGGCTGTGCAGGCTGCCGAAAGGCGGGGACTCAGAGTTCCTGCGGTGGTTGCTGTTTGCAGAGTCTGGCCTGGAAGAGCACGTGGCTTTGCACCATTTGCATCAGATGGGGCTGAATCGGGCTTGTGTCGGACACTTGGCAACTGGCATGTAAGTATTTTCCGGCGTATAAGACGAAAAATCTTGAAAATCTTCTCAAAAGTCAGGGGTCGTCTTATACGCCCAGTCGTCTTATACGCCGGAAAATACGGTAGTCATATAATGTTTCACTTAACAATCACATCACTTTTGCCAAACAGTCATTAAGTGAGGACTACCTGTATACGACTGTTTATTGAATGGGTGGAAATATATGGCACAGATTACAGAGAGGTCTTGCTCAAATCCAGTGTATCCATTCTACATATGTCTTAGAAGTGATATCTAATATAAATAGGAAAAACAGTACTTAAAGCAAGATACTGCAGGTGTTTATGCAAGAACGATTTATCATGAAGAAAAAGGTATCAGAAGAAAAATATCCCTATTCTTATTATATTATTCCTTGCTGAGAAATAATGACATTTTATTCTATTATATATCTTAGTATATTTTACTTCTCATTACAGATTTACCAGATCAGGTTCTACGAGTTTTTAAAGCAGATCAGCAAAGTCGCTACATTATGATAAGCAAGGACACAACTGCAAAAGAAGTAGTTGTTCAAGCTATTCGTGAGTTTGCTTTAACCACCACCCCAGATGCTTATTCTTTATGCGAAGTCTCTGTCACTCCAGAGGGTGTCATTAAGCAGCGGAGACTTCCAGATCAACTTTCCAAACTTGCTGACAGAATACAACTTAGTGGAAGGTGAGACAATAGATGTTATTTTGGCTTAGAATTTGTATTCACTTATTTTGGCTTAGAATTTATATTCACTTATTTTGGCTTAGAATTTGTATTCACTTAAAGTCATTTGGAAGCTGTTTATTTATTTACACCTGATAGATTAATGTGTGAAAAATATTTTTCAGGTATTATCTGAAAAATAACATGGAGACAGAAACTTTATGTTCAGATGAAGATGCTCAGGAATTGCTAAGAGAGAGCCAAATTTCTCTACTGCAGCTCAGCACTATAGAGGTGGCTACCCAACTCTCAATGCGTAATTTTGAACTGTTCCGCAACATTGAACCTACAGAGTACATAGACGATTTATTTAAACTGAAATCTAAATTTAACTGTGCTAATTTAAAAAAATTTGAAGAAGTAATAAACCAAGAAACCTTTTGGGTAGCATCTGAGATTTTGCGAGAAACCAACCAGCTGAAAAGGATGAAGATAATTAAGCACTTCATTAAGATAGCACTGCACTGCAGAGAATGCAAGAACTTTAACTCAATGTTTGCAATAATAAGGTAAGCAAAGATAGATTTCTTATGTCTGTTCAGAATGGTATCAAAGGTTAACATGTTTTGTAATAAAAAGGTATTAGATAATAAGTGTGTGTGTGTGTGTGTGTGTGTGTGTGTGTGTCTGTGTGTGTGAAAAATAGTCCTAAAAATATGAGTCTTGGGTATATTCATGTTTAAAACTAAAGACAAGGATCACCAAGTCTTAAAAATTTATTAAAACAGCTTTCGTCAGTGCCTGCTGACATTATCAGAGTATAAACTAGGATTCGGAAGCACATTCTTATAACCTCTGTGAGGCCAGTAGTTTGGCTAAAGAAGGTGCACATGGGGAGAGGGCACCTGACTGGTATAAACGACGAGGCTGGTACCAGGGATGAGCGGCAGACTAGGACAGCAACAGCGGGTGTGGAAGTGTTAAATGAGCAGCAAGAGAATTGCTCGCGGCAGGATGAACGCTCCCGACGGGCAGGGCAAGTGGAGAGAGGCAGAGCCCCTAAATTCAAACAGACGTCAGCAGGCTTGACAGAGACAGGACCGATGCAATTGATTGCAGGATGGTGGGAGCAAAATAGACCTGTAACACGAAAGCTCAGTTTTAATAATTTTTTTAGTCTTGGAGAGAGAGAGAGAGAGAGAGAGAGAGAGAGAGAGAGAGAGGGAGGGAGGGAGGGAGGGAGGGAGGGAGGGAGGGAGGGAGATGGAGATGGATAGAGATATGGAGATATAGAGATATAGAGATATAGAGATATAGTAAATTTATATTACAAGAATATTTCATCAACCTGAAGCTATCTCAGTAGCTTTAAACAGAACAAGAGTAACGTAAAATACTTTTCTTCCCTGTTTTAAATAATCATTACAAGTTTACATTATAAATATATTTATATGCATTCTTAAGTATCCAGAAAACATGGGGGACTGAAATGAATGACCACAAATTTCTCTTTAAAGAGTCAATGTGACATAAGTTTCATACTGTATAAATCCTTTAAAAGTCACACAATGCAAGTTACATTGAAAAAGTAGTAATACTTACCATGAGGGGAAAAATCCAATTCAGTGAAGTTTTATACAGTCATTGAAAGCTTTCGAGTTTCTTAGAACTCATCATAAAGCACAATAGAGAAAATGAATGTAGCCTAGTTTTAATTTATACTTTAATCAGTTTGTATTTTTTTATTTTGTTACATAAAACATCAGCTGCCTCTCCAGATAGCACTGAGTAGTTTCTTCTTTTTTCCCCTCTTCCAAAAATAGCTATTTGTCTCAAGTACATATCAGTCCCTAGGCCTATCCCAGATCATCAAAGCCTGACTCGGGACAGTGGTCAGACTTTGGATATGATTTTCTTATTGCAGCAGTGGCAGTATAATTGGGTGAGGGATCTGTCATCATCCCCTTTGTTATGGTTAGACCATGCCCTGTGGGCTGTGAGTTTTTTCAATGCTGCTCCCTCCTGCAAGTAGGCAAGACCTATTCAAATCATCTGCCCTTGGACAGGGATTCTACCGTGTGGCCCGGGGGAGGCCTTGGCTACAATCTGAAATCAAAGTGACTGGGGCTTTGGACAGGGTCATGCCTGTGTGCCCTCTCCTGGCCTGAAGCTCTCTGAGGAATTGAGGGCTCTTAAGAGGGCCCAAAAATGGCTAGAGCACCACTGGAGGACAACTAAGAATGAACCCAACCAGACATGGACACGAGCAACAGTTAAGGTCTATCTTGTGGCAGTAAGAGCAGCAAAAAGAAACTAATTCTCCAGTCTTACTGTATCTGTCACCTGACAGCCCTGCTCAAGGTCACCCACTCCTTCCTTGGGAAGTAGGGCTCAGAATACCAGAGGATGGTGCAGAACAATTTGCCAGTCAGCTGATAGATAAAATCAATTGGATCCATTCTCAGTTTGAGACCAAGTGTAGAGCAGGCTCTTTGGAGGTTTCTGGGAAACTGACTTGCCTGATTATCTGGGAATGGTTTAACCCTATTGGACCTGAAGAGGTGGACAGGGTCCTTGCAGCTATCAACACTTACTAAATCCTTGTCCTTACTGGCTGGTGAGAGCTTCCAGGACAGTGCCCTATGGGTAGATCCAGCCATGATTAATGCATCCCTGCAGGAGGGAGTGTACCTGGCACCATTTATCTTGATACACTACGTCCTTAAGACCCAACCTGTCTGGACAATTTTTGTCCAGTTTCTTCCCTTTCTAGGGAAGGTAGTAGAAAAAGTGGTTGCACTGTAGTTCCAGAGGGTCCCAGATGAAATGGATTATCTGGACCCCTTTCAGTCAGGTTTCAGGCTGGGTTATGGGACAGAAATGGCATTGGTCACGCTTGTAGATGATCTCTGGCAAGAGCGAGATGGGAATAGGATGCATAAGATGATATCCTTTTGGGGCAACTGCAGGGTTTGGGGCTGGGTGGTACAGTATTCCACTGGGTCACCTCCTTTCTCCTGGGCCAGCCTAATCGGCGTTGATAGAAGATGAGATTTCCAGCCTATGGCCACTCCTTTCTGTGGTGCCACAAGACTCGTCACTCTCTCCACAGCACTCTCTCCACTCCTTTTTAACATCTACATGAAACTGCTGGGTGAGAACATCCAACATCCTGGGTGGAGATATCATCAGTATGCTGGTGATACACCGCTTTACATCTTCATCCCAGTGATCCAAGTGGTGCTGGGGCTTCTCTTTCTCAGTGCCTGGAGGCTTTAGAAGTCTGGATAGGGGACAACAGGTTTCAGCTGAACCCTGGCAAGATAGGTTCAAGGGACCTTAAAATCCAGTTGTTTATCATCTTTAGTTCTGGATGGGCTTGCACTACCCCAGACAGTTCTGGTGCACAGTCTGTGGATTCTCCTGGACTCACATCTGCTGCTCTAAGAGGAGGTGGCAGTTTAGCTAGGAGAGGCTTTGCACAGCTTCATCTTATGCACCACTTGCAACGTTATCTAGATTGTGAGGCCCTGTGCACAGTCACTCATGTCCTAGTCATCTCTTGGTTGGATTTTACAGCAATCTGCTCTACAAAGGGCTATCCTGGAAGAGGGTTCAAAGACTACAGCTAGTGCAGAGTGAAGTGACATGCACATTTCTGGGGGGCTCTAGGGAGGCGCACACAACACCATTGTTGTGCAAGCTGCATTGGTTATCAGTTTGCTTTCAGGTCCAGTATATGTAGAGCTATTTCACCCCAATAGGACTAACCACTTGTGCCAGCAGCAAAAGCCCTTCTGGCTTTCTGGAAGGGTATTAAAACTTCATTGGCTTGAGGCCCGAGAGAGCCATTCACCATTGGAGGTGGTTGACAGAATAAAAAGACTTCATCCCTGTGCCCCCTGTATCCTTGATTCTGTTTCATTGCATAGTTTTTTAAAAAAAATAATGTGCAATTTTAAATTTTAATTGTTTTTCTATTTATCTTTTTACGATATGGGGACGTGGCTGGCAAAATAAATAAATAATCAATCAATCAATCAGTATTACTTTATGTCAACCAGAACTCCCATATTTCTTTTTAAATTCCTTGTTCATAATTCTGGTTTCATAATGATATTAGACTGTAATATCTTTTGCATTGTTGTATGAAGTTGTACCTTTGTTTTTGCTTTTTCCCAATACATGTTAATAAGTCCACTCTTCCTTTTCACATTTCCAGTCCTTATTTGATATTCCTTTATAAATTTTAGACAATTTAGCCAATGTCATATATCATCAGTACATTATTTTATAAAAATAATGTCTTAAATTGTAGCACAATATATATTTAACACTAGCTCTCCACAGTAAATTCTTCTATGTTTTCTGGAGTTTTTTACGGTTTAAAATCTTAAGTGTCAAAGTTTGAACATGGTACAGTGAATTATATACCGAGATGTCTTTTTTGTCTTTCTTGTCCCTTATTATTATAGTTAAATATAAAAATATGCATTTTTGATTATTATTGAAAGATGTTAGGATACTTAATTCAGGCATTTTTGTTTGAGTAAGATCATTCTAGACTTACAGTCATTCACTGAATAACCAAAGTTACAATGCAACCGAAAAAAGTCCTTATATCTGGTCCTCACACTTACGACTCTTGCAGGGTCCCTGCAGCCACATTATAAATATTTAGGTGCTTAACAACCAGCATGGTAGTTATGGTGGTTGCAGCATCTTGGCATCACATGATGGCCATTTGCAACCTTCCTAGGCTGACTTCTGATAAAGTCAGTGGGGGAAGACAGATTCGCTTAATGAGTGTTCATTTATTTAACTGCCATGGTGATTTGCTTAACTACATGACAAAAATAATAAAATAGGGCATGACTCACTCAATAACCACATTGCTTAGCAATAGTCATTCTGGTGCCAGTTGTGGCTGTAAGTCGAGGTCTACCTATATTTTAGCCAAATTACTGTCTATGAAAATGAAGGCTGAATGTCAAATGTCACAGCAGAGATTCAAGCCCAGAGAAGGTTTTTTTATAATAAACGCCACCATTATAGTCAAATAGACGTAGCCAGTGTCTCTTCTAAACCTCTGGTAATAACATGCTTCTTTTAAAATATATTAAAGGGATGACTCATAGCATTTTATAGCTGCAGTTTCTGAATAGATTTCACTGTGCTACCCCTTATAGTTCTTTCCTTCTGTTTGCTGATGATCATTGTCATATCTTTGTACTGTGTTACTTTGTATTATAGCAGTGTTATAAAATACCTGGGAGAACTTTTAGAAAAAGAGAAATATTGTATTATCTTTTCATTGTCCTTCAATTCACAATACTGTTTGAAGGTTTCTGCTTTTATTTTAAGATTAAGTTCTTGAAAGGCTTTATTCACTCTGATTTTCAGCCATTTGTTATGTTAACTGGATTAATTTAATTCTTGCTTTACAAACTGAATATGAGTGGTGCACATGCAAATTTCAAAAACCTTTTAAAAATATTGTTTAGTGGTCTGAATTTAGCTCCGGTTGCAAGATTACGAACCACATGGGAAAAACTTCCAAGCAAATATGAGAAATTGTTTCAAGATCTTCAGGACTTATTTGATCCATCTAGAAACATGGCAAAATACCGCAATGTCCTGAATAGTCAAAATCTACAACCCCCCGTTATTCCATTGTTCCCTGTAATAAAAAAGGATCTTACTTTTCTTCATGAAGGTAAGTTAAAATTACATCAGGTACTTAACATGTGTTCAGCAGTCTGCTGAAATGTGTCAATTGTTTTTGCAACAAATGGAAAAAAAAGAATAGTTCTTTGCCATTAATTATTTTGTAATATAGGAAATGATTCCAAAGTGGAAGGTTTGGTCAATTTTGAAAAACTAAGAATGATTGCAAAAGAGATCCGCCACGTGGGCCGAATGGCTTCCGTCAATATGGATCCTGCTTTAATGTTCAGGACTCGGTGAGTATTCTGACCAACAGGAAATCAGTTAAAATATGTAATAAACAGTTTACTATATAATATGAGGCAGGCATACTGTACTCTAAGCATGCTAATTAATTAGTATGTTAACTTACTTAACTAGAATTGGAAATGACATCAAGAATTGGAAAAGCTATCATATTATTTCTTAGATAACTGCATTTTTTACACAATCATGCATTCTTGTATTTATCAATCTAAAATAAGCAATGGTCCTTTTAGCATTTTTAAGTAATGTACTTGCCCTTTTCAGGTTCACATCAGACTCCTTAATCCAACATGATTAGTAAGCATTGTACATAATAGTTCAACCCTCAGTATTTAGAAATTAGTATTCAGGTTTTGCCTTTCTGCTGATTTTTTTCCTGTGGTTCTCTCATTATGACAACTTCAACATAAGAGTGTTGTATTACTATGACACATTTTGTAACAATTTGGATGAAATTCTACATATGTTTATTCAGGAAAATTAGATGATTCTATTGACACAATTAATTCAGTGCAAACCATCTTAAGAAGTTATAATCTATATAGTTGATGTATTCCATGACAAATCCTTTATTCACTCTGACCCACTTTATTCATTATCGGTGGGTCAGATGTAGGCGCAATTCAGAAATAGTATTATAGTGGGGAAAGGAGTGGGATAAAGTACCTGAGCAATTTACACAAAAGAGAGAAGAAAGAAGAGAAAAAAAAATAAAATTTCCTCCTGATTATTAAGAAAGCATCATCAATTGTGCTTCAGATTTAGTTGTTTATTATAATCATACTTTATGATTATGTAAGAAGAGGGCAAAGAAAGAGAAGAAAAGAAAAATAAAACAATCCAAGGACCTTGTGCTATAAGATGGAATTTGCTGTTGACTAGTTTTAACTATATCCAGCTTGAGTTTTTTTATAATTCTGAACTACAGTATATCCATGTCTGAGTTTTAAAGTAATTTAAGAAAAGAATACTCATCATTGATATACACAAAGATGACTGTCTATACAGGTTCAATTTTTTGTGTGTTCTAAGCAAGAAAAGAGAGCAGACAATGTAACATTCTTGATTAAAGACAATAAAAGACTGTCAAATAGCAGTGTACAATTAGTTACTATCTTACTTATCTTTTTATCAAGCAAGATGAGCAGGGGAATAAATAGTGTCATACAACATAAATCTCTTTCACTTGATTTCATAAAAGTCTTTCAAATTGTTATATCTTGCCCAGAAAGGTAAGGAAATTTATTTATTTATTTAATTGATTTTATATACCGCCCTATTCCCGAAGGACTCAGGGCGCTTTACAGGGCGAATTAAAACAATACAAATAAATACAATTAAAACAGAATTAAATTAAGACTAGCCCACAATTAAAACAAATTAAAATTTAAAATTTAAAGTTAAATTAAAACCCCCTCAGTCCAGGTCAGAAAGATCAAATAACCAAGTTTTCAGGTCCCAGCGAAACGAGCGAAGGTCCGGGGCAGTCCGAAGTTCTACCAGCAGTTCATTCCATAGGGCAGGCGCGCCCACAGAGAATGCCCTCCCCCTAGGAATCACCTGCCAGCATTCTCTAACCGTCAGAACCCTAAGGAGGCCCTCCCTGTGGGAGCACACAGGACGATGGGAGGCTGATGCTGGCAGCAGGTGCTCCCTGAGATAATCTGGAC
This sequence comes from Vipera berus, assembly GCF_964194415.1. Lineage (NCBI taxonomy): Eukaryota > Metazoa > Chordata > Lepidosauria > Squamata > Viperidae > Vipera > Vipera berus. The sequence goes on from NC_138209.1 coordinate 62,719,172, forward strand.
CCATGCCATTTAGGGCTTTATAGGTCATCACCAGCACCTTGAATCTCACCCGGAGGGGAACTGGAAGCCAATGCAGCTCGCGGAGAAGAGGTGTTACATGAGAGTATTGGGAAACTACCATTATGACTCGCGTGGCTGCATTCTGCACCAGCTGAAGCCTCCGAGTGGTCCTCAAGGGAAGCCCCATGTAGAGAGTGTTGCAGTAGTCTAACCAGGAGGTCACGAGCGCAAGAGTGACTGTGCGTAGGTCATCTTGGTCCAAATAGGGTCGCAACTGGCGCACCAGGCGAACCTTGGCAAAAGCCCCCCTGGTCACGGCTCCTATATGATCTTCCAAACTGAGCCGTGAATCCAGGAGGATGCCCAAGTTACGAGCCCTATCAACGGGGGTAAAACCTCACCCCCCCCATCGTTAACGATGGACAAAAATGGTTCACCCGAGATGCCGGTATGCACAGCCACTCAGTTTTGGCAGGATTGAGTCAAAGCCTGTTTCTCCCCATCCAAACCTGAACCGCCTCCAGGCAACGGGACATCACGACAAGGGCATCACTGGGTTGGTTCGGAGTGGAAAGAAAAAGCTGGGTATCATCAGCATACTGATGATACCCCACCCCGAAACCACGAATGATCTCACCCAGTGGCTTCATATAGATGTTGAACAGGAGGGGAGAGAGGATCGACCCCTGAGGAACTCCACAAACGAGAGCCCTCGGGACGGATCTCTGCCCTTCCGTCAACACCGACTGCGAACGGCCCAGGAGGTAGGAGAACCACTGTAGAACAGTGCCCCCCACTCCCAGTCCCCTGAGACGTCGTAGTAAGATACCATGGTCGATGGTATCAAAAGCCGCTGAGAGGTCTAATAGGACTAGGGACAGAGGAACAACCCCTGTCCCGAGCCCGCCAGAGATCATTCACCAGCGCGACCAATGTCGTCTCTGTGCTGTACCTGGGCCTGAAGCCCGATTGGTACAGGTCAAGATAATCGGTTTCCTCCAGAAACAGAGGGAGCTGATGCGCTACCACACTCTCAACAACCTTCGCCAAAAACCGAAGGTTGGAGACCGGACGATAGTTATTCAAAATCGCTGGATCCAGGACAGGCTTCTTGAGAAGGGGTCTCACCACCGCCTCCTTCAAGGCGGCGGGGAAAACACCCTCCCTCAAAGAAGCAGATATTACTGCCTGGAACCAGCCTCGTGTCTCCTCCCGAGCTGAATAAACCAGCCAGGAGGGGCACGGGTCCAATAAACAGGTGGTAGAGCTCAGCCTCCTCATAATCCTGTCCACCTCATCGGGGGTCAGAGGATCGAACTCAGTCCAGATAACACTCTCAAGACCGCTCGCTTTTTCCACGTCAGACTCTACCCAGTCAGAGTCCAAACCGGCCCGAATCTGAGTGATTATGTCCGTCAGATGATGACTAAACTCCTCGGCCCGCCCCTGTAAGGGCTCCTCCCTCGCCTCCTGATTAAGGAGGGAGCGAGTCACCCTAAACAGGGCGGCTGGGCGATTATCTGTGAACTACTGTTAAAATAGGAATCCCAAAATTTATTTTTCAGTGAAAAACTATCCCAACATTTTGAATCAGGTTTTATTGCTTTGTTGTATGGCAATTGGTGTTCCTTCTGTAGGGAGGTTCAAAGCACATTCAGAACCAACATGGCCCTATTGGCCTCAAAGATATGTAATTATTAATTGTTTTGAAAAAGTGCCTGAGAGAAGGCTATTCTGAGATGTCTGTTACAGCTTGTCCTGAAGTCTGACTCTTTTCTTCTGAGCTTATAATCTTTCTCTGTCTCTTCCTTAAATCCATGCTTCAATATTCATGGCTCTCACTTGCAGGAAGAAGAAATGGAGGAGTCTGGGGTAAGTGGCTGGAGAGAACAATACAGGCAGCCATTCCTTTCTTGAACATCTGCATTGTACTTTTCTTGCTTCTCTTAATTTTCTGATGCCTTAGCACTTTTTCCTTTTTGATAACACTTTTTTACTTACATCAAATTTAATCCTAGTGCTTCTTTTGCTTGAGGTCATAAATATAAGAGCTGTGAAATTTTACAAGTCATGAGACACTGGCTGGATTTAGCAGTCTCATTTAATGGGATTTATGTTCCAAAATTGGGTTGTGTAATGGTGTTTCAGGTATATCAGAAATAAATTTAGATGTGTCTCATTATATATATAATTATATTTTAAATAAAGTGCTTTTTACAGCTCAACTAACTAAATTATCTTTCTACAAATCGGTCTTCATTCAAACCAAACTTCATTTTTGTTGTTAACGACTTAGATGTAACTCCAATAGAGAAAAACATCCAAACCTGCATGTTGTTTCCTTATTAACTAATAAGAGTCTTTATTATATAACAAGAAGTTCATTTCAACTGGGGAAAACAAAAGAGGAGAGATTTGTTACAGTATTTGCAACAAATTAGATGTTTTAATAAATATACTTCCAAATACACATCTTTTTAAAAAAAAGTATCTGACATTAAGCTTCAGTGAAATTTCATCCCTGTTTACTCACTAAGAACATTTTTATGCATGAGTCCATTTTATTTACTAGTACGGTTTTTGAAATAAACTATTGTGAAGAGTTAGTATGGATCATTTTTCCAATGAATAGAATTTCATTTTTTATTTTGGGCAGAGTAGGTATTATGATGTATTTTAATGAAAATATGCACAGACTTATATAACTAAAATGTGATTTTAAAATCCTTGATTTTTATCCTTTATTTTAGTTGTATGACTTACCTGAATGAGGCATGAGAGCTTTGACCATAGACTGACTTCATGCAGATCTTTGCATGTTTATAGTTCTTTAAAGGATTTAGCAAGGAGCTCAGTTTCAGACTTATCATCTTCCTTTACCCTAGGTCTCTTAGCCAAGGCAGTACAAACACAGCAGTACTTGATGTTGCACAAACAGGTGGACACAAAAAACGGGTGCGTCGCAGCTCATTTCTTAATGCCAAAAAGCTATATGAAGATGCCCAGATGGCTCGAAAAGTCAAACAGTATCTCTCTAATCTAGACTTGGAAATGGATGAAGAAAGTCTCCAGGCACTGTCTTTGCAGTGTGAACCAGCCAGCAATACATGTAAGTGTTGTTTTTTGTTCTCTTACTATCACAAATGACAGGGATGAAGTAAGTTTAAAATGAAAAGTACAGTATCCTGAATCATATTCCTCTGTACCCTAATAGCTATTAGGGTATATATGAACTGCACCTAAGTCGACTTATACTAATAGTAGTTTTATTTTGGCATTAAGTTCAGGCATTTGGGTTTTATTGATTAAAATAATTTGTTTATAATTTTGTTAATTTCTTAATTGAATCTAATCTTTACTAGGGTATATGAGTTTACGAGAGGTTAATAAATAAATGAAAATTTAAATATTTTTTTGCAATGTAAGTAAAAAAAAAGTCTTTATGATTAGGCTGTTTGCATTAGCAAACTGGTTACTATATACCAATGCAGATTGGACTTATACTTCCTTATACCTTTGTTTCTAATATCTCATGTTTTCAAGCCTCAAACTATGTAAATAGTTTAATTACTCTGTATTATGATGTCATATTTTTTTTAAATGATGCTGCCTTTCAGTTGAATGAGAAATATTTTAGAATTGAGGACAGATTATATTTTATTTTTCTAAACTATTTGTCATTAAACTCAATTCAAAATTGAAAGATTCTAACAGAATCAGTTATCATCTTAATCTATGTCATGCTATGTTTTTTTGCTTAAGTACCCAAAACTCCAGGGGACAAACGGTCCGGAAAACCTGAAACATCTCCTGTCACACATCGGTCAGGGATGCAGCAGAAGACTCAGCAGCAACAGCAGCCCAAAGCAAACCAGGTTTTACAGGTTCCTGCTGTATCACTTTATCCTTCTCGTAAGAAAGTACCAGTAAAAGATCTCCCACCGTTTGGTAAGTTCTACAAAGAATTTTGTTTTGGGGGAAAACAAATTTTCACAAAAAAAATTCAATACTTTTGCAAATAATATTTATATTATCTATATTATATTTATATGTAATTTGTATTAAGAATTTTGATAATAATAGTAAAATCTAATACAAGCTAAACGTAAAGAAAAGAGCACAGAGAGGAGGAAAAAGAATGAGAAAAAAGAGAAGAAAAATAAGAATAAGACCATAGTAAAGAAAAAGAAAAGTATATAAAGAAGTGATTTCAAACCTTCATCACAGGTACAAACATATTTAGTAAGTTTTCACCTTTTAAAGTTACAAATATTTTTGCTTCTTTCCATATCTCATCTCTTATCTATAAGAGATTCATATCCATAAATAGCAGCAGCTTTTCAGTCCTCATGTAAGCAAAAAGTCCATAAAGGGTAACCAGAATTAACAACATATCTTATATTCAGCTTTATATTCCTTCCATTTAATTCTAGCATCTTAATCTTAATTTCATTCAAATATTGTTATAGCATTTTATTTTTCTTTATTTCTTCTTTGTCCCATCACATAGAGTTCTTCAAAGTTTTAACAAGTCTCTTTTCTTTAATCCAGTAGGAAAATACTTTCCAGGTCACTTTCTTGGTTTGTCATTTGTATTTCCCTTTTTAAACAATGAAATGTATTTTTCCAAATTAGTCTCTTGGACTCTCAGTTTTAAATCTACTTTCAGTACTATATCTTGTCAGACAAAGTTTGTTCTGCATCTCACTTTTCTTCAATAACATCTTTTGGACATAGTCTGTCCATAAAAGTAGACATCATTACTAACATTGTTGATATTATGACTACTGTTTTCTGATTCCATTCTTCAAAAGTTTTTTTTTAGCACTTTTATGGTTACCTAAAATCTTTAATCTCCTCAAGGGCCCAATTTTTGAAATCATAATATTCTTTATGCATGTTGTAACAGCCAAAACAGGAACTAATTCCCACAAGAAGCTGTTTATATTTTATAATTAATTCCAAAATTTTATTGTAAATGTTTCACTATTCCAATTTTATCTGGACCCTTAGTCTTTTTATAATTTTCTAGGATCAAATTTTTATTTAGCTTTTTGGTATGTCTTTCATATTTTTTAAGTTTGTGACTAAAACCTAATTTTTTTTGTTGTTCATGATTAAAAGCAGACTCGCACAGCATTTTTAAACTTGTCACTCCAAAGGTCTCTAATAGTAGTTGATGAGCAATTTCCAAAAGTAATTGGAACACAAGGTGTGTGAACTTAATGTCTTTTAAGCCTCCACTGTGGTTGGGAGCAATATGATTAATTACATCATCTTCTGGTGCTCAAGCCCGTGGAAAAAGGCAGTCCTGCAGTCTCTTCTCTTCATGAAGAGCAACCATCCAGAGCATATGTGGATGACATCTTATCCTTTCTTTACCTGGAGAGTGATTTGGTTATTATTTGCTCCACTGTTGGAGCATTTGCAACTTCTGGAGGCAAGTTGTTCCACTGATTAATTGTTCTAACTGTCAGGAAATTTTTTCTTAGTTCTAGGTTGCTTCTCTTCTTGATTAGTTTCTGTCCATTGCTCCTTGTCTTGCCCTCAAGTGCTTTGGAGAATAGCTTGACACTCTCTTCTTTGTGGCAACCCCTGAGATATTGGAACACTGCTATCATATCACCCCTAGTCCTTCTCTTCATTAAACTAGACATACCCAATTCCAGCAGCCGTTCCTTATATGTTTTAGCCTCCAGTCCCCTGATCATCTTTGTTGCTCTTCTCTGTACCCTTTCTAGAGTCTCAACATCTTTTTTACATCGTGCTGACCAAAACTGGATGCAGTATTCCAAATGTGGCCTTACCAAGCCATTATAAAGTGGTATTAACATTTCACGTGATCTTCATTCTATCTCTCTGTTAATGCAACTTAGAACTTTGTTGGCTTTTTTGGCAGCTGCCATTTCTTCTGAAACATAATAATTTATGAACTGACATGAGTTGACATTAGCAAGAGTGTCATACACTTTGAGATTTGGGAATCATTTTTCTGCCTCTGTGTAATTTCACGGCAGGGGTGGTGAAGATAACTGTAAATGGGTAATGAGCTATATGAAGAAATGGGGAGTTAAAATGTAATTAATGTTACATTTGAAAGGCCCATGAGGTGCCTTAATATGGACATACTGAGGAAATTGTATATGTATATCTGAAGATTGTTTTCCTTTTTCCCTGTAAGGCATAAACTCCCCGCAAGCTTTAAAGAAAATTCTTTCACTCTCTGAAGAAGGAAGTTTGGACCGCCATAAGAAGCAAGCAGAAGATACAATTTCAAATGCTTCTTCACAATTATCGTCTCCTCCCACTTCACCCCAGAGCTCTCCAAGAAAATGTATATTAGTGCTGTCAAAGATTTTAAAATTCTTACATGCTCTCTTCTCTAATCATAGTTACCTATAGTAACAGTTAACAATAACATTAGTTGCCAAAAATATAATATGTTGCCAAAAATCCAGTAACCCATAGTGAAGAGTCATTTACTTTCATTATAAATTATATGCTATGAAATCCCTTAAGGGAATAATTTTTTTCTGTGCTTTTAAATTTATACTAAAATATATGCAAAAATATGTATAAATTTATAGGCAATATTGAATACTACTTTGTCTTTAAACCCCCCCCCCACTGCCAACGGCTTTATGCACTCCCTTTACATTCAGTTGACCAAAAAATTTTAGAAAAAAAATTCTGATTCATCTGAACAGACTTAGAGGAGTTTAATTAACTCAGCCACAGCCATTTTTTTTAATCCCATTTATATCCCACCCTTCTCCGAAGACTCAGGGCGGCTTACAATTTAAGCACAAACCAATGTGCTTAGCAATAGCCTTCATTCTATGTATATGCCTGCTTATTAGGGCTTTCGCGCCCCCCCAAGCAGCATTATTACAAAGTCAGCTTATTGCCCCCAACAATCTGGGTCCTCATTTTACCTACCTCGGAAGGATGGAAGGCTGAGTCAACCTTGAGCCTGGTGGGATGCGAACCTGCACTAATTGCAGGCAGCTGGTGTTACTTAAGGAGGCATTAGCCCACTGCTCCACCAAGGCTCTTTTTTATAGTCATTTCATAATCACAAATTCTATAACTTTATTTCTGGAGTTTTTTTTCCAGAAGACTCAGATTTCTTGACTTATATGAGGCTGGGTAGCTAAGACTGGGTAAATAGGTTTCTCTGTCATGACCCATATGTTGCAGAGAAGCCTTTTCTTGGAAATTTGATAATCCCAGATACCAGAGGGCTTCTGAAAGCAACAATACAAAGCATTTACAAAGCACTTTTTAAAGCTTCATTATGAAATAATGAATCTTTTAAATATTTTTTCTTTATTTCTTGCTTTCAACTGAATGGTAGTTATTTTTAATTATCATTTCTTACTGTACCATTGACATTTATTTGTTTGTTTGTTTGTTTGTTTATGCCTACATGCATGCTGTGGATGAGTTATGTTTCTTTTTGTGTGCTTCCAAGAATCTTGTAATTGCAGAAGTATGGAAATTTAATAAGTTGTAGGATTGCCTTCATTTTCAGGCATAGCATCTCTATATGTGGAGATAATTTCTCTCAAAAAAACGTATCAGTAAGTTCAAGGAAAGTGAATTACTGCTGCAATTGTAATTTTGCATTTTTAAGGATAGCCAGATATGTTTATTGTGTCAGAACTGAATGAAAAGTGCAAGTATACAGTAGCAAGTATACATTATGAAGGAATCATGAGTGCCAAAGGTTATATGACTATATTCATCAGGACTTAAAAATTCACCAGGACTGAAATAAAGAACAGATTGTGCAAAGTAGGGTTTCAAACTGATAAAAAAGATATATTTTTCAAAAGAACAGATTGCATATTATATTTCCTCCTTTTCAAATTCAGCATCTTGGAAATATGATATTATCAATATTCCATTGTACTTTATTTGTTTTTGGAATAAGAAGACATTTGAATTTGTTCTGTTTGTTTGTAGTTTTTATATAAATTGTGGAAAGTTTTATTAAGTAATTAAACTATTCTTCCTGCAGGTTACATGCTGGCTCCTAGTGGCACAGTGGATAACTTTTCTGACTCTGGTCACAGTGAAATTTCTTCCCGATCTAGCATTGTCAGCAATTCTTCGTTTGACTCCATGCCAGGGTCTCTACAAGATGAAAGAAGACAGAGGCACTCAGTCAGTATTGTCGAGACTAATCTTGGAGTGGGCAGAATAGAAAGAAGAGCGACGGTTGAACCAGATCAGTACAGTTTAGGGTATGATGTTCATGTTTTATATTTATTTAAGACTTCTATGTGATGTTTTTAAGGGACGCGGTGGCTCAGTGGGTTAGGATGCTGAGCTTGTCGATCAGAAGGTTGGCAGTTTGGCGGGTTGAATCCTGAGTGCTGTGTAACAGAGTGAGCGCCTGTTACTCGTCCCAGCTTCTGCCAACCTAGCAGTTCGAAAGCACGTAAAAATGCAAGTAGAAAAATAGGGACCACTACGGTGGGAAGGTAACAGCGTTCCGTGCGCCTTTGGCATCTAGTCATGCCAGCCACGTGACCACGGAGACGTCCTCGGACAAGTGCTGGCTCTTCGGCTTTGAAATGGATATGAGCACCGTCCCCTAGAGTTGGAAACGACTAGCACGCATGTTCGGGGGAACCTTTACCTTTTTACCTTTATGTGATGTTTATTTATTTACTCTGCTCTTTGAATCAGGTTTTGAATACATATGTTGCTATAAACTTCAACAATTTTGCCTCTTGATGACTTAGAAACTATAAAAAAATATAAGACTAAACCTGTAGGATCTATAAGATTAAATCTATAAGATCTGTAATACAGATCAATTGTCAGGTATGAACAACCAGACCCATACATGTGGAGTACAAACTTGTTACTTTATTGTTCATTGGAATCAGTTTTTGCCTAGAAAAGATTAGATAAGACTCATAGGTATGGGGGTTTGTCAGACCTTGCTCTCTTGTGTTTACTTAACAAGTCCAGACTAATTCCACCCTTGAGTCCTCCTCTCTGCTGGACATTTAGATTCAATATCTAAAAGATTTTTCAAAACAGATCAGCACATAAATACAGCAAGGTCATTTGGGCAATGTCTCATCCTGGGGTCATAAAAACTAAAAAGTGTGTGTGTGTGTGTGTGTGTACCAATGCATCTGTCTATCACCATACTACATATGTTTCTATGATCTGTTCTGTTGCTAGATTTGAATATATTCTTGTTTATTTCATTTTTATTGTTATTCTCTGAAAGGAAAAATAAAGTAGAAAAATACATGTTGAAAACCCAACCTTGTCTTATTTGAAATAGCACTGATTGTGATAGATTTAGCTGCACATATTTGGACATTACAGCACAGATAGTCTTCAACTTTTGACCACAATTGAGCCCAATGTTTCCCTTGCTAATCAAAGCAATTTTCAGTGAATTTAGCCCCATTTTATGACCCATTTTTGCCAAGGTGGTTAAGCAAATCAGTTCAATTGTTAAGTGAATCATGCAGTCATTAAGCAAATCTGGCTTCCCCCATTGACTTTGCTTGTTGGAAACCATCCGGCAAAGTTACAAATGGTAATCACAGGACCCTAGGACAGTGTAACTGTCATAAATACATCCCAGTTGCCAAGTGTCCAAATTTTGATCATATGTCCATGGGAATGCTGCAGTGATTGTAAGGGTGAAAAACTATCATAAAAGTTAACTTTTTCAGTACTTATAACTCTGAATGGTCGCTAAATGAATAGTAGTAAGAAGGCTACCTGTATCTGTAATGATTAAAGTGCTTTGTATAATTACAGAATATAAGTATGGGAGGAATAACTTTTTAATGTATTCAGGAGAATTAAAAGTATAAAATTTGTTTTCTACTATTGGTTACATCCAGTAGTGGGATTCAAATATATGAAGAACTGGTTTTCTGTGTGGATGCCGCTTCCGGAAGTCCATTCTGGGCCTGGGCAACAAAAAATTAGCTACCGGTTCTGCTGAAGTGATGGGAACCAGCTGAATCCCACCACTGGTTACATCATCATGTTACATTATAGTGACTAATTATTTCATTGCTATGCATTTTTAGCTCCTGTGCAGCACTGTCAGAAAACAGAGGGTTCTATGGTGCAGCAACCATGCTTTCTTCTCCCAGTACGGAGGAACTATCACAGGATCAGGGTGATCGAGCGTCACTTGATGCAGCAGATAGTGGACGAGGCAGTTGGACTTCTTGCTCAAGTGGTTCCCATGACAACATACAGACAATTCAACATCAGCGAAGTTGGGAAACTCTGCCTTTTGGACATGTTCATTTTGATAATTCAGGCGATGGGGCAGGATTGTGGGCCTCAGGCAGTCACATGGACCCACTGATGTTCTCCGATCATGGCACAAAGTATGGCAAGCAGAGTCAAGGTAGGGAGGGCCTTGATCAAGCACAGTCCAGAGCAAGCTGGGCATCCTCCACAGGATACTGGGGAGAGGACTCTGAAGGTGATACAGGTACCATAAAACGGAGGGGTGGGAAAGATGTATCAATTGAAGCTGAATCCAGTAGCATAACATCCATAACAACAGAGGATTCAAAGTCGGTTCCTATGCCAGCTCATATAACTATGCCAACAAGTAATACAAAGGGTCTTATTGGTAAGTTTAATTTTGTTTCCCATAAACTATCCTACATATTTATTATTATTTTTTGTAGATATTTTTCTTTAGCCTTTTAAAAATGTAACAAGAGGTTAACCTTTATCTCATATTTTCTTTTTTTCCCATGAAACCATTTCTACTGTGAAAAGTAAGATACTGCTTTTGTCATCATCATCATCATCATCATCATCATAATGTTATTAAAGCCAAATCTTTAAGATCATTTGCACAAAGCTATACGCACTTGTAAAGACTATTTGTGTAAACATTAAGAGTTATGGAAAAGATGAATTTCCTATGCACAGTTGCTGCTTCCCCAGCCAGCCTATGCTCTATAGCAGGGGTCTTCAAACTTGGCCCTTTTATGACTTGTGGACTTCAGCTCCCAGAATTCCTCAGCCAGCGTGGCTGGCTGAGGAATTCTGGGAGTTGAAGTCCACAAGTCATAAAAGGGCCAAGTTTGAAGACCCCTGCTCTATAGCTTCTACCTAAGCTCACTTTCACCCTCAGTTTCCCCCAACTGTAAAAGCAATTCTGGTTCAGCATTACAGCAATGGAAGTCCAAAACGTCTGGAAATGAATGTAGAATGCTGTCATGAAGGACTCAAAGCAAATTACTGATCATATACCTTACCATCATAATGGTTTAGTAATTACACAGCACCCAAAGTTGTCGTAGTGACCCATTTAAATCAAATTTATTTGAGAACAGGAAGCCTTACTCTTATTCTGAGTAGACTGACAATTTCACTTGACTGTGTGGGCATATAATTAAACCAGATCAGCTTTTGGCTGACTGGAATATTTGGAATTTGGAAACCATGTTGATGTACTCATAAAATGACTGACGGGGGGAGGGGGGGAGATGACACTTTACTTTTAACAAAATAGCGAGTTACTAAGCACCACGATGTTTCCTTGTAAATTTTGTCCCTTTTCTAACAATTGAGCTGACTTGCAAATGAAGCACTGGCCCATCAGTTTATTGTCTAAGAAAGGTTATGGGTCTTAGAAACATAAATTATGCTAGAAGTACTTTGCAATATGGAAGCTCGCCCTCCCACACACACACAGAAACATTTTTTTAATGTTAAAAAAATTGAGTGGGGAATTTGGAATGTGCCAAAGCAGAAACTACAATGAGGTCTGATAATTGCATTGCCTTCTTTGCTAACTTTGTCTGAATTGATTGATTTACCCCTCCTCACAAAAGGACTTAGGTTGTCTTTTTGCTTATCCAGATACCAATTCAATTTGCATTCTATGCCAATTCAAATATTTATCACATTTACTTTGTGCATTTTGAAGAAATTGTTTTTGGGGAAAAAACCCCACTTCAGATGTTTAGAGAATTGAAAAATAAAAACAATGATTTTATTGGAAGAGTGCTTCAAATTATACAGTTCATTTGTTTTAATATTATTAACTTGATTTTATTAAACTATACTGAAAAATTTAGGCAAAACATGAATCTTGTTATAATGGGGAAACTAAATAAACATTTAAAACCATTTACTTTGCAAATTGTTTTAGTATTATTTGCCTTTTTTGCTAAACAGTTAAACTCTACACATTATACCGTTGTTGTTTTTTTAATCCCATTTATATCCCACCCTTCTCCGATGACTCAGGGCAGCTTACAATCTAAGAAGCACAAATCAATGTGCTTAGCAATAGCCTTCATTCTATGTATATGCCTGCTTATTAGGGCTTTTGCCGCCCCCCCCCAAGCGGCATTATTACAAAGTCAGCTTATTGCCCCCAACAATCTGGGTCCTCATTTTACCTACCTCGGAAGGATGGAAGGCTGAGTCAACCTTGAGCCTGGTGGGACTCAAACCAGCACTAATTGCAGGCAGCTGGTGTTACTTAAGGAGGCATTAGCCCACTGCTCCACCAAGGCTCTATTGCATAGAGTTTTGTTGTAGCTATATTTTTATAGTACTAAAGTCATAACACATCTTTCCCAAAGGTCACCATTCCTTTGTGAATTCCCTTCATGAGTGCTTTTTAAAATGGTTTTAAATCTTCACTTCTGGTCAGTTGCTATCCTATCTTTTCTGTAGCTTTGTTAAAGTGTTTCGATTTGTGCCTTATAAATAAGACGTACACATTAAAATGTCTACACCTGCAAAATTAAGTCAAATTAAACAGTTTTGTATGATGCTTGTTTGATAGAAAAGTTTTAAGTCCATTAGAATCAATAAAATTGAAAACATAACTGCCCTTTCACTGGCTTATGTAGTCAACCTCATGTAAACATTTCACATTTTGAAAATTATAAAAAGGTTAGGGCATTAGAGGAGATGGTGCAAATCCACAAAAGACTGACTTTTAGTGGCTTTTTTAATGCCTCATCGTTATGATGCATATGATGGTTTGCAAGACATTGCACATAACCTAATACAGAGTCAATATCAGTATGTATTATGAATTACACAAATATTTGTAAATTATTGCTAATAGTGTATTATTTTACTGCAGCTCGAAAAGAGGGTCGCTATCGTGAACCACCACCAACCCCTCCGGGTTATGTAGGAATACCTATTGACTTTGGAGAAGGAATTTCTCATCCAGTCCGAAAACCTCCAGATTACAACATAGCACTTCAGAGGTCTAGGATGGTGGCACGATCTAATGAAGCCCCTGGGACTTCAGCTTCACCTTCACAGCAGCAATCACAGGGTCATTCCTCTGTCAGGCCTGTTAACAAACCTCAGTGGCATAAACCAAACGAGTCAGACCCACATCTTGCTCATTATCAATCTCAAGGGTTTTCCACAGAGGAGGATGGTAAACATCTTATCACATTTTGAAAATCATAAAAGGATAATTTCACAAAGGGCATTAGAAGGGATGGTGCAAATCTAAAAAAAAATGACTCAGGCTCTGACATTAAAATTACTCAGTTTGTTGCCTGAATATGTTTATGAAGGAAAAGATCATAGGACATTAACTGTTTGAAAAATATGCTAGGTTTCTCCCAAGCCTTTGTGAAAGGCTGAAAGCTCATACCACATGCTCATAATTGTTTAAATGTGGTGTATAACTTTTGTTGTTGTTGAAAAAGAGCTTCTCTGAACAGAATGTTGAAAACATTTTTAAATACATTGTTTTGTATACCGAGACATTTAAAGCAAAGCTGAAGAAACTGTGGCCTTGATGTTGCTCCACAATGCTAGTTGAGTATGATCAAATTCCAGCAAAGTCCCTCAGGCCAGTTATAAAGGTGTGCTTCAGTTGTAATATATAATTCAGGATTATAAATAAATGGAACCAAATTCAAGGATACCAAATATATGCCAGTTTCATGTAGCAGTTAAAAGCTCTGGGCTAGAGACCATGAGTTCTGGTCCTAAGGCCAGCAGGGAGAGTTTTGGCCAGTCACTCTGTTTTAGCACTAGGAAGAAGGCAATATATATATATCTATATATCTATATGAGGTATTAAGTTTTAAGTATCTTTATCTTTATTTCCCTTCTGTCGTGTTGTATTTGCAGAAGATGAGCAAGTCTCTGCTGTCTAAGAATTGGAGCTTTCGGGATTACAAGTAAGCCAACTTTAAGGAGAGCACAAGATGACATCCCTAATATAGGAGCCTTGGAACATTAATTAAAGGATGGTGGACCTGTGCCTCCTTCCCTGCCTTAAAGCAGCATGGGCTTCTTCTCCCCTACTTCCCCCCACCCTTCTCCCTTTGCATGTGAAATACTGTGAAGAAATTGCCCTGGCACTTTTCAAACTGTGTTGCTTGAAATGCGCAGTGCGGCATCCTCTCAGCTATCACTGTTGCCGTCTACCACATCACACAGTATCATTCCAAATTCCAAAGTCAACTCATAACTCTGACTGCACTCTCCCATGCCTGGAAGCATTTTAAATTCTTTTTCCTATCTTAATCCCGATCCTAGCACTTCGCTTGATTGTGATGAAGAGATCAACTAGTGGACAAATACATTTGGCCTTTATTAAGAAAGAAATGTATTGAAATCCTTCAAGTACACAGTGCTTGTTTCTTGTTTACAATGCCTTTGTTGCTACTCTCTCTATATATTGTATTTGGAGAGGGATGAAAGGTTACACCTGCATTAACTACAGTATTATTTTGTATTATTTAAGAAAGTTTGCTAGCCTGGACTACTTTTTTCTTTTTTAAAAAAAAAGCGATGATGTGGTTAACTAAAAATGGCTTAGTTTATATGAAAGATTCAGCCTTTCAAGCTTGGTTTTTAGTGTCCCACTCAAAGCACAGTTGATTAATTTCAGAATTTCTGGTTTTGTTGCTTTGTATCTAATGATGTGGTTCTATTGACTCTTGCAAATAATCTGTGAAGATAGTGTGTCCTTTTCCTGTGCCTTAAGGAATACAGGATGGTAAGTAAAAATATTTGTCTTCAGTTGTTAAATGGCAATATCTTCTTTTGCTTAAAATACTTACATGATTTTTCCATCCTCCTCCTTGTACTAAGTAATGGGCTTTTGTCATGCAAATAATCAGGGTAATGTATTAAGACAATTCAGCACACACTGCAACCAGTGCCAATCTCAAACTGTGTTGCTATTGGCTTGGCATTAGAAAATAGTGAACCTTTTGAAGAAAGTAGGTGTCACTCAGCAAGCTTTTGCAGTGAACAATTATTCATAATTGTCTTTTACAGAACATTGCATATATAGAGGAGGCCAGTGGGTATCAATCACCTGCTTACAGCTGCTATGAACCCTTTAGTGTTGGAAATGAAAATACATCCCCTTTCTATTTTCTGTTGTTATTTTGGTTTTGCACAGACTCCAGAAAAGTGAAGGCTGCCAATCTGAGTAGTACTCAAATGTGAGGAACTGCTGTTCTTGGATTTTTTTTCCATTAAATTCAGCTGATCATATTGATCAGTAGATAAAAGTAAATAGTATCAACTTATAAAGATCAATTTACAGTGGTTTTTCACTGTATTGAACAATGTCAGTGCTTTATTTAATCGCTTTCTCCTATAATCATAGCTCTTCTCTATTTGCTTATATATCACCTTGTCAATTATGCATTTGTAATTTTACATGTAATATGCATTTGCCAGTTTCATTATATAGGCTATGGACCTCATGTGCATATAGCAAAACAGAACAAACCTAGCTGTCTCACAAGTTGCACAAATGTTATATAGGAATTAAGTAATTGTAGACCATAGGACTGCTAATCTCAGTTCACTCTGTGATGTCAAGTGCAGAATGTATGACTTACTGGTGATTTCCTCATACTTTTGATACTACTTGTACCTGTATGTCTTTTAGAAAGACATTGGTGGAGTCTGTATCCCTTTTGTATTTTTAATACAATAATTGTACATATTGGTTATATATTTTTGTTGAAAATGGTAGAAATGTACTATGTTTATGCTTCTATCCAGTTTGTATGGAGCTGGAATATAAATAAATATAATGTTAATGATGTCTGATTTGTTTTGTGCTCATTTGCTTGGGAGATAGCCAGTTATGTGCAACATTCATATATGTGGGGGGAGAACTATACGTGTAATTTTAGTTGCAGAAATTATTTGAGGAACTTTTAAGACATGATTTAGATCCAGTAGCAGTAAAATTATGGTAAAAATCATGCACAGATTTTCATGCAAAACATACAGCAGGATATAAAATATGATATCTCATTTTAAGTTGGTTGATCGGTTCCTTGTCTCAACCAATGGATCAACATTCTGTAGATCTGAAAATGGAAGAGCAGACTCTGCACTTTGAAGAAGAACGCTAGGAAGAAAAAATATATATATTAGCCCAACTTATTTTATGAAATATTGTATGCACAAGATAAATTGCTAACTTTTATAGAAATTTATTTTACATTATGAGACTAGGTTCTATAAAATACTAATTATGAAGAGTCAAGAATTTTAGGAGATTAACTTTAAACATACTATTTGTTTTATTGTAGCATAATCTACCTCTTATTGGTGTCTTTGTTCCCTGAAATCAAGGTCTGGATTTATTAGTGTTGCTCTGTGGGTGGCCCTACACTGTATAAACTTAAGAGTAATTAAGTATATCCTTGTTTTATAACAAAGCAGCTATGAAACAAAATTAACTCCAGTAATAAATAGTCATTTTTTTAAATGAAGATTGGGTTGATAGCTTTTGAAACAAATTTTAACATTGAATATAACAAAAAAACAAATCTCTCCCCCAAATACTACAAAAATAACTTTCTGATACAAATAATATGCTACATTATTTTCTCTGTTGTGAAATGTTAGACATGGATCATTTCATTTCGATAAGGGTGACTGGATACACACAGCAATATTATATAAAAGGTGTACAGAGACGAAAGTGACAGAACAAATGATGCTATAATTGTTGAATAATACATTGAGTATTAGGAGGTTACATTTAAATTTTTTACAAATATGCTTGAGAGTGTTAAAACATTTCATAATCTTTATGGAGATTCTCAATCATCCAGGTCATGGTTGTCCCAAAGGTGCTTTTTAAAATGGCAACCGGACTTTGTTTTTCCTACAAAGCCCTAAAAACAAAGTCCAGTTGCCTTTTGAAAAAGCACCTTTGGGTTTCACACAGTATTTAAGTATAAATCTCCAAAAAGAAGAAAATGTCTTCTTCAGATAACAGCATAACTTCAAATGAATAAATGCTGTTTCTATACTGTATTTATCCAAGAAAAGACCCAGAATTTATGATAATCCTCAAAAACAAAACAAAACAAGGAAAAACACATTTCATCAGAAATAGTCAAAATTTAAAGTCAGCAAAGGCAAGTTCATCCATTCTTAAATCCAGTTGGTGAGGTAATGTTCCAAGGCACCTATGCTTTCATAGTTGCTGAAGTGACCCTTCATGTAAACAGGACTAAATTCTGTGGTCTTTATGTTTGGAAAGTGATAATCTACAATGGGGCAGCAGTAGGAAAGTGCCTGAGTTGTGCATACAGAGACACTGCAACAGCCATAGGTTCAAGGATCAGTCATAAATCCTTTTTCAGCAAAACTATAACTTTGAACAGTTGCTGAACAAGCAGCAAATGAGGACTACCTGTATAGATAACATCCACCCATTTTTAAAAGTAAGAAATGTTCCATGAGTTGCTTGAGGTCCAAATTCATCTTATCTCCTTTTGATCATTTGTGTAACTGCAGTCTTAAGCTTTGTACATTCCTCAACCTAATTCTAAAAATATTTTGACATTCATATTTTCTTGATGTGTGACAAAATAAAAAAAAATAAAGTTTCAAATACAAGACTGCTTTAGTCTATTCTTTTTACAGCATAAACCTTTAGCTGCAATAGAATTATTTCTATAAAGAGTATATTCATACCTATTACTTGTACAACTTTTTTTGGGCATCCTAGAATTTTATTTCCTCTGAGATAATGCAAAGTATCTTATTCTGAATCCTGCTTTTTTACTAAAAGATCAAGACAGCTGTATGTGCTTTGCAGAAAGTATTTTATAAGATGCCCTTAGTAGTTTTCACAGGAAATGGCCAAAACCACCCTATAACAAGAGTTTAGTTTCAAAATGATTTTAATATTTTGCAGATGATTCAGGTCCAATCCAGGACATCTTACATTATAGAAAATTGCTAGCTATCAGTCAAAACCATGCTTGATAGTTTAGCCAAGTGTTCTAATTACTGCAAGGCAACTTTAAGAATTTCTGTTGTTAGGTCTTAAAAAAAGTTGCCTTTCACCATTTTTGCCCCTCCGCTTCAGCATTCCCTGTATCTATTATATCTGACAGAATGCCCCACATACTTTTCTGATACCAATGGATTGTTTTCTTATTAGCTGCTTTCCTATTAGCAAAACCAAAATAAGAAATATTAAAAATGTGGTGAAAAAGTTATTAAAATAATCTTTAACAATTTTTTAAAATGTAGGAGACTGAACTTGTCAACAATTGATGCAAAACTGGAACCTCCCCCTATATTAATTCTCTTTAATCTCCTCCTCCAGATATTTCAAAACCAATCACTTTGCTTAAAGAAGTAAATTATCTACTGTATATTGGCAAAGCTGTCCATGCTGTTGAAAGGTGGGCAGTCCAAGGTGAAAACATTCAAAAAATTCTGTATAGCACTGTAGAGTGTCTTCACTATAATAGTCCATAGTCTTTTTTTGTATATATATTTTTATTAGTTTTCCATTATTACAATAATATCTTTAAAAAGCAACATGGTGTCCGGGTTACAATAGTTCCATTTCAGACAAATACATATTATTACAAATCTCCAAGTTATAATCAATACTTCCTCTCCCTTTTCCCTTTAATATATACTATCTCTTATCTAAATTAACATATTTCTTATTGCTACCCATCAGTTATTTAATTGTCTGTGTGTGTATTAGTATATTTCATATTTTAACATTCCATCTTTAACACATCAAACACCTTATCTATTTTTCTAGCTTTAATTTTACATTGATATTGAAATTAAAACGTTTAAGACTTCTCATTTTCATATTGCTAAATAACCTCCTTTCCCTTTACACAATTTTCTTCAATATCTGGTAATGTAATCCAGTTCTTATTTATCTCATTTCCATTTCCATATCAATTATACAATATTTAGAATAGTAGTCATTAAAATACCAATTTGTAAGGAGGAGAGAAGAAAACAAAAAAGGAGGACAATATAATATTGTTTCTCATTTATAGTTTCCACATATTAAAAATTAACCAAAATTTCTTCCATTTCAACATTTAATATATCCTTTCATGTCTCTACATCCAAGTATATTAGTTACATTCTATCATTTTTAGCATATATACATCTTAACCCATATCATTAAAAAAACTCAATATTTCAATGTTAGTATTCATACATCTGTATTTTATTTTTATTTTATTTTTATTTTATTTTTTTAGTTAATCAGTATTTTTATCTACTCATCAAAACAATCTCGTAATACCAATACAATCCTGTCTATTTTAATGTTATCTATTTCAGGCCTCTTAAAAATGTTCATATTTCTTCAATCTTATTCTTGCTTTCTTCCTTTGCCATGTCATTTTACACTTCTTTGCCTCAGGGTCATCAAAGCATTCTTGTATTACTATATCATAGTGAAGTGGCCCTCCAGTCTCCACCTTTGAAGGATTGAAGAATCTGCCAACAGCACCAAATCTTCTCATTATTTTCACCTCTTGATATAATTGTCCTGGTCCAAATAAACTTCCTTCCATATTTTCTCCATTACAATCTTCAAAAACCTGTATTTGTTGAATATTTAATTCTTCTGCCAATGTATTTGATTGTTCTATTTCTTCTGTTAAGTTATGTCCCAATAATATATTAATTGTAGTCACAGTTTGAATTTGAGTTTGTTTCATCGAGATGCTTTCTAATTCTTTTCCAAAAGCTCTTATTTCATCACCAGCTGTAAAAAGGAACTGATAAGTTTGGTAAGATATTTCCCACATAGCCTGAATTTGTTTTTGAAACTCTTCCATCATGAAAATTCACATCTGGGATTCAAGGTTACTCTTATCTCGTTTTTCTTAAATATTTTCTTGGTTTTTTTTAAAGAGAAAGTCAGATTGCAATTTCAATTTTAGCCACTGGGTGTCCCCCAAGTACTTTGGAAATTCTTTTCTTTTAGTATTTCTTTCTTTAATGTTTTTTTTAGAAAGCACCCCTGGGCTTGTTCGCCGCCTTTTGAAGGGAAGGTTAAATTTCCCCCTCCCTCTCTACAGGGGGGAAAGTACTTAACAGCTTAATTAGGTGAAAAGAAGATGATTAAGGTATAAGAGAGGAATCTTACCCCCGTCTCTTCCACGCTGCTTTAATGTTGCCTGATGGTAAGTTTGACTTCAGCTGTCTGCAGCCTAGTAACTGGCCATATTCCTATGGTCAGTCTTTCGTCCGCCGGTACAAAGGGAATGCAGGCACTAACGGGGGGGTTGTTGCTCCCCCGCGTTTCTGCAAAAGCCCCTTCTGTCTGGACACCCCTCCAGGGCGACTTCGGTCCTTTTAGGACCCCCCAGCGATGCGAATCTGGACGTGGAAGACAGAAGCTGTCCTCCAGACGTCCATTGTTGGCTGTTGGCAAACCGGAAGTCCATAGTCTTTTTGCCATCTTGGCTTTTGCATAAATTTGTCTTATGTACCAATTGTGTCCATTCCTAAACTTGGAGCTCTTGGAAACTTATACCTCAGTTACTTTCTGTGTGGATTCCCATAACTCACTCTACATGGGGCTGCCTTTGAAAAATACTTGCAAGCTGCAGTTGGCCATGAATGCACAGGGGTGGCAGGTTTTGAGTATTTCTCATTATACACATAAAGTACCACTCTCCCACGAGTTGCTCTGGGTCCAATAAGTGTCTAGCTGTGGTTCAAGCTGCTGGTTATCATCTAAAAAGTGTTCCTAAATACTGTGGGAATCAAAATAATATGGAAAAAATAGTAATTGAAAATGGGAGTTAACTTACCTTGGTTAAGCAAGTGAATATATTGCAACTTATATGTGAATTGTAAAAGTAGCTTTTGAATGGCCTTAGTAGCTGAGAAGATATTTAGTGTACCTTGTTGACATACTTTCTACTACAAAAATAGTCTCAGTGTAGTACTACTGGTTTTAAATTAAGTTGGATTACTTTAATGTTTTATACATAAATACTAAGACATTTCTTTTTTCAGGTACACAGAAAAGAAAGAAATAGTAAGCCAAGGAAATTCAAGACATAAGATGACAAAAAAAAGGAAATATAGCTAAAAGTAGATTATATCAGCGCTATTTATTAGTTGCTCCATATCTTTCTAACTTTAAATACTATTCCTGCTTCTATGCTTTCATTATGTCCATATGCCACTTCATACATTATTGTTTTTCTGTATTTCAGGATCTTTTCAACTCCATTTCTTAATGAATTTCTCAGCCATCCTCTTTCTGTCAGCCCATTTGTTCTTTGTATGTTTGGGTATATATGTCTGTCTGTCTAGCTACTTATCCATCTATCTTATCTCCATTCTCTCTGCATGACCAAATTACCTCATTGTGTTTCTTTAATATCTGTCACTCATTTTGTATTCAGTCCACATTAATTCATCACCTATTCATGTTTATCAATCTTTTAAATGTTATATTATATAGTTTTGTGGTACCCCATAAGTGCTAAATTCCACTATATTTCTCCTTATATAAGGAACATTTGATTTATTATAACAAATTGGACAGAAGCACACTTCTATGCATAGCTGTTTTCTCTTTGGCAAATTTTTATCTCTCACACATATCTTTTCCCAATGTTTCATCTCTTTATACTTCTTCATGTATCCTTCCATGTTTAGAAAACATGCTACGAAGGTATTAAAATTCAACTACGTGTTCTTTTCAGCTCTTTTCATTCTCAACATATAAATTGCAACTCCACTGTCCATGTCAATCACAACTTTCATCTTTGATACCAACATCTCCAGATCCAATCTGCTATATTGTCTAGTGCTAACATTCACAAAAATATATTCAGATGCTCAGCCAATAACACAGCATAAAGAGGTGCATCGTACCAACATATTTTTAGTATCATCAAACCATTATTTTATTTTGTTGGGAAAATAATCTATTAAAGTTTTTTCATTGGAATATATCCTATTGCTTCGGTAATTCTAGGTTGATTCAGTTGCTTTTAATTTTTTCCAAGTTCATTTTTTAAACCTAGTATATACTCTTGAGGTCTTCCCAAAAATGCTCTGTTCCATATTCAGAGCCTCTGGTCAACCTTTTATCCTTTACTATGTTTTTCAATCATTCATTATAAACAATTGGATAGACATATTTAAAAATGTTTTTTTTCTAAGGTGATGTTCACCAATCTTAAAAAAACAATCATTCTTTTTATTCATTCTTAGTTTTCCGAACGATCCATGGAAGTTTTCCATTCTCTCTTATCCATTCATTTATCCAAGCCCTTCACGCATGGAATAGAATTATTTGAGTGACCACCTCTTCACAATTTCATCTGCCCATTCTCCCCAGGTTCTCTCTCCTGGAGAGCTACATTTGGCAAGCTACAGGTGCCAGACCTCTGCTATGGCTTCTGCACTCTGGAATCTTTTCTCCTCTGACGTGAGGTCAGCTTCATCACTCTTGAATTTCTGGAGGTCCCTCAAGACCGGGTTATGCCAGCAGGTCTGGGGACTCCAGGGGACAGGTAAGCTAGTGAAGTGGCTCAGCTATTTTTAAAATCCTTCTATCGTTCTTTGTTTTAGTCTGATTTTTATATGTTTTAATGTATTTATTAACTTTTATTTACTGTTTTTAGCTGTCCAGAGTTTTGTAAGACAGGCTGCTATATAAATTGGCTTAATAAATCAATAAATATATATCATGTGGAAGGGTATTATTTTCCCTTCTGAATTGCATTAATTCAGAATATTTTCCATCATTGATATTTTGTTCTACCATCGCTTATTACTCATTATATTCTAAATTACATTAAGTAAAAGAAAAGGTTTCTCCTGTCCAGCTGTGTCTGATTCTAGGGGGTGACACTCATCTCCAGCAAGCGTCTGAAGATACTTCAGTGATCATGTGACCAGCATGACCATATGCCAAGGTGCACACAATGCTGTTATGTTCCCACCAAAGTGGTACCTGTTTGCCTACTCTCATTTGCATTCTTTTGAACTGTAGGCGGATATGAGCTGGGGCAAATAATGGGAACTTACCCCATCATGCGGTGCTTAGGTTGCGAACCTGGGCTATCAGTTTTCCAGCTGACAACCTCGGTGTCTTTGACTGCTGAGCCATAGTGCCCTCTTATATTGTACATTAGTCAAGGAAAACAAGTAGCTACTACCAACCTATGGATTTTCTACTTCCATATTCATCTCAACAACCTAGACAACACTACTACTTCTTATCATTCTGAGATGGCACCTTAACCCTTTCTGTTTCACTTAATATCACAGGTGTCACATATTTTAGGTACTGAGCACCTTCAACAAGTGCAGTTACTGAGGGTCTCTCTCCCTCCAGTATATGTATATGTGTATGTATACGTATATATATGTACGTATACACATACACTGTATATACAAACCCAGTATACACACACACACACACACACACACTGTAGAAGGAGAGAAAGCCTCAGTAATTAATTTAGCTTTGAGTTTCCAGAAGAGGGGGAGAAAGAGCGAGAGAGATCTATTCTGGAAACTCAAAGCTTCTACCTATTTCTAGTTAAGCAGTGTGATAATCAAAACCCAGAGAGTTTTTTTTCCAATAAAATAAAATGGGTGGATAAATGGAGTAGGTAGCTAGACAGATTTTTAAATATAAATCTGTATTTTAATTGATTTCTCCTTTTTCTAATATATATGTATTGTGTGTGTTATTGTGTTACTGAGTTATTGTGCTCAATTTTGGGACCCCCCCTATCCTTAGATCTAGGTGCTGTATGTATCATGACTGAATCAATGTGCAACTGAAAGTGACTTGTAATAATTGAAAGAGTCACCTATTCATTGTAGGAGAACAGAAAGGAGAATGTAGGCTGTCCGTGCAAACCTGCTTCACCTAAATATTCATCATGGAAATGTTGAACGGTCTCCATGGCAATCAGCTTTTGGTAGCAATGACGCAGTACATGGCGTAAAGCCACAGGGACGTTGTTTTCTAAAATGTGCACATCTTAATCTTCTGTGAGATACTAGATGAAAACCATTCTGTCACACATTCTCTCTACATACACACACACAGAGAAACACACACAAATAAAGAATGAGGTAATATAAATTACATGATGAATTTTTTTTTAATAATCTAATCAAATGCAGCATTGAAGTCTTCTATTTTGTATTGCATATGTTTGTTGCTGCTGGTAAATAGGCATAAATAACAATAAAATATTTCACCTCTATTTAGCTTGTAAGAAATTATAAACACTGGCATAGTAGCAAGGTAGCAGAGTAATAGCAAGTAGAAATGCAATCACAATGAATATTAATAGTGGATTGTTTGCCTAATAAAAGGTTACAGCATCTTTTTTTCAAAAACCTTTCATGTTTAGGTGAATTGGCCCATATGCAGATTCCGTGCTCAGATTATTTTAGCCACAGCAGATACTATTGAATTACAGTTCCCTTTAACCTGGTTATTATGGTCTGTGCTATGGAATTATGGAAATTACAGTTCAACATCTGGAAGGCCACATATTGCTGACTCCCAAGGCTAATGTGAAAGGTTATCATATGTAAACTGATTTTTCTATTATAATCCAAAACTTTCTGCTTTCGTTATATATGCGAAGACAACAATTTTAATTCAATTAATATAGTATAATACAACTCAAATATTAAATAATGGCTTTATAAGCAATAAAAGTACAATTGGAGTAGCTCATTTTCTCTGTCTGATACTATTGTATTGGTTTAAATGTCTTTGTCATGGTTCCGATGAGACCAGCAAAAAGAACTCCAAGGCAAAAAAAATCTTCCTTAAAGAACATATTTATTTGGCTACATAATATCGGCATGTTCAAAAGTGAACCCAAGACTGAAACAACCCCCCCAAGGTTACAAAGTTACAAGTGAAACTTCCCACCCCGGTAATATGTCATAAATCACATTCCCCAATTAACTACTTGCGCGGGCTTTCTAACAAGTTACAATCTGCCAAAATGCAACTAGCAATGACCTTGGTTCCCACAGAACAATTGTTAAGTCTAAATTAAAACGCTCACCCACCCTCCCAATTCTGTGGCAACCAAAAACGAATGGAAAATGGCTTCAGTTAATTTCGTTGTAGAGTTGACAGTCTTTAGTAGTCTTAATTGTTTTTGTTTGGTGGTTAACAAAAGGTGGACTAGATTTGCCTGTCAAATTATATTTTACATGGGAGCATGGTGGCTCAGCTGTTCAGATCCTGGGTTGGAGGTTAGCCAGCCCGCATTCGAGACCTGAGTGCTGCCATGGGGTGGGGTCAACTCCCCTCCTTTGCTCCAGCTCCTGCCAGGGACAGGAAAGGTGCCATGTCACCAGCTGATGTTTCTGTAATGAATGCGATATGATAGTTAACCACAGTGGGCATTCAGTTTTCAGCAGAAAGAGGCTGTAAAGCGGGGTACTAAGGGAGCAGTATACAGTAAACAACAGAGAAATCCAGGTTCAAATTCCCTCAAGCCATGAACTTTATATAATTTATTTTACAGGGTTGTTGGGGTGGAGGTGAAGGAATGTTCAGGACGAAAGCTATAAACCAGGGCTCTTCAAACTTGGCCCTTTTATGACTTGTGGACTTCAACTCCCAGAATTCCTCAGCCAGCATTAAGGATTTAGTCAATTTCTAGTTTAGAATCATAAAATATATGAAGTTATAGCACTGCAAATCTATATTTAAAATCAAGTTTTGGAATTTAATGATTGATGTTTTTGTATTGCCATTTGTCAATTCACATTTTTATGTTATTTTTAAAATGGGTATGTGTCAAACTATTAACTAATATATAATTCTAAAGCTCACAGCTTGATGCTGCAAAAAATACTTAAGGACTTTCATAAGGGCTTGATCAAAGTCACTTTAATTGATGACAGGTGTGTACTAACTACTATTAAACATCAGTTTGAATGTGATGGTCAATTCTGAACATATTCATATACCTAGTTGTATGTTCACTTATACAGCCACATAATTCTAGGTTTTTATTGTTATTTTCCCTCTAAATTGTTTGAGTTCGTTTTTCAATTGAATGGTACCGCTTATATGTTATATTAAAGGTAGACAAATTCTGATTTTTTTTGGTCTCATTTGTTTACATCAGAAAAATGTGGCATTGTAACAGGGGTATATAGACTTTTTATATCCACTGTATATACTAGTAGAACATGATGGGTATTTACACCATTAACAGTTCAGAAATGTCCTGTTCCCATTAATTTCTAGAAAAATGAATAGTGCCCTAGAGTGTTCTGCAGAGAGGGAAGTTAGATTCCTTTTCCTACCCTCTACTACAGGGGTGTCAAACTCGCAATGTCACGTGACATGTCATGACGTATCGTGACTTTTTTTCCATTGCTGACAATGGGGTGGGTGTGGGTTTCGGCATGACGCATCCAGCCCACGGGCCGGGAGTTTGACACCCCTACTCTACTAGTACAGAATACTATTGTATTACATATACTAATGTCACTTTACCTCTTCCCTTGACTAAAAAGAACAGTGAAAGGACAGTTGGCATCATTATCATGCTTTTCCTATTTAAACTACAGTATTTGAAAAAATGTAAGCTGACGTATTTTTCATATTTAAGATTTCACAGAATGTTAAGTAAACCTGAAATATCTGAAGTATTTAACAAAGGAGACCTCTTGTGTGTATTCTCAAGTACTACAATTTTAGAATAAGGTTTCTATGCTGAATTTGGTATGAAATTTACTTAAAGCCTAAAAAGGCAATTTCCTATTCTGTACTGGCATTACTTTAAATTAAAACTATTTTGCTTTCTCCTTAGTGTTTCTTAAATTGATTACACTGCAAACTAGTGATATTGTATCCCATATGTTGATTTTTCAAAAGTATCTAATTTACTTATTTCAGCTTAACCTTGATTATTGAGTTTTGTTCAAGGGCCACAGATATTATCAATCCATGTCTTGGTTTTTGAAAGCAACATGCAGCATGAGCTAGGGTGTTATGTTGCACCAAATAACACATTTATTAAACCCTGGATGAACAACAAGCATATTTGTTTTTTTTTGTGAAATACCAGGGGCCATATTAAGAAGAAATTGGCGTGACTAGCACATAAAATAGATTGGATTTAAGTTAAATTTTTATGATTTCTACTCCTTTGAAATTAAACATTACAACTTAGAAAAAGGAACAATTTGAGACATTTTAAGGCTGCTTGTAGCCCTGAGGCTATATATCATACATTCCTGGCATATAGCTTTTTGCTTGATTTCTTTTCAGTTAAGTGACTTTTATATCGATATGTAGTGATGATTCTTAGTATATTATTGCTGTATTATCTGGATTGTATGTTTTTACATTTTATAGTAGAAGTAGGATGGAGCATTTGAGAAGTTTCCCCTCTGCTTTTCTAAAATGAATTCTACCCAAAGCAGGATTTATTGTTAATTTTTACAGAGGAAATAAGAAATAAAAATAAGAAATACCAAAAGCAGAAAGATACCTCAGTCATAGTAGAGTAAAAACCCCTTGTATACATTATAGCTATTAATCATTATAAATAATATATATATATATATATATATATATATATATATATATATATATATATATATATATATATATATATATATATATATATATATATATATATATATATATATATATATATATATATATATATATATATATATATATATATATATATATATATATATATATATATATATATCATATTAAATTTATGTTGAATTATAATTAAATATAAGATGCAATCATTATGAATATAATTATAATGCACATTATATTTTTATTTCTATTGATAATTATAATAATTATAGCATAAAAGAAGAAGAAAATGGAGAATAAAAAAGAAGGATTCTTATTTAGAATAACTACCTTCATTTGTGTGAAAGTAGATAAAAAAAATCCTGTCCTTTTCTGCTATTATCTCAGACCGGCTCAATAGTTCTTGGACTTGATGGAGATAATGATGACTCAACACCTCTTTTACTGCTCATCTAGTGTTCCTTTTGGAACTGGTAAAAAAGCAAGCTGTACCATAAATTTGGCTCAAATTCTCTTTCATTTCCTCACATGACCATCCTAAATAGTATCTCGGATTGTTAATTAATGAGGCTCATGCAACAAATTGAAGTTCATGTGGACAGATGTTTGTTGAATCTACCCAGAGCAAATGTTCGGTGGTATCTATTGTTGAGGGGTTGGCAATAGTAACCTGGCTTGGTGGTAAAAAACAGTGTCCTTGATTTATGCTGCCTTGGTGCTAAATAAATATCTTGTTGCCCTCCTGTGTCACTGATCTTTTTGCTCGATCGTATCTCATCTTTGTGTCATTAGAGAAGCTGTAGTGTGTAGACTGTCACTTTTTTCTCTAATGGATATCTTCCAGGTGAATTGTAACTTATCTCTGTTAGCCAAGAACATCAGGTGTGTTGTGTAAAACAATAGTTTTAGCCAGCAGTTAAAGTTAACAATTGAGATCCAGTTTCTTTCCTAATTCTTAGTTCTAATCTTAAAGCTGTGTTTGACATACATCTAGAGACTTCCATGATTGATCTTAAAAACTTACACTGTACCTTCTTGGCTGCAGTTAGGTTAGTGTGTGAGGTCCTAGTACAGGGGTGTCAAACTGCCAGCCTGTGGGCCGGATGCATCATCCGGAAGCCACCCCACCCCATTCCTGGCAATGGCAAAACCGTCTCGTTGTGCGACATCAGGTGACGTCACAAGTTTGACATGTCTGTCCTAGTAGAATCCCATAGTAATTGTGACATAATTTTTGCCTGAAGTAGTTGTGGGACAGCTGGAATATAATGCCCACCTTCAGAGAAATAAAAGGCCGAGGATGAACACCCAGGTTTGTTTATTTAAAGAGTTGCCTTTTGTTAAATAAAAGCTATTGAGACTGTAATTTCCCAAAGTGGGTTATTGTACTAAAAAATTATAATAATGTGCTAGACGATTGTGGCACAATAGTGCATGTAGAAATTACTCATGCTGAGAAGGCCATATTTTCTTTTCCAATTTATATGTCAGATGTAAACTTTCTTAGACATTAGTATATATGATTATGATTGATTAATCCCTATTATCTGTGAAATGTTTAAGAAAAAGGAATCAACTTTATGATATATTAGCTAGATCAAAGTTTGAATACACTAACTGAATTACTTCATCCATTTCTATTTATTCACCTACAGAGGGGGAAGGGAAGCAGTCCCCAAATCTCCTCTTTCTCCTTTTATTTTTCCTTTTCAACAGTTTACCTGGTTTCCTAGTTTGATATAGATGTAGTTATAGAGATGATAGAAATATATAGATATTAGATACACAGATATAAATGTACTGTAGATATCTGCTCTTCATTCAGGCTTTGGTCTCTCCTCACTTCATCACGCTTGCCATAGGTTTTTTGATTTAAGTTATTGTAATTTATTTGCTATGAGCTTCATAGAATCACTGAGTGGCATACAAATATAATAGGCAGTTACTTCTTTTTTGAGTAGAGGGATTCCTTTACCTCTTAAAGAGGCTCAGGTCACCCCCTCCACTAGAAGCCATCACTGGATCTCACTGTACTGGACAATTTTCATACATTATCTCACCTCCCTTTCTTGGGGAAGGTGATAGAGAAGGTGATTGTGCAACAGTTTCAGGGAACATTGGAAACAGCATATTATCTGGATCCTTTTCACTCCAGTTTCAGACGCAGGTATGGCATCAATCATGATTTTGAATGACCTCTAGTGTTGGCAGGATAGGAGTAGTCCATTTATCCTTGCCCTACTTGACCACAATGTTTTTGATACCATTGACAAGGATATCTTTCTGCATCAGCTTGGGGAATTGAGGATGGGCAATATAGTGTTGTGTTGATTCACTTCTTTACTTCAGGCTGACTCCAGTTAGTGATGATTGGGGAGGAGAGTGCTACAGGACTCATTTCTCCTTTTTAAACATATATTCTATATTTAACATATAGAATGTTTGGGAACCCATCCATTGCCATGGGGTGAGGTATCATCTGTATGCTGATAATACCCAATTATATATCTCCACCTCTGGCATATTAAATGATGAATGTCTTATCCCTAATATCTGTAGGCTGTGAGGGTCTAGACAGAACACCAGGCTTCAGTTGAACCCTGTCAAGACTGGGTGGCTTTGGATTTTGGGGCCCAATAGTTCTAGGACTATGCCATCTTTGGTGTTGGATGGGGTTGCCCCAGACAGACCCAGTGCACAATCTGGGAGCCCTCCTAGACCAGACATGTCAAACTCGTGACGTCACATGACATGGCGCAATATATTGGGACTGTTTTGCCATTGCCTGCAGTGGGGTGGGCATGGCTTCCGCATGACGCATCTGGCTCGTGGGCCGGCAGTTTGACACCCCTGTCCTAGGCTTACAATACATGCTCAATGAACAGATAACAGTTGTGGCTAGGAGGGCCTTTACACATGTTCGTCTTGTGCACTAGTTGTGCCTGTTCCTGGATTGGCAGGTCTTGCTTACAGTCAGTCATTCTGTAGTCACCTCCATATTAGACTACTGCAACGTACTCTACATGGGGCTGTCCGTGAAGAGTATTCAGAAGCTTCAACTGGTACAGAATGCAGCAACATGGTCAGTTTTGTTTGCTGTTAGAATAGCGCATATTACACTCTGCTCTGCAAGCTGCATTGGCTGCCGGTTTGCTTCTTGATCCAAATCAAGATGCTGGTTTTAATTTTTAAAGCCATCCATGTCATGGGGCATGTTGTGGGTCCCATCAGCTAGGGATCTACATTTGGTGGGTCCCAGAAGAGATGCCTTGTCTACCATGCCACCCACCATATGGAACATCCATCTACCTCAACGTGTCTTGTGATCTCTTGCACCCCCTTCCCTCCCTAAAGTTTGAACATAAAAGGGCCAGATCCATTATTTTGCAGTAGACACTGTCCTTTGTTTATTTAGTGGAATATAATATCATTCCATTTATGTGGTGGCATGTATGGACATTAAGAATAATGAAAATCAAATGAGAACCTTTAGAGAAAAATTACTCTTGTTTAGTAGAATTATTTCCTTTGTTGTTTTTCCTTTTTAAAGGTGGAGATACAGTATCTCTCCTCATTTGGCTCATTTTATACCTTCAACAGGAAAGCACAGCTGCTTTGTTATTATTATTAAATGTTAGAGAAATATTTTAAAAAAATGTTGCAAAGTGAGCTACAGATTACACTGCTGTAAGGCTAGATGTCAAGGTCTCTCATGTGAAGAGTTTCTGCAGGCGATAGTCTCATGCCATGAGTTTTGATTTCCCATGTATGAATTCTGTGCTTTCCTTTAGAAAGTCAGTGCCGAATATAATTTTGACTTGATTCTTTGGTGGTGGTGGTGGGAGAGAGATTACAGAGGCTATGATGCCAGAGTAAAGAGAAAGGAATTCATTTTATTTCAAAGAATGGCAGCAGGACTTGGGCTTGGCTAGTCTAAAGAAAAGAAGAAATAGGGGAGACATGATAGCAGTATTTCAGTATTTGAGGGGTTGCCACAAAGAAGAGGGGGTCACGTTATTCACCAAAGCACCAGATGGCAAGACAAGAAAAATGGTTGAAAACTGATCAAAGAGAAGCAATTAAGGGAAAACTTCCTGACAGTGAGAACAATTAATCAGTGGAACAGCTTGCCTTCAGAAATCATGGATGCTCCATCACTAGAGATTTTTAAGAAGAGGCTAGACAGTCACTTGTCTGAGATGGTATAGGTTCTCCTGCTTGAGCAGGGGGCTGGGCTAGAAGACCTCCAAGGTCCCTTCCAGCTCTATTCTATTCTAAAGTAGTAGATGGGAAAACTACCAGGAAATGTTATCATACTCTGATCATACATTATATGACCCATCTGTTGTTACAGCTTTTAGAGGAAAGTTACAGTTGGAAACAGCAGACATTTATGATATGCACCATTTTATGCAGACAATCAGCTTGAATGTTGCATTAGCAGTCATGCCTAGTCTTCAACTATTTAATCCATCACTGCAGGAGAAAATGGCCAGTAGATAATGGCACATATTTCAAGTATGCCTCAGTCTGAAATCTGGGACAGGAATTAACATGTTCAAGTGTGTGGCCAGAACTCAAGTAAACAACCATACTGCCTTGTGGATATTACTACTGCTTTTTTTATTCTTCCCAGTGGTTATTAACACCATACCTCTTGCATGGCCTTCATTAATACCCTCTACCCACCAAGTCATCACATTGCATTATCCTCTCTCTCTCTCCCTCTCTTTGTGGTGTGTGTGTGTACATGCATACACAAATCATGCATTATTAAAATTTTGCTTTATTGGAAAAGCTTCAGACTCGAACAGAGTCTGATTTACTGTTTCTCTTTAGAAAGTTATGCTGGTGGTAAATATACTATCAGCTTAAGAATTTGTTGTTGTGTGCTATCATGTAAAATGTGACTCAGAAGTAACATGAGATCACCAGAAGTTCTTCTATATCTTACTGAGTCCTCCCCTATAATGGATGGGGTCAACATCTTTGGACAAGTTTTGAATTTTATTTTTATTTACAGAGTAAAATGGTTATTTTAAAACTTGGAAGGAACTTAAGATACCCTTAATTTTACCCTTAAAATTCCTGAAAGAGTCTATCCCAGATGAGACCTTGGCCCTTCTTCTGTCCAATTTAGATTCACATAAATGTCGATTGCACCTGCATTTGTAGAAGAAATGAATTATGCTTGCTTGAGCTATTGATCAAAGTTGACTACTGGGGCAACTGTGTTGCATACAAAAAGATTGATCTCCTGGCAAAAAAAGATTAACAGGGAAGAGAATGTTTTCCCCAAAATAAGACCCACCCCAAAAATAAGCCCTAGCCTGACTTTTTGGGGCAGGCCTAATATAAGCCTTACCCCCAAAATAAGCGTTTGGGTGGGCATGGCCAGCAGAAGCAGCTGCAGCCTGTCAGCCCCTTGGCACAGAGCAGGTAAGTCTGTGGATGGAGACAGAGGCAGGAGGAAGTGTTTGGGCACCTATGGGGCACTTGGAGAAGGAGTGATTCACTCGGTTTCCAGTGCCTCATAGGTGCCCAAATACTTTTTCCCTGAATGGAGATCTGACAGAGATTGGTAGGTCCATCTGCTTGCAAATGGGGTGCTTTGAAACAGAGCAATTAGCTACACCTCCAAACCCCCATTTGCAAGCAGACGGAGCTTCCAGTCTCCTTCAGATTTCTGGAGAAAAGTGTTTGGGCACCTATGAGGTGCTTGGGGCAGCTCCACCCCTTCCCCTCGTGGCGGTGGCATGGCACAGCAGCCATGTGGCCTCCTGCTGCATACAGCCACCAGCGGCTGCAAAAGTGGGCTAGACAGGGCTCTTGGTGCCATTGTCACAAGGCAAGGCAGGTGTCGGAAAAAAATAAGACATCACCCGAAAATAAGACCTGGAAGCAAAAAAATTATAAGACTAGGTCTTATTTTTGGGGAAACTTGGTAGTATTGAAGAACAATTGGGGAGAATTCATACTGTTGCCACTCAGGAGATTCATGCAGAATGTAAATGATAAAGGCTCACCGACATCTGGTCCTGAACCAAGTCAGCGTGTTACATTATTCTTAAATATAATTTTTAAATCCCATTTTGGTTGAAGTTGATCTCCCAAATAAATTTTATGCTTTTTTTGAATTACCAGATTTTGAATGGCAGGAATACACATCAATTTAAAGCCTAAGATTTTTTAAATTTCTGTACATTCTTCTTGTTCTTTGCATTATTCCTGTCATATTGCAGAGTCTGTGGTTTTGCATTTCCCCTGCCACTTCGTCTGGTCTGCAGCATTGGTGGGACATACAACCATGGCTCGCATGCCTTAGTGCAAGCAGTGCTTTTTTGGCCATCCTTGGGGCTGCCAGCTATCTGGGCATGTGACCGGCTCATGATGGATTCCACATGAGCTCTGACCCCCATGTTTGTACCACCGCAGCTTCTCTTCTCTCATTTTGTCTGGGATTGGAGTGATGTCGAAGGCCTCCTGGATGTCTGGAATGGTATAGGATGATCCTCCTGCTTATGCAGGTGGGTGGACTAGAAGACCTCCAATGTCTCTTCCAACTCTGTTATTCTTTTATTCTGTCTTTATTTGTAATATGATCCAACCTCATGACCCCCCACCTGATGATTTGCTGATCAGATCATTTAAATTGCTGTACATTAAAGATGTAAAACCTATAGCTTTGGAAGCACACGAAAACTTGAGGGTGACTTCCCTGCTATTTTCTGGATTCCTCTGGTATTCAGTGAGTTGACATTAAACTCAGTGGTTTAAAGTCTAGGAAAAAGGGAGAATACGTATTGAAATTAGTATTGAAGAAGCTTGGTGTGTTCTAAGAGATATGATTTTTTATTACCTTGATTTTTTAAAAAAATATATTTTTAGTTCATTGAAAACAAAACTGCAAGGTGGTTTATTGGCCAACAGAGTGCAGTCTATCCTATCTTAGGCAACCGGCAATTGCTACTGCTGTAAGCAATAAAAAATATTCCCAAGCTCTGTTTATAACTAGATCCCTTACCTGGCATCAACCAATGTGTACTGCAATCTTGGCAGCCTATTAGCGTAAATAGAAGGATGAACAAATCTCTCAGGCTGCAAAGTTAAGATCAGCAGAGGACGGGCAGGTTGTTGATGCTTTTACTCTTACTGATAAAATGCCCTCTCTTGCCAACTGGTTGCTTTATGTTGCATGGCTCTAGGCTGACTGGAACTAGCTTAGATAGTAATTTGGCCTGACAAGCCATCTGTTCACTCCACTCACAAGAGGGACAACACAAACATTTAATAATTGGAGGATATCTATATTTCTATCAATCTATATCCACCTGTCTATCTCTGTCTGTCTCTCTGACCCCCCCTTTTCTTCCCCCCCCCTTGTTTTTTGGGTAAGCTTTTTATCCAAAAAAAAATAATAAAGCTTTTTAACAATCCTTTGTGAACCAATCTATTTTCTTTTATTTCCTGTGATATGACATCTTACCAGAATATCGGAGACATAAGGCCATACTTAATAACATTAAAACACGGAAAGCCTGTCAACATTATTCCAGAGAAGATTGTTTTAGATTTAGAAACAGCTTAAGAAAGTAAATCCACTTTTAAAAACTGACTTTTCCAACAGATGTTGTTGCTTTCCTTATATATCAAATAATTGGAAGTGTATATCGTTAATTACATTTTTTTAAAAAAAATCCAATGAAACACATTTGCTCTATATTAAATCATGTAGAAAGAGACAAAACAAAGCTAAAAGTGCAGACAAAAAAGAAAAAAAATACAAGAAATACAACTTTCCTTCACAGCAAATCTAAGCATAAATTCACATGAAACTTTTACTGCGAGTTTACAGCACACATTTCATTTTCAAATCTTTTTACCAGTGTGCATACAAACGTCTCATTGCTGTTATCATAAATAAAAAATACAAATTTCCATGAATTTTTCCCAACTGTTCATCAGTCTCATAAGAAATATCTCTGGTGTCAATTATATATTAGTGTTTAAGATCTTTTGAATTTTAAAAAAAGGAAAAAAATGGATCCAGGAAACTACAGACCTATCAGCCCGACCTCAATATCAGGGAAGATCTTGGAAAAAACAACCAAGCAACAAATCAACGAACACCTAGAGGCAAACAAAGTCATTATCAAAAGCCAACATGGGTTTGTTAAAAACAGATCATGGCAGACAAATCTTATTGCATTCTTTGACCACGTGACAAAATTAGTGGATCAGAGGAATGATGTGGATATAATTTACTTGGACTTCAGTAAGGCATTTGAAAAAATACACCACAAGCTACTACTTGATAAGACAGATGGATTTGTAGCTAACTGACCGGTCGTACTCAGAGTGTGGTCCTCAGTGGAACTGCATCTACATGGAGGGAATTGAATAGTGGGGTGCCCCAGGGCTCTGTTCTGGGCCCAGTGCTTTTCAGCATCTTCATCAACAATTTGGATTAGGGGATAGATGGGGAACTCATCAAATTTGCAGACAACACCAAGCTGGCAGGAACAGCCAACACTCCAGAAGATAGGCTTAAGATACAGAAGGATCTTGACAGACTTGAACATTGGGCGCTATCTAACAAAATGAAATTCAGTGGTGAAAAAAGTAAGGTTCTACATTTAGGCAAGAAAAACCAAATGCACAGGTATAGTATATAGGTATTACCTTGCTCAATAGTAGCAACTGTGAGAAGGATCTTGGAGTCCTACTAGACAATCACTTAAATATGAGCCTGCAGTGTGCTGCAGCTGCCAAAAAAGCCAACACAGTGCTAGGCTGCATTAACAGATGGATAGAATCAAGATCACGTGAAGTGTTAATACCACTTTACAATGCCTTGGTAAGGCCACACTTGGAATACTGCATCCAGTTTTGGTCACCATGATGTAAAAAAAGATGTTGAGATTCTAGAAAGAGTACAGAGAAGAGCAACAAAGATGATCAGGGGACTGGAGGCTAAAACATATAAGGAACAGTTGCTGGAATTGGGTATGTCTAGTTTAACGAAGAGAAGGACGAGGGAGTGACATGATAGCAGTGTTCCAATATCTCAGTGGCTGCCAAAAAGAAGAGGGAGTCAAGCTATTCTCCAAAGCACCCGAAAGCAGGACAAGAAGTAATGGATGGAAACTAGCCAAAGAGAGAAGCAACCCCTAGAACTAAGGAGAAATTTCTGACAGTTAGAACACAAAAAAGATGTTGAGAGTCTGGAAAAAATTCAGAGAAGATCAGTTAAGATGATCAAAGGCCTGGAGACCAAAACATAAGAAGAACGGCTGAGGAACTTGGGTTTAGCCAGTCTAAAGAAAAGAAGAAATAGGGGAGACATGATAGCAGTATTCCAGTATCTGCCACAAAGAAGAGGGGGTAAGGTTGTTCACCAGAGCACCAGAGGGAAGGACGAGAAACAATAGTTGTAAGCTGATCAAAGAGAAAAGCAATCTGGAATTAAGGAGAAACTTCCTGACAGTGAGGACAATCAACCAGTGGAACATCGTGCCCCCAGAAATTGTGGGTGCTCCATCACTGGAACTTTTTTAAAAAGAGACTGGATAATCACCTGTCTAAGATGGTATAGGTCCTCCTGCTTGAGCAGGGGGCTGGACTAGAAGACCTCCAAGGTTCATTGTTCGAGTTTGTCAAGATCTTTTTGGATCCTGAGTTTGCCTTCTGGGGTTTTGGCTACTCCTGACAGTTTGGTGTCATCTGCAAATTTGATGAGTTCCCCTTCAATTCCCTCATCTAAATTGTTTATGAAGATATTGAAGAATACTGGGCCATCAGTTGGTGATGTTGTCTATTCCACCTTTTTCTAGCTTACCAGGGAGAGGTTGGTTCACTTGGTCTACTAGTCGCTGGTCTACTAGTTTAGTCACTTTATCAAAGAATGAAATAAGATTGGTGTCAGAATCCATTTATATTTCATTTCTAACTATCTCTTCTGAGCTAAAACCAAATCTCACCTCCCTCTGGATTCTGCTGTCGAGCCCCTCGGGCTCGACATTCTCACCGGGAGAGGGATCCAGCCGCAGTCCGCAGCCACAGCCGCAGCCGCGCCCGACAGCTGATCAGCGGCCGATGGAGATCCCAGGCGCCCACGCTGGGCCCGTACCGCCTCGAACAGCTGCTCGGCGGCCGTCAAAGGTCCCAGGCGTCCTGCAGCCGCTGCCGTGCCTAACAGCTGATCAGCGGTCGACGGAGACCCCGGGCGCCCACGCTGGGGCCGTATCTCTTCGAACAGCTGCTCGGCGGCCGACAAAGACCCCGGGCATCAACGCCGAGGCCGCGCCTGCTCGAACAACTGATCGGCGGCCAAAAGAGCATTGTAGAGGACCTGCCCCTGCCCAGACGGTTGCTTGGCAGCCGAAAACGGGTCTCGCCAAACACGGGGAAGCCGCGCCAGCCGCGCCAGCAGATGAAGGGGCTGCGGGTGTGACACGAAACACCGGGTTGGTGGAGGGGAGCACGTTAGGGATTCCAGGGTATGAGAGAGGGGGATATTGGACTTACACCTTCCTTCACGCTGTATGGACCTCGGCGTCAGGGGTGGAAGCAGGGCGTGGGGCGACAGGATAGAGGGGTGGGGTTTCACGTGGCTCAGGCGGATGCTGGTCTGCGTAGGGGAGGGTGGGGCTAACGGGTGGGGCTGTAATCAATCAATAGCAACGTTTAAATGAAGCGTTGGGACGAGTGGTTCCCAACGCTGACTTTATTAATGCTTGGAGATCCTGCTATTAAAGGTACTCTCTGCAGTCATCCGTGCTTCGTCATGGTTTTTCCTGTGTGCTTGTTGTTCCCGGCGAAGACGA
Source organism: Vipera berus (assembly GCF_964194415.1). Lineage (NCBI taxonomy): Eukaryota > Metazoa > Chordata > Lepidosauria > Squamata > Viperidae > Vipera > Vipera berus. The sequence goes on from NC_138209.1 coordinate 62,757,866, forward strand.
GGAGTTGACAGTAAGTCAGCGTTCAAACAGCACAGCGCTCCTTTCGTTGGGCTCTGGTTTTCGCCTGCCACCATGGCTGAGGGGACCCAGGGCGGTGTGCCCGTGGCAGGAGGGGAGGAACCAGCTGGGGTTGCTGTGCCCCTTGAGGTGGGGGAATTGGCAGAGGCCCCACCAGTGGTTCGGCCTAAGGTCCGGGACCTTGGACCAGCACCAAAGGGAGCTGAGGCTTCGGAACCGGCTGTCCAGGAGAAGCCTGGGGAATGGTGGCTCAGCCCTGTCTTGAGCCAGCCAGTGGCTGGACAAAATCAACCATCTAGAGGGAAGGGGTCCCTCTGGGAGTGGAGAGAGCGTCGTGCCACCGATGAAGGTGGAGAGGAGTGGAGCTACACCACGGCTCCCGGCAGTTACACTATGGACGTCCTGAGGGACCATTTTGGAGAACCTCGGCCGTGGACCCCTACTGATACCGACCTGGAGACCGGTAGATGGACACAAACCAGGACCGACCCGGAGCGCAGGAGCCAAGCCCGGTTCCGTTTGGCGAGTCCCCGCTTTCGGGCCCCGCAGGCCCCTGGTACCCCGCAGGTCCCAGGCCTTCCACCGCCGGGACCGGCAGCTGCTCCCAACTTGGGCCCCGCAGGACCTGGTGGAACAAGGCCGGGGGGTGCTGTACCAGCAGGGGTGCTGGGGTGGCAACAACCAGGGGTTGCACAGAGGCTGGGAGGCCCGGCGGGTCCTTGGGGAGGGCCTGCGGTTTGGGGCCCACCACCGCTGCCTGTGACCTTTGACGGCAACCCCGATCGTTTGGCCCTGTTCCTCGGACAAGCCATCCACCATCTGGACCAGTACGGTCCTTTGTATACATCCCAGTGGGGGATGGTGATGGCTGTCACTACGGCATTGCAAGGGGAGGCAGCGGCTTGGGTGGCGAACCTCTACGGTGACCGTGCCCGTGAACTGGGGGACGTTGGCCTTCTCGAAGCTCTGCGTACACGATTCGAGGATGTGACGCGCACGCACCGAGCGGAGGCTGAGATCGTTGGCCTGCGGCAGAATGGCCGTCCAGTTACAGCCTATGTGCAGGACTTTCGTGAAGTGGCCGGCAGGCTCAGTTCCTGGCCAGAGAGGATGCTGGTTCACCATTTCCAGGTCGGACTGGACGATTATCTCCTACGGGCTTGTATCGTCCGGGGGATCCCTCCTAGGCTCCAAGAGTGGCTGCGGGTCGCGGTTGAGCTGGATGTGGCCTTACGGGTTTGTCAACGGCGTGTGCGGCCCGTAGGAGACTCCCGTCAGGTCCCGCCGAGGTCGCAGGGCCAGGTGCAGAAGCCGCCACCATCGTCGCTGGGTCCTGCCGTCCAGCCACCACGGTCCGTTCTGCGTTGCTTCAGGTGCGATCAGCCAGGGCACCGCGTGGCCGCCTGCCCTATACCCGCATCCCGGGTGGTTGCAGCAGCAACCCCAGCAAGGAGCACAACCCCCGGGCGCTTTGCAGAGCGTTCCCGGGCTTCTCGGCAGGCTGTGGAGTCAACACCAGGGGGAAGCGGCCAGACGGAGGGGGACAGTGCCATCGATGTGAACGTGGAGTATTACGAGCATGGTGATAGGCCAGAGGAGGACTCCATGGTAAGTGCTCCGGTTAGCCCATTTTCAGTCCCGGTTACGTTAACAAACCCCGCCACAGGGGAGGTGATGGAGTTTAAGGCTTTAATTGATTCGGGTAGCACGAGGTGTCTCATTAGCCGGAAGGTGGTGGCCAAACTGGGTGTTGGGGTGGTACGGCTGAGGAATCTAATACGTTTCCAGCAGGTGGATGGGTCTCTTCTGGGGGGGTGCCTATCACCCATGTCACAGAACTCGTGCGGCTGGATATGGGGGAGCACTGGGAACGGTTGTGGTTCATCGTGGTGCCCTCCATGACGGAGGAGGTGATTCTGGGGCTAACGTGGCTAGACAGGTGGGGGCCGACCATTTGGTGGGAGGGGGGTTGTCGACACCTGCGTTTAGGGATTGGGCCACAGCCCCCTGATCATGAGCAGCCAGGCACGTCTGGCCCGCCAGGGAAGCCGGAGGAGAGTTGCAGGGCTGGGGCAGAAGTACACGTGCCGCCAGAGTACACCGAATTCCTCGAGGTTTTCAGTGAGCAAGAATGCGATCTCCTGCCTCCCCATCGACCGACGGACTGCGCGATTGAGCTGGAGCCGGGGGTCAAACTTCCTAAGCCCCGGATGTATGCCATGACCCCGCGGGAGATGACAGAACTCCGGAATTACATCGACAAGAATCTTGCACGGGGGTTCATACAACCAGCTCGCTCGCGGATGGCAGCACCAGTTCTTTTTAGGGAGAAGAAAGACGGGGGGCTGCGTCTTTGTGTGGACTACCGGGGGGTCAACGCAGTGTGTGTTGAACATTTGTATCCACTGCCCTTGATGAAAGATATGTTGTCCCACCTGGCTAAGGGGAGGGTGTTTACCCGCTTGGACTTACGCGAAGCCTATTATCGAGTGCGTATCAAGAGAGGAGACGAGTGGAAAACGGCGTTTAACTGCCCATTGGGCAGCTACCAATTTCGTGTAATGCCATTCGGACTCCAGGGGCCCCCCGCTGTGTTCATGCAACTAATAAATCAAGTTTTGCATGAACATTTATATAGGGGGGTGCTCGTGTATCTTGACGACATCCTTATATATACGGAGACAATGGACCAGCACATTGCCCTTGTGCGCCAGGTTCTGCGGAAACTCCTAGAGGCACGGTTGTATGTGAAATTATCAAAATGTGAATTTCACGCGTCCCGACTGGACTACTTGGGCTATCGGGTCTCGGCGGCCGGGATTGCAATGGATCCAAAGAAAGTGGAGGCTATATTGCAGTGGCAAGCCCCGGGGACCAGACGACAGCTACAGAGCTTCCTGGGGTTTGCCAATTTTTACCGCCAATTCATACCATCTTTTGCTGCAGTAGCTCTTCCATTAACAGACTTGCTAAAAACCAAGAAATTAGCGGTGAAACCACGGCCAGGGTTGCGTGTAACGTGGACCATAGAATGTCAATGGGCCTTCGAGACCTTGAAAGGTTTGTTCACCCGAGAGCCCATACTTTTGCATCCCGACCCAGCAGCGCCATATGTTGTGCAAGCAGATGCTAGCGACGTGGCGGTCGGAGCTGTTCTATTGCAACACAACAGTAAAGGCGCATTGCAACCTTGTGCTTATGCGTCTAAAAAGCTATCGACCACCGAACGCGCCTGGGCTATCTGGGAAAAGGAGGCCTACGCCGTTCGGTGGGCACTGGAGACGTGGCGGCATCTCCTAGAGGGGGCAGAGAAGCCCTTCGAAGTATGGACGGACCATAGGAACTTAGAAGCCCTACAATCCCCACGTAAGTTGGCCCCTAAGCATGTGCGGTGGGCCCTGTATTTCAGGCGGTTCAGGTTTACCCTGAAATACGTCCCAGGGGGGAAGAATTTCCTGGCGGATGCCCTCTCACGGCTTCCGCAGTATGACAACCAGCGGGAGGAGGTGGTGCAAGCTCTTATCCCTCCTCTCGGCCCAGAGATGGTACGGGTTGTACAGAACAAGGTTGTGGATGACCTTGTACAGCGGCTGAAAAAGGCTCTGGTGGGAGATGACTGGCTACAGCAGCACCCGCGGCTCCTAACCCGACGGGACGACCTGGCCTGGTATGGGAGTAAGATGTACGTGCCGCAAACCGTGCGAGAGACTGTACTTTATAGGTGTCATGATTCCAAGCAGGCCGGACACCTCGGGTTCCTGAAAACCCTGCACCTTGCTACACGTCAGTTCTGGTGGCCCGGGATGAGGCGGCAGGTCAAAGATTATGTCCAGCGTTGCCGCATGTGTGCTATGGCCAAACCCCAGCCCGGGAAACCAGCGGGGCTTTTACAGACAGTGGCGGACCCTAGCCGGCCATGGCAGGACATTGGGATGGATTTCATCGTGGACCTACCAGAGAGCCGGGGGTACACTGTTATCTGGACCGTGGTTGACATGTTTTCTAAACAGGCCCATTTTGTCCCGTTGAGGGGCTTGCCCTCGGCCCGGCGTCTGGCCTGGCTCTTTATTACCCACGTGTACCGCCTACACGGGGCGCCTAGACGTGTTATCTCAGACCGAGGAGTACAGTTTACCGCCAGGTTTTGGCGTGAATTCCTCCAGTTCATCGGGTCATCCCAGGGATTAAGCTCGGGGTACCATCCCTGCACGAACGGTGCTGCTGAACAGGCCAACGCGGCAGTGGAGCAATCCCTACGCAGTTATGTCTTGTACCAGCCGGCAGATTGGGCTGACCTACTGGCGTTTGTGGAAATCGCCCACAACAACGCTGTGCACAGTAGCACTGGTCTCCCACCGTACACAGTGGTGTCTGGCTACGACTTCCCTCCTGTTCCCGAGTGCGACCAGGGATCGGCTTCCTCTTGTCAACCCCAGGAGTGGATGCTACAAATCAGAAAGGCATGGGCAGCAACCAAGGAGGCCCTGAACAAGCAAGCCAGAATCGTAAAGGCCCAAGCAGACAAAAAGCGCCAACCGTTCTACACCCCAGGGGTTGGGGACTGGGTGTACTTGTCTACAAAATACTTGAGGTTACAAATACCTAGCAAGAAGCTGGGCCCTAAGTATATAGGCCCCTTCCAGGTCACCCACATCATCAACCCGGTCACGGTGCGCCTCCGGCTGCCTAAATTTCTGGGCAAGGTGCATCCCGTGTTCCACGGCAGCTTGCTAGAACCAGCCCCTGTTCCTGTCTGGGGGGAGCCAGTAGGGCCGGGGCCCGTGGGTGATGGACAATATGAGATACAGGAGGTTCTAGACCCCAGGAGGCGGAGAGGGCGACTGCAATACCTAGTGCTTTGGAAAGGATACCCGATTACTAGGGCATCCTGGGTGGCGGAATCAAATGTTCAGGCCCCTAGATTAGTTAAGGCGTTCCACCAGAGGCACCCTGGTAAACCCTCGGGAGAGGGTCGAGGGGAAACTGCTGCTCTCCTTAGTGCCTGTATGACTTCTGTGTCTTGCCTTCCAGGAGGAGCCTTGGTAGGAGGGGCCGACTGTCGAGCCCCTCGGGCTCGACATTCTCACTGGGAGAGGGATCCAGCCGCAGTCCGCAGCCCGCAGCCACAGCCGCAGCCGCACCCGACAGCTGATCAGCGGCCGATGGAGATCCCGGGCGCCCACGCTGGGCCCGTACCGCCTCGAACAGCTGCTCGGCGGCCGTCAAAGGTCCCGGGCGTCCTGCAGCCGCTGCCGCGCCTAACAGCTGATCAGCGGTCGACGGAGACCCCGGGCGCCCACGCTGGGGCCATATCTCTTCGAACAGCTGCTCGGCGGCCGACAAAGACCCCGGGCGTCAACGCCAAGGCCGTGCCTGCTCGAACAGCTGATCGGCGGCCAAAAGCGCGTTGTAGAGGACCTGCCCCTGCCCGGACGGTTGCTTGGCAGCCGAAAACGGGTCTCGCCAAACACGGGGAAGCCGCGCCAGCCGCGCCAGCAGATGATGGGGCTTGCCAAGGGGCTGCGGGTGTGACACGAAACACCGGGTTGGTGGAGGGGAGCACGTTAGGGATTCCAGGGTATGAGAGAGGGGGATATTGGACTTACACCTTCCTTCACGCTGTATGGACCTCGGCGTCAGGGGTGGAAGCAGGGCGTGGGGTGACAGGATAGAGGGGTGGGGTTTCACGTGGCTCAGGTGGATGCTGGTCTGCGTAGGGGAGGGTGGGGCTAACGGGTGGGGCTGTAATCAATCAGTAGCAACGTTTAAATGAAGCGTTGGGACGAGTGGTTCCCAACACTGACTTTATTAATGCTTGGAGATCCTGCTATTAAAGGTACTCTCTGCAGTCATCCGTGCTTCGTCGTGGTTTTTCCTGTGTGCTTGTTGTTCCCGGCGAAGACGAGGAGTTGACATCTGCCACATTCCCAAGGGGGAGAGGGGATAGGCATCCAGGCTTTATTGCTTTCACTTCCTCCATTAAATGTAACCTTTTGTTTATTTGCCTTCGGGTCTGCTATCCATTACAATGTAACAAACTGCTTTCTATACTATGCATCTCTCTGAACTTTCCCTCCCTTACCGGGCAACTAGGAAAAGGGATGGGGGAAGAGACACAAACCTCCGGGATCTGGTTTATTGCTCCAAAGGAGGTTTGAAGAGCTGTGGAATGATCGTACTGCAAACGGAACCAGATTGATGTTAGCTTTCCTTTCCCATGATGGACTTACCACCTGGAGATTGGCTGGTCTGGAACTGCCCGGATGAACTGTGGGGTGGGGTTTGCTTGGGGGCACTTTAAAAATATTGAGCTGTAAGGGAATCCCTTAGATGCTGTCTATTATGCCTGCTGTCTCCTATTTCTTAGTAAAAGATCCTGCTTGGAAGAAACTGTCTCCAAGAGTTCTGCTTTCTTAAGATATAGGTTTGAGGTGGGTCCTGACAATTGGTTTGGCACGATCTGTTTTTAACAAACCCGTGCTGGCTGCTAGTTATGACTTGTTAGCTTCTAGTTGTTCACAGATCTGTTTTTTGATTATCTTTTCTAGGATTTTCCCAGGTATTGATGTTAAACTGATTGGTCTGTAGTTTTCTGGGTCTGTTTTTTCCCCCTTTGTTGAAGATGGAGAACACACCAGCCCTTTTCCAATCCTCATGTACTTCCCCAGTGCTCCAGGATTTGTGGAAGATGTGGTGCAATTGTTCTGAAATAACATCTGCCAGGTCCTTCAGAAATCTGGGATGTAATCTGTCGGGTCCTGGTGATTCGTATTTCTCAAGATTGGTTAGGTGTTCTCTTACCATTTTCTTGCTTATTTTGATTTTTGTTTCCACTATGTCTTTTGCAGTGGTTTTTGTGTGTGTGTGTGTGTGTATGTGTGTGTTGGGCTATGTTTTCTTTTTGTGTGAAGACTGATGCAAAGTATGATTTAAGCAGCTCAGGTTTCCTTCCTTCCTTCCTTCCTTCCTTCCTTCCTTCCTTCCTTCCTTCCTTCCTTCCTTCCTTCCTTCCTTCCTTCCTTCCCTTGATGGTGAATGTACATCCATAAAGATTTAGCCAATAAGAGAGATAAATAATAGATAATTAATCTAGTTAGGGAAAGAAATATGCTGGTGTTTGATGAATTTGTCACGTCTTAAAGATCAACATTTTCACAACTGAGTAATATATTGAGGATGAGGGTTACATCCTTTTCTTTGAAGAAACAAACCTTTTGGAGTTGACAAAATGGTACTGAGCTGTGGAAAGATGGCCTCCAATTTCATTCATCAAGAGAGACACCAAGAAGAATTTTCACTGTGCAATCCCAATTCATATGTCAATTATACTTAGCTCTGAAAACTTCAGTCTCTTTACAGAATCTTAAGATATCATCTAATTCTCTTTCTTGTTCATTCAGCCATCACTTTATATTTACTGGATTTTAAAAATCTTTGAAGTATGTTGGTTTCACACTCCTTTCTCTCTCCTTTCCCCCCTTGGAGCCTGCTAATCAAACATGAGTCGTTAATTTTCATCACTTGCAACTTGGAGCCATTTCATTACCACATTGCAAAGGTGAGAAAATGAACAAAAGAAACTATGAATATTCATTGGGCAAATGCATAAGAAAGTTTGGAAGGGCATGAGAAATAAAAGAAAGAACTTTTCTCAATTTCTATGAAAGCATGGTTCTCCAGGGTTTGAGAAAGTTTCAGGGTTTTAACCTTCATGAATCTCATTTATACTGTTTGCTGTGTTTTTTGTCATTCCTACCACACAGATAAATTACCTTTGAAAAGATGTTCAAATTAAAAGTATTGTACCTGTCTAGTGAGACTCTGAAATCCAAAGTATAGTCTTGATTATGAATATAGGTAGTCCTCAACTTACAATCACAATTGAGCCCAAAATTGTGCTCCCTTTTATGCCTTTTTTTGCCACAGTTGTTAAATTGGATCGCTGCAGTTGTTAAATAACATGGCTGCTAAGTGAATCTGGCTTCCCCATTGACTTTGTTTGTCAGAAAGTTGCAAAAGGTGATGACAACCCCAAGACATTGCAACTGTTATAAATATGAATCAGTTGCCAAGCATCTAAATTTTGATCATATGACCATGGGGATACTTATGACTGCAACAGTCAAAAGTGTGAAACTGTCAACCGTCCCAATATACTAGCCAGCAAAAAAACTCCTCTGGAATATTTTTTTCCCTCCACTTTACTGAAAAGTTATTTGGGTACAGAAGTGGAAAAGCCAGTTCTAACATTTTGTGTGTGAAAAGCATAAGATAAATTTCCCTTTTCTCACCTGGATCTCCCATTGTCCTTTGTCCACCAATCGGTTGCACCTGGGTTGTTTTGAGAATGATCTGTCTGCCTTGGATGTTCTCAGAGTTGATGACCTTGGGGCAGAACTGCCTCTGGCTTCCAAATGGTACACTTGCATTCCAGAGTTTCCTTCACAAACCACCCTCATATTACAATGCCTACCCCCCTCCCCCGTTATTGTTGTCTGGTTGCAGGCAGGCTGCATAGTGTGTCAAGCATGACAGAAACACAGTCATAACTCACTTCTTTCAATGCTGCTGTAACTTTGGATGATCATTAAGGTTACACTTAGTCACCTGTAACCACAAGTTACGGGTAGTAACTTGAGAACTATCTTTACTACAGCAAGAATTACTTTTTCTAATAAAGAAAATAGATAAGAATAAGAATTAATACAATGTTTGCTTCCCTTTTTTCAAAAAATACTTGTTCTGCAATCCTTTTTATTCCTTTAATAATCTCTCACTTCATTGCTGTCATGCCATCATCCTTAACGTTGCTATCACCTATCACTTTCTCTATTTCTCATTCTTCTTTCTGTAAGCATTGTGCTTGATGCCCTTCCCAATAACTACTGAGCTATTCCTTGTTTTAATTTCCTATTTTGTAATCTATACTCATTCAGCTCCTTGGCCCTTGTATCTAAGATAACAGATCATTGCTCTTTCCTACTAACCTTCATTTGTATTGTGGTTCTTAGATCTCTTAACCTTAGTTTGGAGTCAGGTAGCAGCAAAATAAGCAGGGAAAGAAGCTTATTTCCAGTAACCATGGTCATGTTCCTCCTTGAAATATTATCCTCTTTATGTCACCAGACTGTCCCCCCCAGCCCTTCCTGGAAGCCATGAATCTCTTTGTCACCAAATCTGGAGATAGTCTGTAGCTCAGCAATAATGGTAACAGTACATCAGTGTGAGTATTGATGGGTTTTTATGTCTGCCAGGCACTATCTCCATCTCTGAACATTTGTGACTGTGAGAGCTGTCAGTAGTGAGATGTCATCCCTCAGTGTCAATTATCAAACAGGACTAGGATGAAAGACGAAGAAAAGCTTCCATTTTCATCCTTCCCATTGCTGACTGACAGGTTCTTGGGTTGATCACAATGTGTTTTCTGGGCTGAAAGAAGTGTAAGTTATCAATGTTCTATTGTAAACATAAGAATACTTTATGGGGAAATCATGAGTTACAGTTTCTGAACAAATAAAAGTCTGTATTTCTTGACTTCAGTTTTAAAATGATCTTAACACCTCAGCTATAGCACCAGTTAAATAACAATGACTGCACACGCTTTTTTCCTAATTTTCTTCTTTTCTTATACCAGCCAACCTTTCCATCAAATTCCTCAGACAAAAATGAAATTCTTCTGTCAGCTCTTGGGTATTGACTGGCCTTTGCCAAGAAAGGGAATTCACAAATACAGATCAAACTTAACAAGATGCGACGTGTGTGCCCATTTTATCTTCTACTTTAGTATGTATCAGTGAGGGTGAAAAATAGTGAGAATTTGAAAGTCATATGTCTGTTTGTTAAACAGTAGAGAATAAATATATTGCTAAATAAAATAAGAGACTGTAACACTGAAAGATTAAGCAGTATAATGTTAAAACCTTCACATTGTTCTTTGCAGTGGTGTGGTGAAAAGTGATTTCTTTGCTCATCTAGGATCTTTTAACAAATTGTAATAGCAGCCTTAAAGGTTATTGCAGATGTGCAAGGAAAATAGAATATTTCAAGGCATTTAATGTTATCACTTCTTTGTGAGTATGTGAAACAATTGGTGCCATTTTAATAGTTAGGATTAGGAAGAAAGGGAAATTATTAATCATGAGCAAACATTGTCTGAACTTTCAGTAGGTTTTGAAATTTTGCAAATTCTGATAGTACAGAATATAATACAGTATGTTTTATTTTTTCCATTGTTAAAAAGAATTATGACCTCAGCAAATACTCAGTGAAGGGTTCTGGAACAAAGGGAAATTGTTTGGTCTAACTGTTGCTTTCTTGCTTTTTGTAATCAGCTCTTGCACCAGAGAAATTTTATGCAAGCTTAGGAAACATGTATGTGGATGTGATATACTGAAGGAGGGAATATGATTGATGTCTTCTTTATGATGTAATGGCTCTGGTGTCTGATTTTCATTGGCTAACAAAGTTTATAAAGCAATGCTACCAACTTTCTAAGGTGTGGCACTTCTGGACGTAACTGCCAGCGTTCTAGATTGTTGGCCACCCAACTGCTTAATTGGATCAAATAAAGTGCTGCACGATCAAGAAGTCTCTGTTTGGGTTATCTGATTAGATTGATATGGTATCCCAAGTTTAAGTAAGCCACTGGGACCTTACACTCAGCATAAAGGTTAAAATGATAATTTAAATTTTACAATGACAATAATTTCACAAGATACCGGCTTCTTTGAGGTCTTGTAAAATTGTCCACATGAATCAAGATTTTCCCATTATGGCTCATGTATTTTTCAACATCCTGAATCAGTCTCTCTAATTGGATAAACAAATAAATGAAAGCCCTGCTTTCCTAAGTATTTTCTCAACATTTTCTAGATTTTTTCTCTCTGAATGTCTGAAATTTTCTTATGCTTCCAAGCCAACATGATGTTAGGAAGAAACATTGCAAGGGGGCTCTGTGGTTGTATCTGCCAGTAGCATAATTCTCTGAAAACAGACAGAATGGAACTAAATTCGTTCTAGAAGAAACTATACAAGAAAGAATGAATTTGACAAAAGGCCAGAGGCTGCAGAGAAAACACTGTAGGAAAAAGAATCTCCAATGTATCCTTCTCGGATAGTCTGTGGCTGGTGAATATTATTAGCTCTTCAATTCTGAACCCACCAACCTCCTGGTCACATGAACCAGAATGGAGCTGCTATTGAGATATTAAAATGAGCATGTTTACTATGTTTCCCCTACCTTGAATTCTTTCCAATCACATGGAATTTTGAAAGAAATTACATAAAGGTTAGTAGACTACCCTGTTAACTTCCAGAAAACTGAATAGAATGGTTCCCAAAAAAGGACTGAGTTAAAAAATGGGCCAGAACTTTGGACAAAAGAATTCCAGTAAAAGAAAAAAGGCAGAGCATCACTGATTAGTAGTTTAAAAAAATAACTAAATGTTCCATTCTAAGTTCCCTTTGTGATTAAGGAATCTGAAGAAGTTCCAGAAGCTGTGTTCTGCATATATTCCTATTATTATTATTTATATATTTTCATACTTATTTTTAATCTTCTAAACTTTTCAGTTTAATTTCTTATATTTTGTGGGTTTGCATAAATATTCATTTTTTATTTATACTTGTATCATCTTATGTCCTAGAATGTAAAAGTTGTTAGATGTCTTTTAAAGAAGAACATGTTTTTATGAAAGGGAGTAAGTTAAGTCTGTATCCCGCTTCTTAGAAATACTCATATATATTTGCCTATTACCTTGATTTGATTTGAAAATACAGATTCTTCCTATAAGACTAATTCTTTTAGAATATGCATATGTCAAATATACATTAATAGCAATTCAAGAAAAAACAAATCCTTTATGCTGCTGAAATTTCTGGCTTTAAGTGGCTTATATCAAAACATACAATATATAATATTACTATAATACGAAAGAATATTAAAATTATCAAATAACATCAATATCAAATAACAACAAGTATGATCAGTATAATTTCAATTTATAGCATCCTAGAAACCATAACCATAATTCAGGCACATCTCCCATTTTTGCCTCAGTCTCCAAACACACTGTAAAGATTGTGTTGTTAAAGCTTTTCTGAGTACCAGGAGTGAGAGTGCAGTTTTTATAGTTGTGGAAAGGCTTTAAAGTAAACTCTGTCTCACTACTCAAGGAGAATCTCATCTAGTTCTCCAATATGCTTTGAGTAGGAAAACTCTACTTAGTGCAAGCAGTCTCTAAACAGCCAGGTCAAATTATCTGTACATCCCCAGGCACCTTGACCTGCATTTAGAGACATGTCAAGGTTGCCCTGCCTAATATATGGGCATTTCATACCATTATATAACTGTATCAAAAAATATACATCTTGAATAATATTAGCAATCAAGAATAGAATTGTAACTGCTTATTGTTATAATGACATATAGTATCTTTTTTGTTGTATTTTCTTTACTTTTTTGTAGTAGCACTTTTTATGTTTTCTTTTCTTCGTTGCTTGGGCAAATATATGTATCACTATCACTATTATTTCTGTTTTACTTTTTTCTTTCTTTTATTATTAATTAAAAAGCAACAAAAATAAATAAAAACTTTTTACTGTAGTAGTGGATCAGTTAATTATGCCTGGAGATTTTAATCAAGCTTTATACTCTCTGTTAAATTGTAACACTGCTTGAATTAAAATTTAATTCTGGTTATAGGGAATGTCTGTTTGCTGCACTTTAATTTGGTGAATGTATATTGATTTTTAAATCTATAACAACAGCAGACATCAAGTAGCTCATCTTTAATTGATTACTTAAATTAGGTTTTATTGTTATAGTTGATCATGTTTCAGTATCATCATCAGTTAGTATACAGAATGATTTTTTTCTTTCCAATAGTATTTATACATTCTTATGAAAGTATTCACTAGTTTGTGAATATATTTTTGTAACAATTCCACATATTTAACAATCATTTGCCTCTGTTAAGGTACATGTGAAAGAAGCCCTCAGCTGTTCAAATTATAAAGACACTGAAAAAAAAGAGAGACTTAGGACCGTTTTTCAATGTGTGACTGTTGCAACAGTCTCATGGCTATGTGATCAAAATTCAGACTCTGGACAACTGATTCATATTTATGACCATTGCAGTGTCCTGAGGACATGTGATAATCTTTTGACTTCTCCCAAGCAATCATCATTATCATCATCATCATCATCATCATCATCATCATCATCATCATCTTCCCCAACCAGATTACTTAATAACCATGTTATCAAATTAACAACTTCAGTGATTCACTTAACAAATGCAGCAGGAAAGGTTATAAAATGGGACAAAATTCACTTAACAACTGTCTTACCTAGCAATGGAAATTTTGAGCTCAATTGTGGTTATAAGTTGAGGACTACCTGTATTCATTATTGTATTATTGCTTATCTTTCATGGAAAAAAAGAAGAATCAACTTAAAAAGAAGAAAATTAAGGAATTTTGAATATAAATGCAAGACATCCATAACAGAATGATACTTCATTTCGGTTATCATACTGTTAAAGTGTAATTTAATTTAATTCCTTTTACCCCTATTCAATGAATCATACAAAGCAAAGAGAGTTCAAATTGCAGCTGCCTGCAATTAGTGCAGGTTCGTGTCCCACCAGGCTCAAGGTTGACTCAGCCTTCCATCCTTCCGAGGTACGTAAAATGAGGACCCAGATTGTTGGGGGCAATAAGCTGACTTTGTAAAAATGCCACTTGGGGGGGGGGGCGAAAGCCCTAATAAGCAGGCATATACATAGAATGAAGGCTATTGCTAAGTACATTGATTTGTGCTTCTTAGATTGTAAGCCGCCCTGAGTCTTTGGAGAAGGGTGGGATATAAATGGGATAAAAAAAAAGTACCCTAATAAATTATTGAGGCTTCAACAGAAACAAGATATGTCAAAATGTTAAGGATGCTTTAGTAAGAGTAACATATAAAAAGCAGTTTATGGTGTGCTATAGATAAGCAATTTTTAAGCTTTTATAGGAGCCTTGGTGGCACAATGGTTAGAAATGAAGTATTGTGGGCTAACTCTGCCCACAGGCAGGAGTTCAATTCTGACTGGCTCAAGGTTGACTCAGCCTTTCAGCCTTTCGTGGTTGGTAAAATGAGGACCCAGATTCTTGGGAGTGATATGTTGACTCTGTAAATCGCTTACAGAGGGCTACAAAGCATTGTAGGGTGGTATATAAGTCTAAGTGCTGTTGCTATTGCTATTTTGTAGCAATTTTTGCTAACTGGATTTCATTTTTTTAATGGATTAATGGGTTATAATGCAAACTGTGGATTTAGAACTGGAACTTGATGACTTACTGTCCTGAAACTGTGCAGGCTGGCTACAAATTGCTACCACAAAATATACTGGATTTGTACTTTACCTTAACAGGGAGCAGAGCTGCAGAGCTCACATTCTTCTGAAGTAGGGTTGAGGTGAATCTCTTTGACATTTTTCCTTATACATTTCTGCACAGCTCGTATTCTTCTGAAGAAAATTTTGGGTATATCTCTCTGGGGGATGCAATGGCTCAGCAGCTAAAGATGCTGAACTTGTCAGCTGGAAAGCTGACAGTCCAGGTTTGAGACTCGAGCAGCACGTGATGGGGTGAGCTCCTGTTACTTGCTGCAGCTCCTGCCTGCCTAGTAGGTCAAAAGCATGCAAATACAAGTAGACAACTAGGTATCACTTCAGTGGGAAGGTAGCAGCATTCTGTACTCCTCAGCATATAGTCAGGCTGGCCACATTAACATGGAAATGTCTTTGGAGAATGCTGGCTCCCTCGCCTTAGGAAGAGAGATGAACACCACCCCTAGAATTGGACACACATGTACAGGAGAAACCTTTACCTTTATATTTCTGTGACACTTTTTCCTTTTACATTTCTGCACAGCTCACATATTCTGAAGCAGAGCTGGGGTGTATTGCTTTGACACTTTTTTAAACACTTTTTTTTTAAAAAATGTAGGTTTTTATTATCCATTAAATTATATAGCATTTCTGAAAGTAAGGCCAATATTTCTATTTACATGCTAATGAAATATTCCAGAAGGTGCTATGCCAAATCATCAGTACTGTAAAGGGAAAGGTAATGCCTGTGTCTGGAAGGCTAACAATAGAGGTGTGAGTGTAAGGGAAAAAGTGGTGTGCAAAATATGTTCCAAAAGATATTTGCATTTAAATAGGTGAAATGAAAAGGAATGTCTATTTTGTTCAAAGCCGTTTGAGGTGGGGAAAAGGCAGTATAACTGATGTCGCTTAAAAAAATATTGTCTTGGGTCTTGATAATACTCTCTCATCCCTTCAAGGAATCTGCTTGACTCCATTCTTGACATTGCTTGTTGTTTAAAAAAATCTCTTTCCCACTTACCTGAAAAAAACAAATGATTGTGATGAAGCTACAGATATGACACATCTTAAGTTTGATTATTGACTCAGTTAGGGCTTATGTCTCACTAATTAGAGACTGATTAGATAGATCCAATCCCCCCCAATAAGTTTATTTCTTTTATAGTTTATCACTTTTGAGATAAACTGAATATTGAGATTAATGTGAGCTATAGAATGTTTGAAATTAATTTTCTTTAAAAGATATGCATCTATCTCTACCTCTTTGCTTTGAAAAGCAATATATAAAATACTATTTTTTTTCAGACCTGCCTTGTCATAAACCAATAACAACAGTGAGAGTTTCATAAGACATTACAGTAGGGACAAATTATTTCAAGTTCCAGGGACTACAATAAATAGTTCTGTGGCAAGAAAGCATATACATTACACCTTTCATGAATCAAGGTGAATATACGTGTCCCAGGATAATGTTACAGGATCCAGTCTAGGTGGGTCACTGGGGCCAGTGGTTTAGTCTTCTGAGCTTTTGGGCTTGTGCTGGAGCCCCCATCCTCAGGGAACATCTCCCTACTGCAGGGGTAGGCAACCTTGGCTCTTTTATGACTCGTGGACTTCATCTCCCAGGATTCCTGAGCCAGCCATGCTGAGGGGAAAGGGAGAGGTTTCCAAGCTGAGCCATGCTGGCTCAGGAATTCTGGGAGTTGAAGTCCATGAGTCATAAAAGAGCCAAGGTTGCCTACCCCTGCCCTACTGGAACGAAAACTCTCTGCTAGAGAGAGCTTCCCTGAAGATGGGGACTCCAGCATGAGTCCAAAAGCTTGGAAGATTAAACCCCGATTAGATCCTGCAATATTATCCCGGGACACGTATAATTTTTCTTTTGCATTTATTTTAAAATGCAAGTTTTGGTTTCCATTAAATTTCTTCAGCTCAGAAGACTACACCTATAAATTTCTTTAGCTTGGAAGAATAAACTGGTTCTGGTGACTGACGCAGATTGGATCCTGCAATGACACCTTTCATTCCCCCCCCCCCAAAGTGCAATCCATAAAACTGAAACTAGATAAGAACTACTTCATTTATGAAAGCTATTCTGGCTTCTGAAAAGTGTATGATAATTCATGTCATGTAGACAACAGAAAATATTATGTAAATGTATTGTAACAAGTTTGTTCTTATATAATAAAAGCTGTCCTTTGTATTATATGAAATAAACATTTGTGATTGGTATAAATAGAATAAAAGAATGGATGTCTTTTAAGAGCCTTTTTTGTTTGCTTAATGTTCCAGTTTTGTAAATGAAATATATTATTTGTGCTTTCAACACATGTAACCAAAGCTTATAAAAGGCATTCTGGGCTGTTGTTTTTTCTGGAAAACCAGAAAGACATTTTGATCCAGAAGCATGCTCAAAATATGTATCTGATCTTTCTTAGGTGCTTCTGCAAATCTAGCAGTTAAAAAGCATGCAAATGCAAGTTGATAAATAGCTACCACTTTAGTGGAAGGTAACAGCGTTCCATGGGCCTTGGCATACGTATGTTCATACTGACTACATGATCATAGAAGTCTCTTCAGAAATCACTGGCTCCCTCTGCTAAGAAATGGAGATAGGCATTGCCCTTTAGAGCCGAGCACCACCAGACAGGGGAAACCTTTATCTTTTTTAGGTAGAGTGACTCCATTCAGATCTACTATCTTTTTGGAATTGTGACCACTTACCAGGATACAGAGTGAGTGCCTGTTACTCGTCCCAGCTTCTGCCAACCTAGCAGTTCGAAAGCACATAAAAATACAAGTAGAAAAATAGGGACCACTACGGTGGGAAGGTAACAGTGTTCCGTGCACCTTTGGCGTCTAGTCATGCTGGCTACATGACCACGGAGACGTTCTCGGACAAGCTCTGGCTCTTCGGCTTTGAAACAGAGATGAGCACTGGCCCCTAGAGTTGGAAACGACTAGCACACATGTGCGGGGGAACTTTTACCTTTACCTTTACCAGGATACTGTTGTCTAAATTCAGTTCTACTAATTCAGTTCTACTTTATCATGCATCATCCAGTCCATTAACAACTGAATCCTGTATCTCAGTTGCTATAGAGAAATAGATTTTTGTGTCATCAGCATAAATACTATACAATCTCAAATCTCTTGATAAACTTCAAGTGGTTTCATGTAGCTATTAAAGCTATTGGAGACAGAATACACCCATGACTGTGGTGGTAGAAGTAATCATCATCATTATTATTATCATCATCATCAATTATCCATTTTGAGGAATGAATATACCCAAGCGATCCTGTTTACAATGTACCTGAGAGATAAAAATGGAATAATCACAAAATATTCTCATTGCCAGAGCACTCAAGAAATCCAGAACAATAGTAATGTAATTGTATTTAAAATTATTAACATTTCAAGAAAGATAACAGAACCACATTCCTTCCATCAATCTCCAAACATAAGATTTAAATTCTGTAGCTCACTCTGAAGCCAAACTGGGTCCAGGATCTATTGATCATATAGGATTAATGTGTAAAACATTTGTTTATAAAAGAAACTATAGTAGGAATGTGTCAACATTTGGTTTAGTAAGCAAGGTGGGGTAAACCGTCCAGATTTTTTTGTTCTAGAGAAAATAACCAATTAAACTCACTCCATTCTAGTTCTGGGTTTCAATAAACCTCCAAATTCAAACCTGTTTCTCTAGACCAGCCTTTCTCTATCAGGATTCCACTAGGAATTTTGTGGAAGATTGTGATTTCCCAAATCAAATAGATATTTTTAAATTAAATCAACAAAATTCAGAATTTGCGTTCAAAAGTCTGAAAATAGTGAAGTATTTAAAAAAAATCAAATACGGAGTAAGGATTTTAATACCAAATCTTTTTGTATGACAGGGGACGCGATGGCTCATTGGGTAAAGATCCTGAACTTGTCAGCTGGAAAGCTGACAGTCCAGGTTTGAGATCTACAGTGCCATGTAGCAAGGTGAGCTCCCGTTCCTTGTCCCAGCTCCTGCCCACCTAGCAGTTCGAAAGCATGCAAATATGAGTAAATTAATAGGTACCACTTTGGAGGAAAGGTAACCATTTTTTCGTGCACCTTTGGAATATAGCTATGTTGGCCACATGACCATGGAAAATGTCTTTGGACAACGCTGGCTCCCTTGGCCAAGAAACAGAGATGAGCACTATGTGCTAGACCAGTGATGGTGAACCTTTTAGAGACCGAGTGCCCAAAAACCACCCTGCCTCTGCTCCACCCACCCCCACCCTCACCCCACCCACCCTCAGGGCCATCCACGGTGGCCCTGCAGCGCCATGGTGGCCACGCCCTCCACCCGCATCCCGCAGCATCATCTGCCCAGCTGCCATGTGCTTGGTTGTGCTGCTCCATGCAGGCTGCACCTGGGGTGACTCTCCTCCGGGGGGCTGCTGGTGAGGAGGGGCTGGGGTGATGGCATGCATGCCCACAGAGAAGGCTCTGAGTGCTGCCTCTGGCACTCATGCCATAGGTTTGCCACCACTGTGCTAGACTCAGACATGGCTGGACAGAGAAACCTTTACTTTTACCTTTTAATGTATGTATGACTTTGTGTGTTTGTGTGAGCATGAAAAAAATCTGAACTTGTATCTTATTGAAACATTTTCTTTAGGGAGACCATCAAGGATTTTAAATCCACCCTGAGCCATCTAATTTGCTATAAATGTATTATGTCATCCTACTTAGTGAGGGTGGTTGGAAAGATGATGTCAACACTGCTAACATCAGATGTTCTTGCTTTGACAAAAGATGAAGAAGCAGCTATTTCATACTTCTACTTGTGTATCACTTTTAGAGTTAAACTTAGTTGAAGAAGGGAGTGGGGAAGGAAGAATGTATGAGAAATTAGTTAGACATAAACTACAGTAGCGGAATAGTTTCAAGGCTGAATGTAACAAGAGATGATAAGAAAGAACTGGTGGGTTTACGCTAAGAAGGGAGAACTGACTAATTGGAGAATGTGATTAATGACAGCAATGAAAGGAGGAGAATTGTGTTTAATATTATTGTGCTAAGGGGAGGGGAATTCAGATTCCAGCTTCTCACAAGCATTGCCTATGTTAATGGGCTCTAATAAAAGAGTTCTAAGGTAAACAATGCCTCAGAGTTCTTTGAAGAACTCATCCATCGGGTTGACAGATGAAGTAAGTCACATTTTCAATTTTCAATCTATTTTCTTGGAAATTCATAAAGATAGTTTATCTTAATCTGTCTAGAGTTTCCACATGCATGGAAGCTCTTCCATTTCCTATAAAAGAACAGATCTGAATCTGCAAACCTGAATCCTACTTGAGGACAGCAAATGAAATTTCCTTTGTAGGTAAGAGCTATATACCTGCATGTCTGCTACAGCCTCCAATGATGTAAACTGTTAGGTCACAGTATTTAAAGGTAAAGGTAAAGTTTCCCCCACACATGCGTGCTAGTCGTTTCCGACTCTAGGGGCCGGTGCTCATCTCCGTTTCAAAGCCGAAGAGCCAGCGCTTGTCCGAGAACGTCTCCGTGGTCATGTGGCTGGCATGACTAGATGCCAAAGGTGCACAGAACGCTGTTACCTTCCCACTGTAGTGGTCCCTATTTTTCTACTTGCATTTTTATGTGCTTTCGAACTGCTAGGTTGGCAGAAGCTGGGACGAGTAACAGGTGCTCACTCTGTTACGCGGCACTCAGGATTCAACCCACCAAACTGCCGACCTTCTGATCGACAAGCTCAGCGTCCTAACCCACTGAGCCACCGCGTCCCTTCACAGTATTTAGGGTAGTATTATTTTTCCACCAATAAGCTTAAATTAATGACTTATCATATTTTAGAAGTAACAGTTTTAACACAAATTATTTGGCAGGATCATGCAGAATAAAAAGGTCTTTAGGCATGTCTGCTTAGTATTTACTTTTGAAAAATTATATTTGAAATTATTCCAAATGCCTGTGAAATATCCAGAGCTCCCCTCAGCTAAGACTTTGGCCAAAAGGTTTATGCAGTATATTTATAGGTTGCATGGTGTCCCTAAAAGAATAATCTGACACAGGGGCATGCAGTTCATCACAAACGTTTGGAAAGAGTTCATTTGATCAATAGAATCGTTCCAAGGACTCAGCTCCGGATTTCATCCACGTACCTCGGGTAGCAGCGGATAATGTTAGAGCCAGTAACACTTGACAACCATGCGAAGAAGCAAGACATGACATATAGAGATTGGGGAGAATTCTATTTTGTCAGCATATAAAAGGGTTATTAATTTTTAAAAAGGTTATATTTACTATATCCTTAACTTCAGAAAAAACATTTATACAAATTCTAGCCCTCTAAAGAAAACAAAATGAACAGAACCATAGATGGAAGAAATAATCCTAACAGTCGGGGAAGTCATTTTTTATATATCATTTAAGACAACACTTTTCTGACCAGCATTTAAGAGACTTCTATAAATTGAATTTCAAAATTGATTGGGAAAGTATCTTTATTCCTCTTTGCAATGAGAGCCCAAAATTATTGTAATAACCTTTAGATTAGCTCAGAGTTCCCAAAATAATTGTAACACCTTCACCCACATTCCTGCAAACTTCTATCCACCATTGCTCTTTGTATGGGCTTATCGTTAGAAATAAGCTGCTTGCCTTTCAAACAGCTGTGCATAGAATTGCTGCTGAAGTCCTGGTTTATATTTGAAAATTTGGAAACCCATTTAAACCCAGAACATCGAGCCAGCCAGACCTAAAATATTTAATCAATCAAAGACCAAAGAGGTTGACAGAAATAAAATCATCAGTTGATAATGTGACTGCAATCTGAATTAGTGAGTTTGTTAGATGTCACTGAATAGGACTCAACTTTTCTATGCCACATCAGCTAGATACTAGAATGTAAATTATTAAGCTTTAAATCTTCCACTGCCAAAGGCAAGTGAACTTAGCTGGTTCACAGTCCACAAGGAATAAGCAGTTTTTGAAAATGTACCTTGAGACTAAACTGTGCTCATGATCAAACAGGTCAAGATCAAACCAGCAAGCAAACAAGAAATCCAGAGGCAAGAGAAATCCTGTACAAATCTAGGGTCCAAGACAATGCAAAGCAACATTACGTGTAGGTTAGAGCTGAGTTTTGAAAAGTTCTCAGCACTTTTCCCAGAGAGGGAATGCAATAAATAGGGTAGAGTGAGGCGCCACTCTGTACATAACTGATCTATATCTCATAGAAGCTTCAGAGTCTGGTCTCTTGATAGCACTCTCATGCCATTTAGCTAGCGTCTCAGATCTATAAAGTCCAACTCTGTGTCCTTAAATCTTCATTAGACACTCTGCCTAAGTCCAGGGGACTGAACCTTTGAGCCTGAGAGATTGTCAGTCATGTAGGTGAGGGATCCTGGGAACTTGTTGATCCTGTAAAAATACTGGCTCTGCTACTTTTGAAATCTCCAGATGTGAAACTGCTGCCATCAGATGCCTATGGCTCCTGTTCTTCCCCATCCCCCTTATTGGCAGATATGTCCTTGAGCAGTGTCATACCACCAATCTCATTACTGTAGGTACATACATTCAGTATAAATTAATATTGGTAGGAACATCTTTTGATTTTATTTATTTGTGTTTATTCACACATCACTGTGCATCACATCGTTACCCCTCTCACCTAAGTGGCTTTTTGTTGTGGTAATTACAAATTGTGAAGTAAGTATACCTCTCTGCTTATATCATATATGTGGAATGCAGTAGAGCTTTTCCAGATATTGAGGGGCAATAAAGTTAGAGTTTTCAAAGGATCAGTGATAATCGAGCTTTACAATTCTAGGGCTCAAAAAAGTTACATTCAACTTTTAATTAATATAGTTTGATTCAGTGTACTACCACATGATTAGTTTAATTTTATATTTTATTTTAGACTGCATGTTTTATAATGAAACATTTGTTAAGGATAGATTAGGAAACTGAACAACGATTCCAGAAAAAGGCAATAGCAAGCCATCTTTGTTCTGTTGTGAGGAAAATTCCACAAACATGGACAGGCACATGAAGACAACAGGAATCAAATTGAAAGACTATTCACTGCATATTGTAATAAAAGTTATTTTCAAGACAGTTGTTATATCAGTGCTTAAATTGTAATACTGCATATAATAACAATACATATGATTCATTCTAAAGCAAAACATTCAGTAATGTTGCTATTATTACCATTGTCATGCTGCCTAATTCTTATTCATTTACGATTTTTCTGAAGATCAGAAAATGTGCAATCAAATCAGTATCAACTCTTAGCCTTCATCCAGAATGGATCTGTTCCCAATAGATCATAACTTTTTAATACTTATTGTCAGATTGTTATCTAGCATTCATTATATAACCCCAATGAAAGATGGAATCAATTCTTTTTTACAGAAAACAAGAATACTGCATTGATTGTAGGACCAAGTCACTGCTTTCATTTCAATAAATTATAACTGCAATATAGGTATATAATCAAAAACGATTTCTGGCCTTAATGGTTTTCTAATGAAGTGGTGCCAAAATTATACTTGTTTTTTAACTTTTGTTTACCTGGACACAAGTGTAGCAGGTGTTTTGCTTAATGAGACCAATATCACAATGATTCTTAAACCAGAGAAAGACTTTACAATACCTTCTAATTATAGCCTCGTTGCCTTGACAAATATAAGGATTTTAAAGGCTACTTTTGCTTGAGATTGCAATTTATTCATTTGACAATTGTGCATTCAGTTCAAGCTGAATTTATACAAAGCTGTCACATTTCTGATGATGTAAGATTTTTAACAAGAATCCTGGCTGTAGCTCAAAGCAGGCAGGACATGTTGGGAAAGTTTTTGATATAGTTTCGTGGAAATTTCTCCAAGTTTTATATTTTGGATTAATATATTATACTCCTAAATTATGGTCATTGTTTATAGCATGCCTTTTCCTTAATTATATTGAGGTTCTTGCTAAGGATGTTGTGGGAGATTATGAGGAGGCTAGAAAAGGAATGGAAGGAAGACTTGACATAAAAAATGAAGATGTAGAAGACAAGTCATTTGGTGGCTTATTTGATAAATGGCTACTTAGGTTGGTAAGAAATCTGAGAAGTGTTTCAAATTATTCAACACTATAAATCAGTGTAGGAAATTCTTTATACAATTTCCAAGGTCTTGTATTATCCCAGAATAGTATCAAGCATATCTTATTGAAATGTATGTGGTTCTTGCTTCCTTGATCTTTTTTTTTATTGAAAAGTTTTACAATACATTTTTTTAAAAAAGACAAAACCCCTCCCAACCCCCTCCCCTCTCCCCAACCCTCCCCAACCCCTCCCTCCCTTCCCCCTCCCCCCTCCCCGACTTCCCAGACCTCAATACAGGATATAATAATACAAGCAGTCATAGTCTACCTTATGCAAACAATGTTTTGTCCAAATTTTTATTTTTATTTCAAATGATACCTATACTTAAAAAGGATTCAAACTTGGAGGAATGGCAAAAAGGTATTAATAAATTTGTTTGGGCAGGGAAAAGGCCACGAGTTAAATTTAAGATTATGCAGGATTCGCGTGAGAGAGGTGGTCTTAAAATGCCTAATTTTAAATTATATTATGAAGCTGCTGCTTTGTCAGTGATAAGTGATTGGTTTAATTTAACACAAGTGAGATTACTAAATCTTGAAGGCCATGATTTGTTATTTGGTTGGCATGCATATTTATTGTATGATAAGAAGGTGGATAATGTGTTCAAGGTACATATTTTAAGGCATGCTCTGTTGCGAGTTTGGAAAAAGTATAGACACAAGTTAAATTATAAGATACCTATATGGGCAATACCGAAACACGCAATAGAAAATATAAGTGTTGGGTTTAAACATGATGTGACTACATATAAGGAAATTTTAAGTTTGGAAAGGAATGTATGGCAATTAAAGCCATATAATATTTTAAGAGAAGAAAAGATTGTACAAACTTGGTTTCAGTATGGGCAATTACAGGCCAGGTGGAAGGAAGACCAGAAAATTGGTTTTTCAATGATTGATGAAAATCTGGTAAAGCAAATTAGAGATCAAGGTCAAGCACATATTAAAAGGATATATCTTGCATAGAAATTGATTCAGAGACAGAACTTGTTAAAGACTGTATGATAAAGTGGGCTCAGAATTTTCAAGAAGTCATTACAATGGATACTTGGGAAAAGATTTGGGTGAGAAATGTAAAATTTACGCAAGCTCAAAACTTAAGAGAGAACTTTTATAAAATGTTTTATAGGTGGCACTTAGATCCTAAAAAATTAGCAAGTATGTATCCGAACTGCCAGCCCAAATGTTGGAGGTGTGGCGGTGAAGATGCAACGTATTTTCATATATGGTGGACCTGTAAAAAGGTTAAAGCTTTTTGGATTAAAATTTGGTGGAACATGCAAAAGATATTCAAGAAAAGGATAAAGTTTTGTCCGCAACTGTTTTTACTGGGCATTATTACTGATATTACTGTTGTGGACACTAAGTTGATGTTGAACTTAATTACGGCAGCGAGACTTTTAGTAGCGCAATATTGGAAGAAGGAAGAACTGCCGACTATAGTAGAATGGACTTTAAAAGTTTCCAATCTGGCGGAAATGGCAAAGATCTCAGCGTACTTGAAAGACCAGTCGCAACAGAGATATATTGTGGAGTAGAAAAAATGGATTGATTACATCCAGAATAAATATGGGACTAAAAAGTTTCATCTAGCATTTGAATAAGTATTGATGTGATATTTAAATTGCTTGTAGTTATTTTATAAGAGTTAAAGTGTGATAGATTTAATATCTTATTGTTGTTTGCATAAGGTAGACTATGACTGCTTGTATTATTATACCCTGTATTGAGCTCTTGCTTCCTTGATCTTATGCAGCTATGTGGATCTTGATGGATATTTTTCTCTTCCATTTAATTTAGCCTTAGCACTTTTTTCCTTGGGTAATTAGAAAAACATTTTTTAGTAAAATAATAACAGGGACAGAATATTTGGCTTTATAAAAAAATCAAAATTTTATATTTCTAATTCTGTTTCATCGTTTTTAATCTAAGGTGCTTTGCTTTTGGCTTTTTATACTGAATACATTTTTTCCAGCAAGGACATCCTGTGGAGTTTTCACTGATCAAATTACTATTAATTGTTGGACAATGTTAATTTAACTTTTCACACTTTTGGGGTTATTAGTGGAATTTATTCTAAATTTGGTAATTGCTCAAATAAGGAATGTTAGAATTAACCTTTTCTTTTTCTTCAGCTTATTATATTTTACTCTGTTTAGTTGGGACACAATCCTAATATAAAATAACAGGAATATATATATTTGTAGAATAAATTCTTATTGTGCATATTACAATATTATTGTTTAGGATTTACTGAAATTTTAGGATGCTATTTTGTAGATCTACTGAAATTTTAAAAATGAGTTTGATTTAGTTGTAGTATTTATCAGCAGTTTATTCAACCCAAGCATTTGTTAGGCAACTTCAAAAAAAAAAAGAAAGAGAAAGAAAGAAAGGAAGGAAGGAAGGAAGGAAGGAAGAAAGGAAGGAAGGAAGGAAGAAAGAAAGAAAGAAAGAGAAAGAAAGAAAGAAAGAAAGAAAGAAAGAAAGAAAGAAAGAAAGAAAGAAAGAAAGAAGGAAAGAAAAGAAAAAGAATTTTTAAACTGCCTTACAGCTGAAATTCTCTGGAGGTTTACAAATCAAGCACACTAAAAATTCCAATTTCGATACAAAGCATACAATAAGCAACATTATTCTGTTTGTTCAGAAACTATTTTCTTTGTGCTTGTTCTCCTACTGAAGTCCTTCTGTAGCTGGAGTTATGCAAGGATTTATCATAATTTAGCAGCCACTACCCGTTTTTTACAGCTGAATCAAGTGGCTGAAATTGATATTTAGTTATTTACAGGAGCTCTGACAACAGTTATTTGAATATGCTGTTCCTGGTAAACAGTGGAAGACTGCTTTAAATTACACATTAGTTTCTTATACTCTTAAATTGAAGTTTACCTCAGAGAATCTTTAACGAAGGCTGACTGCAGTTTGCTTATTGTTGGAAATGTAAGTTGAGAAATTTCCTGATATGGTTTGGATTTGTCTTATAATTATTGATACATTTTGGGCTAAAATCAAAGGATTTTCAATATGAGACTTGATTGCTGGCTATGTATTAAAGAGGCACTAACTTTGTTTTCTGTATATATCATGTATTGGAAAGTTAGCCAAACATCAAGAATTGTGAAGTTTGGGGGGCATGAATTATTATACAGCTCAGTTATCTACACTTACATTGTCACAAATAATATGTTGATATTTGTTGTCTATCAGCAACTGAATTATTAATTTTTCCAGAAAGGGCAAGAAAGAAAAATGGTCATTTTAAAAAATTATCTAACCCCTAGAGTTTTCATTATCTTATTATTTTTGAAATAATATTGTTAATACTGTTATATTTTATTTTATTTATTTTTATTTTAATTCCATTTATATCCCGCCCTTCTCCGAAGACTCAGGGCGGCTTACAAGCTTAGCAGTAGCCTTCATTCTATGTTTATGCCTGCTTATTAGGGCTTTCACACACACACCCCAAGCGGCATTATTACAAAGTCAGCTTATTGCCCCCAACAATCTGGGTCCTCATTTTACCTACCTCGGAAGGATGGAAGGCTGAGTCAACCTATGAATACTGTTTATTCTCTTAATTATTTAAAATGAAAAAGATGGCTCATTTTCTACAGAATTGGTAGTTATGGTAAGGTACGAGGGAAAAAATATAACATTCTTAGCTATCCTTTTCTTTGCAGCTTCATATTATGCAGCTAACATAGTTGAAATTTTGAAAGAGATGTTTTTGTGAAGTTGGTCCAACAACATATAAATATTACCAATAAATAAAACTGCCAGAGGTTCCTGAACGGCAGTCTTGCTGGAAAATGTTATTGAGTGTGACTATTAGATCAAAATGCTTAGTGAAATATATATTTAAAATCTTCTTTATGAGAAACTGATCCATTCATGCCACCTTTTCACAATTCTGGTTAAAATGTAGGAAATGGCTTGAAAGGGAAGTGTTTCTTCTATTTTATTTATTTATTTATTTAGTTATATTTATATACCACCCTATTCCCTGAGGACTCAGGGCGGTTTACAGGGAATTAAAAATACAAAATACAAAAATTAAGAACCAAATTAAAAAATATTAAATTGACCCTGTAGTCGATTAAAAAGAACCCCAAATTAAGATTTCTCCTCAGTCTGGGCCCGAGAGCTCGAAGAGCAGATAACATGCTTCAGGCCCCGGCGGAATGATCGGAGGTTGGGAGCAGTCCTCAGCTCCACCGGCAGCTGGTTCCAGAGGGCAGGCGCCCCCACTGAGAAGGCCCTATCCCTGGGTGTCACCCGCAGGCAATCTCTTACCGGCGGGACCCTGAGCAGACCCTCCCTGTGGGAGCGCACTGGGCGAAGGGCGTTTGATGACGGCAGCAGGTGTTCCCTCAAATACCCCGGACCCAGGCCATGTAGGGCTTTATAGGTGATAACCAGCACCTTGAATTTCACCCGGAGGGCAACCGGAAGCCAATGCAGCTCGCGGAGTAGAGGTGTTACATGGGAGTATCGGGAGACCCCCATTACAACTCGCGCGGCCGCATTCTGCACCAGTTGAAGCCTCCGAGTGGTCTTCAAGGGCAGCCCCATGTAGAGAGCGTTACAGTAGTCCAAACGGGAGGTCACAAGCGCATGAGTAACTGTGCGTAGGGCGTCTCGGTCCAGATAGGGACGCAACTGGCGCACCAGGCGAACCTGTGCAAAAGCCCCCCTGGTCACGGCTCCTATGTGATCTTCAAAATTGAGCCGTGAGTCCAGGAGGACGCCCAAGTTGCGAGCCCTATCAACGGGGGGTAACACCTCACCCCCCATCGTTAGAGGTGGAATAACTTGGTTAACCCGAGATGCCGATATGCACAGCCACTCAGTCTTGGCGGGATTGAGACGAAGCCTGTTTCTCCTCATCCAGACCTGAACCGCCTCCAGGCACCGGGACATCGCAGAGAGGGCATCGCTGGGTTGGTTCGGGGTGGAAAGAAAAAGTTGGGTATCATCAGCGTACTGGTGATACCCCACCCCGAAGCCACGAATGATCTCGCCCAGTGGCTTCATATAGATGTTGAACAGGAGAGGCGAGAGAACCGACCCCTGAGGGACTCCACAAATGAGAGGCCTCGGGGCGGATCTCTGCCCTCCCGTCAACACCGACTGCGAGCGGCCCTGGAGGTAGGAGGAGAACCACCATAAAACGGTGCCTCCCACTCCCAACCCCCTGAGACGCCGCAGCAGGATACCATGGTCGATGGTATCGAAAGCCGCTGAGAGATCTAATAGGACCAGGACAGAGGAGCAACCCCTGTCCCTTGCCCTCCAGAGATCATTCACCAGCGCGACCAATGCCGTCTCCGTGCTGTGTCCGGGCCTGAAACCCGATTGGTACGGGTCCAGATAATCAGTTTCCTCCAGGAACAGAGGGAGCTGATGTGCCACCACACTCTCAACAACCTTCGCCAGAAAGCGAAGGTTGGAGACTGGACGGTAGTTGTCTAAAGCAGCCGGGTCCAAAGCAGGCTTCTTGAGAAGGGGTCTCACCACCGCCTCCTTCAAGGCGGCAGGGAAGACACCCTCCTTCAGAGAAGCAGTTATTACTGCATGGAACCAGCCTCGTGTTCCCTCCCGAGCCGCATAAGCTAGCCAGGAGGGGCACGGATCCAACAAACAGGTGGTGGTGCTCAGTCTCCCCATGATCCTGTCCACATCATCAGGGGAAACAGGGTCGAACTCAGTCCAGATAACATGCTCAAGACCGCCTGATTCCTCCACATCAGACTCTGCCCAGTCGGAGTCCAGGCCGGTCCGGATCCGAGCGATTTTGTCTGCCAGATGATGACTAAACTCCTCGGCTCGTCCCTGCAAGGGATCCTCTCTCACCTCCTGGTTAAGGAGGGAGCGAGTCACCCTAAACAGGGCGGCCGGGCGATTATCTGCGGACGCGATAAGGGCGGCAAAGTAGTTAGACTTCGCCGTCCTTATTGCCGCAAGATAAGACCTTATAAAGGTTCTTAACTGCAATCGGTCGGATTCGGATCGGCTGGATCTCCAACCGCTCTCTAGACCTCGTCTCCGACGCTTCATCTCCCGGAGCTCCACAGAGAACCATGGCGCCCAACGGGATCTGCGCCGGGTCAGAGGTCGCATGGGTACAACGCCGTCAAGTGCCCTGGTGGCAGCCATTTCCCAGGCCTCCACCAGAGCATCGACTGGGCTGTGGGTAAGGGTGATAGGTATAGGCCCAAGTGCCCTCTGGAATCGATCCGGGTCCATTAGGTGCCTGGGGCGGAACCACCTGGTCGGTTCCGCCGCCCAGCGGCGGGGGGTGGCATGACGGAAAACCAGCCTCAGGAGGTGGTGATCTGACCATGACAGAGGGGTGATGGACGGGGAGCCCCCTCCCAGATCATCCAACCACTGTCCAGACAGGAATACCAGGTCGAGAGTATGATCCCCCACATGAGTCGGGCCCTCAATAACCTGGGTCAGGCCCATGGCTGTCATGGAAGCCATGAACTCCCGAGCTAACTCCGACGACCCTCCCAGTGACGGCAGGTTGAAGTCACCCAGGACTATAAGCCTGGGGAACTCCACCGCCAACCCTGAGAGGGTGTCGAGCAGCTCAGGCAGGGCTGTTGCCACACAGCTGGGCGCCAGGTATGTAAGCAACAAACCCAACTGAACCCGAGAACCACATCTCAAGAGGAGGGATTCGCTCCCGGCCATCTGGACAATGGTGGCCTCCCGGGGACACAAAGTCTCCCGAATAACCACTGCCACCCCACCACCCCTGCCCTGAGCCCGTGGCTGGTGCAGCACCCTGAAACCTGGCGGGCATAACTCGGTGAGAGGCACCCCTCCCTCCGAACCCAACCAAGTTTCCGTGATGCACGCTAGATCCGCACCTTCCTCCTCGATCAGATCATGGATGAGGGGAGCTTTGTTAACTACGGATCTAGCGTTAAAATAGACCAACCTGAGCTCAGGGGCCTGATCACCCTCATCCCCGGGTAAGAGGGTGCTAACCGGAGGGTCGGAGTGTGCCACCGCTCAGAGATAGCGGGGGCGCGATCCCAGGTGTTGATATGGCCCTCTGCGCAAACACCTGCTGCCATTCCCTATCGCCATGGGGATTTGAAGCCCCACCCCCACATTCCCAGAACCAGCAGCCACCCCCCCGACCCCGTCCCGTCAGGACCTCTAACAGGTCCAGGCTGAGTGCCGGTTAAAGATTCCCTCCCTACCCTCCCCTCCCTCCCCCTCCCTAACCTTTTAAAATAACCGGCTAAAACTTTTATCAGGGGCCTCTTAGCACGTCTCCACTCGAGGCCCCTAGTTAAGCCCAGCCACCTCTCGGAACCCCGGCAATTGGGTCCGTCATCAAGGAGAATGTTAGAAAAGAAGGCTGGTCGTATCCAGGAGGGAGAAACCCCTCTGAGGGCGCACAAGTCCGATCCAGAGTACTGTACGCGAGCCATAAGATGGAACTGTCCATATGAGCCATTGTTCACAAATGGGGTCAAAAGTTATTAAGCTGATGAGATGTTAGTTCAGATGTAAAAAAAACATTAAGTCCGGAACGTGTCTTCATCCAGCAGTCTGCCAATCCGGCTCTGCTCTCACCTGAGCCGGTCCAGACAAGAGCCCATGACTGTCCTCTCACCTAGCCATGAAATCCAGCCTGGGATGGATAAGGGCAGCGTTGCTGGGGAAGCAAAAGTCCACCTTGCTAGTCTCTCACACCAGCAGGGGATTGATAGCCAGTCCAGAGCCGCCCTCTCACCACGGCCTGTCCTAGACTCCTTCCGGAACATCATAGGGAGGTCACGGGAACAGGAGAAAAAATGTCCCAAATCCTGTTCCAGCATCCAGTCCATCTTAGAAAGTAGCAAGCAGATCATCCAGCACACTAAATCCATTTCTAGGGCTGCAGGGAGCTCAGTTATAAATGTCAAATGCTCAGATTCAAGCAGCCAAATCTCCATCGTCCTCTGAGAAAAAGGAGACAGAAAAGTCTCCCCCATAGCCTCCACACCGAAACGGGAATCCGCAGCCATTTTATAAGCGGAAAGGCCAGGAGCAACAGACAGGAACAGAGAGATCCACACAGCTGCAGACGGCGCCCTCCAACCGAGTTCAGGCGCCTGATGATCCATCCGGAGGTCCGCAGCAGGATCCTAGGCTGCCGAAGTCATCTCAATCTGAGAAGCTTCCCCAACGCCCGAGGAAGGGAGAGCGAGCAATCGGTTCTAGCCAGCACAGCGCCTGACAGCTGATCCAGAGCACCAGCTGATCGGCGGCAAGCTACAGGCCGCCCGGCCGCTGCCGCTGCCGCTTCTACTTCTCTGGGGGGGGAAAAAGGCTCCACACCGCGAAACGGTGCTAGCCTGTTGTTCCTACACCCCCCCTCCGAATATGCCCTTTGGCTGGGCTTTCGTGAACCTCACCAATCCCCATTGTGTAGGCTCACCGCAGAGCTCAACGAATGCCGCCCGTGGTCGCCGCCATCTTGGGAAAAAAAAAAGCATTTTGCCTCTGCTTATTTCACAGCCTTGATAAAATCCAAATTAAATTTATAAATGATTTGATTTTAAATGCATTCTCTTCGGCAGAGCAGATGCAACGAACAGCCTGCAGTCATCCAGTCTGTGTTTCTTCTCCTTAATTACTCCCAGCATTAAATAATAAAAAAGGCTCTTCTGCACTTTCTCTCATATTCACTAAAACAAGACAAAATATATGGGGTTTAATGAGCTAATAACAAGATTTCCTCCTCTCTCTTCAGCATCACATTTTCATTCCTTTTCCTGATTGTTAGAGTGCGCGAATGTCTTCCTTTGTATTGTCCACACATCAGGCACTGCAGCTCAAATTCATGCTGCAGAGAAAATTCTGGGCTATTATGCAGAGGTTATTGTCATTCTTTTCTCTGCAAGGGTTTTGTTTTATTTCCCTAATGGAGAAATGGGATATTGAACTGCAGAACTGCTTAAGCCATAACATTTAATTTTCAGCTTTTGCCCTTTGCAACCTATTAACCTGGAGGCTGTTTCTTTCCTCCCCTTATTTTCGGATGGGAATTGATCTCATTGCGCTTGAGTGACTAAACAGTGCTAGAGTCCTCTAAAGCAGGGGTGTCAAATGGCTGGCCTGTGGGCCGGATGCATCATGCCAAAACTGCGCCCACCCCAATGCCGGCAATGGAAAAAAAGTGACGATACATCGCAACACATCACATGACGTTGCGAGTTTGAGACTCCTGCTCTAAAGCATTTCTGAAAGCTTTTCCACATATACTAAGCTCTCCTCTCCTCTCCCTTCTCCTCCCCTCCCCTCCTCTCCTTTCCTCTCCACCCTTCCCTTCCCTTCTCCTCCCTTCTCTCCCCTCCCCTCCCCTTTCCTTACAGTGAGTTCTTAGTAGTTCCAATCTATATTTATTAATCCTCTTATATTGATATTTTTAAAAAACTTACATAATTCATTCTACAATTATCAAAAAGTTTTTTTTCCCTTTGCTCTTTTTTCACAAACATTTCTATAGTTTTCCTCCTAGGTAGTGGCAATCTCAAAAATAGATGGGAAAAGGACTAAATCTATTTTTTTTAAAATCCCATTTATATCCCGCCCTTCTCCGAAGACTCAGGGCGGCTTACAATCTAAGAAGCACAAACCAATGTGCTTAGCAATAGCCTTCATTCTATGTATATGCCTGCTTATTAGGGCTTTCGGGGGCCCCCAAGCGGCATTTTTACAAAGACAGCTTATTGCCCCCAACAATCTGGGTCCTCATTTTACCTACCTCGGAAGGATGGAAGGCTGAGTCAACCTTGAGCCTGGTGGGATGCGAACCTGCACTAATTGCAGGCAGCTGGTGTTACTTAAGGAGGCATTAGCCCACTGCTCCACCAGGGCTCTTATTTCAAAGAAATGGAGAAGATAACAAAATACAAAGACCTACAAATAGAAATAGAAAGACTGTGGCAAAGGCAAGCAAGGGTAGTACCAATAATAATAGGCGCCTTGGGTGCAATCCCAAAACAACTGGAGCACCACTTGAACACCATTGGCATTGACAAATCTGCCATTAGTCAATTGCAAAAGGCAGCCTTACTAGGAACTGCTTCCATCCTGCGACGATATCTATAATACCATCAAACATCCACATCTGCCTATTCCAGGTCCTTGGTAAGGGCTCAATAGGTAGACAAAAATGCCAAATCCAGTCTGAACATCTGGATGACTGTGCAAATACTACTACTACTACTACTACTACTACTACTACTACTAATAATAATAATAATAATAATAATAATAATAATAATAATAATAATAATAATGATGATGATGATGATGAAGAAGAAGAAGAAGTTGGAAGGGACCTTGGAGGTCATCTAGTCCAACCCCCTGCTCAGGCAGGAAACCCTATACTATTTCAGACAAATAGCTGTCCAATCTCTTCTTAAAAACTTCTAGTGTTGGAGCATTCACAACTTCTGGAGGCAAGTTGTTCCACTGATTAAAATGTGTCCTTAGTTCCTCACTTTGATTAGTTTCCATCTGTTGCTTCTTGTCCTGCCCTCAGGTGCTTTGGAGAATAGCTTGACTTCCATTTCTTTGAAATAGATTGTTTTTGTTGTTGTTGTTATATTTAAGATTTTTTTTCTTCACATGTAACACAAAATTTTAGAAATTTCTCTTAAGAATTGGACACTAATAAATGTGACTTTATGGGGAACTCAGTGAGCAGGCATTGTTGCTATGCAATGGGGAAAGATAATGTTCTGAATGCTAGATAGTTTTGCATAGATATTTTTCTCATGCTTGTGGCTTATTTGGGCAATAAATGTTTTACATGTATCCTTGCCCCTTCATCACACACACATTGATGCCGTATTTTCTCCATTAGCAGGATATGTACTCATACTTTTCATTGCTATGCAGGTGTTAATAATGTGGTGCTATCTGAAATCCAGAGAGTCAGTTGGGTGTAACAATTAAGGCATTAGTTAGAGACCAGGAGACCAGGAGTTCTAGTCCTGCCTTGACATGAAGCCAGCTGGATGACCTTAAGCCAGTCACTTTCTCTCAGCCTAGAAACATTGCCAAGAAAACTGCAGGGACTTGTCCAGGCAGTCTCTGAGAACTGGGCATAAATGAATAGAAGAAAATAAAAAATCTGAAATCCATAACAGCATAGTCTCCTGCAGAGTGAGGTTTTCTTTCTCTATAGGCTGTATGAAAGAATATGTATAAATTGTCTAGTATAATATAAGCAAGTATCATTTATGCATGTTTCAGGTAAGAAAAATGACCTTCTGAAAATCACATGAATAGAACATTTTATCAGAGCAAGCCACCTGGAGCCACAGATTGTGGCATTTATCTAGATTGTACAATTGAAAACTGCATTTTTCGCTGATAAAATGCAGCTTCAGTACAATGAAGTTAAGATTTTTTAAAAAAAGAGTAATGCAATTTAATATCTGTTTTTGAGTGAGAAAAGAAAGGATAACAGATAACCATTGAAGCATGCTGCTGGTTAAAACAGTATCTACTGACATTTTACCTAATGAAAATGGTGATGTGGTTATCTTATAAGATACTGTATCCCTTACTGAAGTTTTGCCATCAGAAATATTTTATTCAGCCTTAAGTGCCTTTGCTACAAATGGTCTATCCTTGCTATGAGGCCAGATATTAGCAATTGAGAGTTAGTGATTATAGGAAAAGTTTTTCCACCCATAAATCAATCTAACACACTTTGTTATATGCACTGGGTAACTTTCCCTATCACAGAAATGAAACAATTTTAACAAGGAGATCACTAATGGTGTGTAGCCTCTATGGGACAAGAAACAATAATGACAGATCTGACCTATGTACGTAACAGAATGTACAACCAAGGAATCATTTATATATGATAAATGTATTGGGATGAAGCTATTATTTTTTCCAGTGAAAGCCCAAATAATAACTTTTTTCTAAACAATCAGCACAACCAGAGGAAACAATACTATCCAGTTCATCATTTCAATGGTTCTCATGATCCTTCTGTGCACAGATACTTTACAATGTTGGTCAGCGTTCACTTGCAATCTGAAGTTACACAGTAACTGTTTCTATGATCCCAAAGCTGAGCTAGCTTCTTCAGGTGTTGGACAGCTTTTATATTAGTAATTGTTAAATTATCTGAGGCACAAATAATTAGGGTAAAATTATCACATTTTAGAAATGTTACATAGATATATTTTAGATATATTTTAGAAACATTACATAGGGGAAGACTGATGGAAACATGTCACTCTTAGAAGAAAACAGCAACCAAGAGCAAAGCCCCAACTGTTTACCTTAGCCCACTCCAATGAAGCCCCTCTGGTACTAAACAATTGCTTTCATAGCCTCCCCCTGGAAGGAATTATGTAGACATCTATAAAAGAGCAGTCATAAATAGTTTCTATAAAAAGATGCACAACTGGGTATTCTAGGAAGAAAAGTATCCCAGATTTCTCTAGGGAAAAAAGGCGAGTATTGGTGACAGGAGATTTGATTCTTAGGGAAAGAAAAACTATAGTCACAGACTAGACAATCAATCTAGGGAGGTATGTTGTCTCTCTGGAGCAAAAATCATAGATGTAACTGTAAACCTTACTAAAATAATCAACCTATGGAATACTGTCCATTTCTTCTCCTACACATGGGAATGAATGACACAACAATGAAACTGAAAACAATAACAAGAGATTATGAACAGTAGGAAGAAAGTTAAGGAATTAGGAGCACAAGTGGTGTTTTCATCTATACTTCCAACAAAGGCCAACATCCAATGAGGGAGCAAAGGGTTTTAGAAATGAACCACACCTGGCTTAAAAATTGGTGTTGTCAAGAGAACTTCAGTTTCCTAGACCATTGCCTACATGAAGGGCTCCTGTCAAGGAATGGACTGCACCTCACAAGAAGTGGAAAGAATGTATTTGGAAAACAACTGGCTCATCTGATCAGAAGGGCTTTAAACTAAAGTCTTCATGACCTTCAGAATTCCAATTCCAAGCAAAAACCAATAGATAACCAATCATATAAGGAGGTAGGCAGTAAAGAGAAAGAAGAAAAACTCAGATGCAAAGTAGGAGATATAGGAAGCATACCCAGGGTCACTCACATAGAACTTAAATGCCAATACACTAATGTTCAAAGTTTAGGGAATAAATAGGGTGCATTTGAAATATTACTACACAAGGGCAAGTATGATATAGTTTCCATCACAGAAACTTGGTGGGATGAAACTCATGACTGGAATATACTGAGAGAAGGATACACACTATTCAAAAGAAACAGGCCTAACAAATGAGGAGATGGAGTATACTACACACCACCCAACCAAGCAGAAGAAACAAAGTTTTTGCTAATCAATTAACCAATGTATGTAGGAAAAATGCCATAATAGGAATTGGGGATTTTAACTACCCTGACATCAATTGGGAGACAAACTCTGCAAGTGGGAGATCAAATAGTTTCTTGATCCATCTAGCTGACAACTTAATTACCCAAAAGGTAGAGAAGTCAACTGGAGGAACAGTTATACTCATGGCTTTTTTCCCTCATAGAACGCT
This sequence comes from Vipera berus, assembly GCF_964194415.1. Classification (NCBI taxonomy): domain Eukaryota; kingdom Metazoa; phylum Chordata; class Lepidosauria; order Squamata; family Viperidae; genus Vipera; species Vipera berus. Next base: position 62,795,001 of record NC_138209.1, read on the forward strand.
CAGAACGGAGTTCTGGCACCGTTTTTGGATGGAACCTTGTAGGAGGTTGTAAGGCGGGTTGTATGACATATGTGAGTTCCGGCACCTTTTTCTTTTACAAAAAAAGCACTGCTTATACTAGGCCTTATTCTTACCAACAGCGAAGAAGTGATAGAGGGAATTGAAGTTTCAGGAACTTTAGGGGAGAGTGACCATGTCATATTAGAATTCAATATAAAACAGACACAAGCAACAAAACATAATCAAACCAGTGTCTTAGACTTTAAAACAAACTCAGAGAGAGCTTGGGATAGATTCAATGTATGAATATGAAAATCAACTCGAGAAGTCTGGGAAACTGAAAAATATGATTATAAAAGCCCAACCCAATTCAATACCATTAAAAAAGAAAAATAAGAAAAACAAGAAAAAACCTACATGGTTGCACAAAGAACTCTCAGACCATCTGAGAGAAAGAAAGGTTAGTACAAAAAATGGAAAGAGGGACAATTAATTAAGGCAGAATACCAACAAATAGCCCAAACCTGCAAAGATGAAGTTAGGAAAGCTAAGGCTTTGAATGAAATAAGGCTTGCAACAAATATAAAAAACATAAAAAAGATTTCTTTCAACACATAAAAAAACAATAAAAAAGTCAAAGAAACAATCAGTTTACTAATGGGAGAAGATGGCAAAGATGTAACAGGCAGTAGAGCGAAAGCAGAAGTGCTAATTTCATACTTTGCATCTGTCTTCATGCAAAAAGAAAACAATACTCAACTTATCAAAAACAGAACTGTAAATGACAAGATAGGAATGAAATTAAAATATGCAAAAGTAAGGTAAGAGAACATCTGTCAGCTCTAGATGGATTAAAATCACCAGGTCCTGACGGATTACATTGCAGAGTTCTGAAGGGACTGGCAGATGTGATTTCAGAAACATTGAAACATATCTTTCAAAGTTCTTGGAGCACCAGGGAACTACCTGAGGACTGGAAAAGAGCTGAAGTAGTTTTCATCTTCAAAAAAAGCAGATCCAGGAAACTACAGATCTATTAGCCTGACATCAATAGCTGGGAAAATCTTGGAAAAGACAACACCTACAAGCCAACAGAGTTATAACCAGTAGCCAACCTGGGTTCGTCGTAAACAGATCATGCCAAACAAATCTTATTTCATACTTTGACAAAGGGACTAAATTAGTGGATCACTGAAATGCCATGGACATAGTATATTTAGAGTTTAGTAAAGCATTTAACAAAATAGACCACAACCTACTTCTTGGCAAGCTAGAAAAATGTGAGATAGATACCATCACCACCAGATGGCTCTGTAACTGGCTGACAAATCATACTCAACGTGTATCAACATGGAGGGAAGTAAGCAGTGGGATACCCAAGGTTCTGTTTTGGGGCTAATACTGTTCAATATCTTCATAAACGATCTAGATGAAGGAATAGAAGGGGAATTCATCAAATTTGCAGGCAACTCTAAACTGGCAGGAATAGCCAACACCCCAAAAGACAAGCACAAGATCCAAATATAATTGCATGGCCAAATAAACATTAGAGGGCTAGAAAATTGAGAAAAGATTTTGTAGAGAAATTGCCTAACTTATCCAATTGCTTTATGTTTACCTCATATTTCTGCTGTGCCACTGTTCTTCACTCACTTAAATGTGGAACACGATAAGATATACATATATTTTCCACTGGAATTGGTTATATGTTAACAGGTGAATGGCAAGAAAGTCCTATTGTGCTAAATCGTTTCATAATACTAAAAAAGGTATTGTATCATGGATGACTCTACCAAGGCAGAAGGCTGGAACACCTGTCTTATCAAATGAATCTCTCTCTTTCTTTCTGTGCTTTAGAGGTCATTGCTACACTCTGGGTGTTTCAATTGTGTTGGATTTAAAATGAAAAATGAAGTCTCTTGATATTAAGTGCTGTGAGGCTAATAAATTGTGACCTGTATTATTACAGTGCAATATTTACAGCCATTGGAAGTCTCAATTAGATTTCTACATGATGGATTGCAGGGGAAAAACTGTACCTTTGAAGGACCAAAAGAAACCTAAAAAATTATAAGGAAACTGCCTCAGAGACCTGAAGAAATAGTCGCAGGAAAAGTGTTTGTCTGCTTTGTATTTGTTATTTTGAGAACAGAGATGGGAAGCCTTTTCACTTAACAATTCAGTTTCCTCCCCCCTCCCCCCCCAAAAGGAATTCTCACAGTATATGTAAATCGTTTAACATTTATCATAGCAAAATCTAGCAAGAACACTACTATTCTTATGTTCGGATTTTTTTTTCTGGGTTGGTATGCTTGCTGATTGACTTCCTAGGAAGATGGAAAGATTTTTTTGTGTGCAATCCATTCTCTTTTCCTCGAGTATTTATGTTTTTACTTATTAAATTTGTTATACAATCAACTTCTTTCAGTGTATTGCAATACTGTGAGAACATAGATGCTATGGCCTAGTATAAAATTGTTTTAAATGCTAACATTTCATACAGTCAACATTTCTAGGTTTTTATAGGCTCCTATACTGCATTAAGTGCAGTATTGCAATCAAACTCTGCCCATAGCCTGGAGTTTGAACCTGACAGGGCTCAGATTCAAATTCTGGTTTACATAGATTTTGTAAACATTTGTAAAATTTTAGCTCTATAAGCAAAGGATGGAAGTGTTGCATAATACCTATTTAATTCAGGCCCATGTTTATAAACTTGGGTTTTAAGACAAGTTGGAAGTCATATGGTTCTTTTATTTTTAATCTTACAACTTTTATTGTTTTATCAATTTATAAAATACAAAGAAAAATAAAAATAGAAAATTGAGGAAAAAGAGAGAAGGGGAAAAATATGAGGTACAAGGGAAGAAAGAAAAAAAAAGCATTGACTTCTAACTTTTTAGCACAGTACAAGATAACAACATTACAGTCTCAACTTTTTACTTTTATACATTAGTATATAACTAGCCATTTCCACCATGACAAATCTATCTAATTGGCAAAACCAAAGTCAAATTTTATTTTATTTTCTTCACAAGCACAAAATCCAGAAGTGATGTCCAAATGTATTTCTATTTGCACTTAATAATCTATAATCTATCATCATTTATATTAACAAAATTCACTGTATTCTTTCAAATTCTTTAACCTTAAAGGAAAAAATACTTTTTTTCTATCCATTTTAAAACCATAAACTTTTCTTTAAAAATATTTCTAAAATCAAAACTTTCCAATATATCTTTTTTAAAATTTCCTTTTAACATACTTTAAAGTTCAATTTCAGACCAATAAAATTCCAACTCCAGCTGACTCATTAAATTTAGATCACTCCCTCCAAGTTACCCTCATAGAATAATTTTTCTTCTTGTATACATCCTTTTTAAAACTCTAAACTTTTCTTTAAGCTAATACATCTTTTCTTTAACTTTCTAGTAACATAGATATTTTAAAATACACTTTCAATAATATTTTACAAACTTTAGGAATTAAGCATTTTATGTATGAAGGAAAAAATACATTTTCAGACTTTAGATTAAGACTTTCTTTCAATTACAAATATCTATCCTAATTCCAAATGACTCATTAAGTTTAGGTCACACCTTCCATCTTATCTTCATGGAATAAATCTTTTTCTTCTCTGGAATGTTTGTCAAGTAGTTATAAGCTTCTCTTTTTCTCAAGGATTTCTCAACCTTGTTAATGTCCATGAGGAAAAAGTCCCAAACTTGTCCTTTTAAATGTTGCAGATTTTCTTGGAGCTCTTTTTCAATTGTGTTGGAGGTTTATATTTAAACCATCATAATAAAAATTGGTGTCCGGTTTATATTCCAAAGTTGCAACTAACTCCTTTGCATTGTCAGATACTTGTGAAATTACCTTGGTGGTTTGGTAATGTTCTACACATATTTGCATCTATGAAGTAGTTTGTGACTTTTTTAAATGTCCTTGGACCATATTTGATCTATGAACTGATGGATTTTATTTAAAGATTTTTCAAATACATCTCTAATAATTTGCTTCTTCCTCTTAACTACCTCTTTAGTCAAAAAGTAGCTTTTTTGTAAGTCACTTAAGAATTGCTGGCCAATCAGGAATCATAAAAATTGGAAAGTTTTAGCCACCCACAGTAAAGCAGACCAAGCTACAAATTACTAAAAATAATAAACTAGAACCACAACTTTCTGCCTTTATATTTTTCCATCAACATTTTTTTTAAAAAAATACTCCACACTTCCTTATTTTAGCTTGCCTTCAGCATTCTTCTTCCTAGCTGTTTAACAATGAAGCAATCCCCCAAATTGCACAGATCTTCAAAAAAGAATAATAGGCTGTGGCTAAAGAATCCTCTTTTAGCTTCATAAAGATTAATAGTCCTTAAAAATGATTAAGAAATAAAAGGCACGACTTACTGTCTATTTGAAAAATAAATTCCAAAATGACTGCTTCTTCGACAATGAACTGGAAGCTGCTTGCAGACCTTTGCTTTATCAGAGGATCTTGTGGGATAATTCTAGAACTTTCCCTAACCCAGGAGAGTCATATAAATTAAAGGAATGCCAGTTCCTTCTGTTGGTAGTTGAAAAAGCTACAGTCCAGGGAAAATCCTTCAGGGATCCTTCCCTGGGTGTGTTGTCAGTTGGCCAACTTTTCACCTGAAGTCTGAATGTTATAGGGTTCTTGAGGATAGAATATTTCTATTTTATTTTACTGTGGTATGAATTTTCTAAAGCCCATATAATTGCTTTATTGATATTTTCATGCTGCTTGTAATTTTTCATCAATTAATTGAGTTGTGGAAACATTTAATTTAATTTAATTTAATAATTTAATTTGTATACCGCCCTTCTCCCGAAGGACTCAGGGCGGTGAACAGGGCAATACATAATAAAAAACAGGATACAAAAATTAAAAAGTAATTAAACAACTATGCCCGTAATAATTAGTACATATTAAAAGTTAAACTAATTTATAAAAAACCCAACCCCATCCCATCAGACCAGGCCAGCTTGTTCAAAAAAGAAGGTTTTGAGATCGCGCCGGAAGGAGCGAAGGTCGGGGGCCATCCGGAGCTCGACCGGCAAGCGGTTCCATAGGTCTGGCGTGCCCACAGAGAACGCTCTCCCCCTGGGGGCCACCAATCGGCATTCTTTGATCGGAGGCACCCTGAGGAGGCCCTCTCTGTGGGAGCGCACTGGATGGAGGGAAGTTGATGCCGGCCGCAGGTGTTGCCGTAGGTAACCCGGACCCATGCCATGTAGGGCTTTGTAAGTCATCACTAACACCTTGAACCTCACCCGGAGAGCAACGGGCAGCCAATGCAGCTCGCGGAGCAAAGGTGTAACATGGGAGTATCGGGAAACCCCCAGGACAACTCGCGTGGCTGCATTCTGCACCAGTTGAAGTCTCCGAGTGGACTTCAAGGGCAGCCCCATGTAGAGAGCATTACAGTAGTCTAGATGAGAAGTCACGAGCGCATGAGTGACTGTATGCAAGGCATCCCGGTCTAGATAGGGTCGCAACTGGCGCACCAGGCGAACCTGGGCAAAGCCCCCCCCTAGTCACAGCTCCAATATGCTCTTCCAAAGAGAGATGTGAATCTAGAAGGACCCCCAAGTTGCGCGCCCTATTTGTGTCACTGTTCAAATCAGATGAAGAAATATCTTTTTTGTGTGTGCCTTCAAGTCAGTTTTTGGCTCCTGGTAACTGCCTGGGAGTTTTCCAGAAGTGGTTTATCATTGCCTTCTTCCTAGGCCTCAGAGAGAGTGACTAGCCCAAGGTTACCCATCTGGCCTTGTGCGTGACTAGAACTCATGATCCCCCAGTTCTAACCAGATGCTCTAACCACTATACCAAACAATGATCACTGTATTTTTTTTAAAATTCCTCCAGCCAGATTAATGGTGCAATTTATTTAATTTATGAACTACATTCACTGCTTCAGTCTGAACCATTATCATCAACTAGATCTAGTCAGTTAAGGGAGGAGCTAAACTATTAAGGCAGTTCCTCCACTTCCTACTCATTACAGACACCTACATGCCATGGTGGATAGATTTGAAAACGTTGAGAGAGTTGAGACTTTCCTCCCTTCAGGTTGCACTAGAAGTCACCCATAACACTGACCCACATGGTTTCTCCCATATACCAGCCTTTGTCAGATGTCCACCTACTCTTTGCTTTCCACAGCTCTCTCTAACCTTAACTGCACCACCCACCCAGTAAGGGGGCATTAGAGATAAGATGGTATTTTTTTATTTCCATTGGATCCAGGTTTGGCTTCTTGGTCTTTCATTATGTGTACCAGCTGAGAAAGAAATGGGAGTAGGGGTGGGGTGGGGTGACATAAGATGAATGGGTACGTAATCAGTAAGATAATAGGTTACTTTATTTGAAAAGAAAAAAAACACATGAAGTCATCTTTGGAGTCAAACTGAGTCTGACTCAAAATGTAAGCATTTGCAGCTATCTATTTTCATTCTTTATAATCTCGTAATTGCGTAGTAACTGGTAATTCAAGAATATTTTTTGAATACAGTTGCTATTAGGTATATACTCCAAATAAAATATTCTTTTCATATATGGAACAAGCATATTGGGGCTCAGAAGAATGGCTGCATAGTTGAGTAGAGGAATATCAAGGTCCAGCTGATCCTAAAAAGGGAACATCTTGCTTCTTCTGGATTTCAGCCAAAACAAATCGGGAGTGGTCTTCCAAGGCAAATAGGGTAAAGTTGGTGTACTTCACCTTTCACTTCCCTCTTCTGCATGGCCTATTCCTGTTCCTCCCTTCACCTCCAACTTCCTGTCTTTGCCTCTACCTTCTGCTCAGCTGCAGACCACTGTTGCTGCTGCTGCACACACTCCATGTGTGGATTGCCTTGAAACTTCCTGTTCCATGCATAAACTATTCTGCACATCCCTATTAGCTATACATTTTGCTTCCACACATTATGGAAAACTTGTTTTACAAACTTCAGGCAGGGCTTTGAAGGAAAAACAAAGTCCAAAGTATAACTGTTTTTGGTTTTTAATTTCAAAAGTGGCACCGTGATTAGTTTTATGTGAAGTTAAAAATAATCTTGCAACAATTAGAATAATTTTGCTGGATTGGTCGAACACATTATGTTATGTCCTTTCTTTTATATTGTTTCTTTTGTATTTCACTAATCTCTCTCTCTCTCTATACACACACACACACACACACACACACACACACACACACAAACACACACACACACACACACACACATATATATATATATAGTTTTAGATGGTGTGTACTTCTTGGTATTTCCAAGTCCCCATCTTTCCATTATAACTATCATGAATCTACAAAGGCAGAATTTGCATTTCAGGATCTGAACTCTAGATAGGGCTCTGGGCACTCAAATGCTGTAACTTCTCCAACATGATTCTCTTTTTTTTTATTTTAGTATTGCAGAGTTCAACCTTTCTCATTTTTTCAGACTCTCCTTCAGATTTTATCTCCACATAAGAAATAACTACATCAGGCTTCTGTTTCCCTCTTGTCAAGTCATCGCCTACTTTGTTCCTGTCTTCTTATTTCCCTTCCTCTTAAGGTCTTAAAATTTCAACACTGGGTTTTCCTCTTACAACCTTCAAATTTGCAGAACTTTCAGTGGCAAAGGCTCTCTGGGACCCTTTTACACTATGTAAAGCATCTGTGTGAAGAGTTTAAATAGAATTGGATTACAGAGTTTTACATTCTCCACTAAAATATTCAGGCTTTGCAAGATGCTATAAAGCTTTGCTGAACTGTTACTAAGAGGGAAAAACTTGGTATTTTGTGGGAGGTGTGAAGTTAGCTCTTTTTTGTTTGCTTTGCTTTGAAAACATACGGTAATTGCTAAAGACATGAAAGCAAGCTTTACAGGATTATGACATGGGATGGTCTAACCCTCCCTATCCTTTTTTGCTCTATAGAATTTATAGTTTTTTCTTGGACCTGAGATTTTCCTAGGGGGAAAGGTGAAGTGATTTCAACTGGGAAAATGACACCACAGAAAAATAAATTGTCCTTTATCCTCATTGGCATGGTATAATCTGATTCTGGATCATGTAACAATGGCAATTCATCATAAAAAGAAACTTTCATTTTAAAAAGAAGGAAAACGAAGGGAAAGATTCTGCTATAGATTTTCCATATGATATCTGTATGCTTATATAGTTTTCTAATCAGAACTTAAAAAATAAATGGAACATTAATTTTAACTATAGCCGCTAGTTAAATTCTAAATTGATATAGGACTTTGCAACAGTTTTGCAATACAGCAGAACTGGTATCTCTTCCAGGTGCCATGTTCCAGGTGCTGTTTCAGGCCTAAGGCTCTCCTAACTTTACCAGTTGTGCTTCTCTGCATTTTAAATTAGTTTCTGAAACACTTCATTAACTTGAATCTATAGTAACCAACTGTTCTGTTTAGACAGATCCAGTTGCAGTTTGTTTGCCATATCTTACATATGCCTAAAGCCCAGCATCCAAAAATAGCACTACTTTGGATACCTCCTAGTTAATTTCAAAATCTTATAGTAAAATCAATATTCCACACTTATCTGCACCCTTAATCCATGTATAATTTTCTTAGATCAAAATCTAATTTAGCATGTTGATGTTTATTTCAAATTCTTTAACTTCTTAAGCTTATAATTTATTTTTCGTTTATTCAGAGTTGAAGATAAATCCATCCAATGAAGACTTTTCAAACATGTCATTCCAAAGGTCTCTAGTAGCTTTAATATAATAATAAGCAATTTATGAAAGTGATTAGAAAGTGATATTTGCAAACTTCTCTTGCCATATGAGCAAGATGGCTGATCCTGTCATCAGCTGGCATTCAAATCTTATTCCATCTGATGAAAAGTTGCATTCATTCTTTAAATGGGTTTAAGAGTGTTGAATGATAGGTTTTATTAAGCAAGTGGAACAAGAAATGATAGAATTTTTTGTATTGCCAAAGATTCAGTTACATAAATATCTCTGATATGGAACACAGTTGAATCAATTATATCACTTCTGCATAAAAAGAAGAAACAATTGGTTAATGCTAATTTTATTGAGCAAAAAGGCAAATGATTTTTATTGCTTTACACATTTCCATCCAGTGACTGAATTGGTAAAAATAATTAGTCTTTGCTAAAAAGAAACTTAACAAATATCATGGTTCTAAACAGAATTTTTATTACATTGTACTAAGCAACATCATTTGGAAAAAGGAAATGGATCTAGCCCGTTGTCAGTTTTCAGGCTTAGGATACTTTTCTAGACATGTAATAATTTTTTTAATACAAGTTTTATTATTTTTTTAATTTTACATCCAGATCTTTATGAAGCAATACGGTGATTGGGTAGTTAAAAGTAAACAATATCAAATAAAATCATTTGTAAATAGCTCAAATTACATCAACAAAAATTCCCTCTCCAATTCCGTTAGTTATAATAACATAGTCAAATTAATCAAATTAATACATTTCTAGTTGTAATACAATCAATTAAAACAATTTTCAAAGTATTTTTACTCATATAGTATAAATCAGTTCTAATAAGTAGCTTTCTTTTCCCTTAGAAGTCTAAAAATTAAGTATAAATCAGTGTATATCTTTTAAAATTTCCCCTTAAGCCATAAAAAAGAGAAAGAAAAAAAGTTAAGCTCTATTATTGCAACAAGTATATTCCATTTATCCTCTTAGCATTTCATTAATTGTTAAAATAATATCTTTTATTATGTCATTGCAAAATCTATAATATAATTCAAAGTTATATTCTAATAACTAATCTATTTAATTATATAATAGTTTCCCTATCTAAAATGCATACATATTCTATTTATCATCCTTACAGTTGATCTATAATTGACAAAGTATGTTTTATTGTTTGTGGCTAATTTTCATTCCCTTAAAAATCTAAATCCTAAATATAAAATCAGTTTACTTCTTGTAACAGTTCCCCTTGGCACATTAAAAGAGAAGTTGAGCTTTATTATTACCAATCCCCACATTTACAACAATAACAACAACAACAACAACAACAACAACAACAACAACAACAACAACAAAAGCAATAAATCATTTTTTAAAACTCTTACTTTCTTCTTGTGCCAGGCAGGCTTCCATATCATTGCCTTTAACTTCTTAAGTGTGTCTCCCTTTCTTCCTACACACGTTGTTTGAATCCAGGGAGACCATCCAATTATCAATTTTTGAAAGAAAATGACCCATTTATAGTCATTAAATTTTCATTCTAATAAATCCAATCTCCTTGTTTGGTGTAGTACAGTTGTCATTAATTCAATCTGATCTTCTTCTCCTTTCAAATCCATCTGGCTTAGATAAGAGGTCATGTCTAATGTTGTGATTTTCATTTGGTTGCTTAGAGTCTTAATGTACTGTATTTGAGGGTCTTTAGCATCCTCCATTTTAATATTGCTTTCTTCAGCTTCAGTTATTTGTTGGATTGTAGGTTGTATAGTTGAGATCAAAGTTTGGGCATCAAGGCTCTCAGTAGATTGTAGTTGCTGTGTTTTAAAGTCCCCTATTTTGTTGTTGATTTCCTCATCCTCTGTTAGATTTTGAGTTGTCAGTTCATCAGTTGAAATCAGAGTCTCAATAGGTGAGTTTATGCTGTCAGATTTGTCTTTAAGTTTAGCTTTTATTTCTGCAGTCATTGCCAAAATTGTATCAAGAATGAGTTTATAGTCAAGTGGTGGGATGTATTCTTCCATTTCTTTATTATTTTGCAGATAGGCCTTTGTTGTTGTTGTTGTTAGTTGCGAAGTCGTGTCCGACCCATCGCGACCCTATGGACAATGTTCCTCCAGGCCTTCCTGTCCTCTACCATCTTCTGGAGTCCATCTAGGCTCACGCCTACTGCTTCAGTGACTCCATCCAGCCACCTCATTCTCTGTCGTCCCCTTCTTCTATTGCCCTCAATCTTTCCCAGCATTAGGCTCTTCTCCTGTGAGTTCTTCCTTCTCATTAGGTGGCCAAAGTATTTGAGTTTTATCTTCATGATCTGGCCTTCTAAAGAGCAGTCAGGGTTGATCTCCTCTAGGACTGACCGGTTTGATCGCCTTGCAGTCCAAGGAACTCGCAGGAGTCTTCTCCAGCACCAGAGTTCAAAGGCCTCAATTCTTTGGCGCTCAGCCTTTCTTATGGTCCAGCTTTCACTGCCATACATTGCAACTGGGAAGACCATAGCCTTGACTATACGCACTTTTGTTGACAGGGTGATGTCTCTGCTTTTTAGTGTGCTGTCTAGATTTGCCATGGCTTTCCTCCCAAGGAGCAAGCGTCTTTTAATTTCTTGGCTACAGTCCCCATCTGCAGTGATCTTGGAGCCCAGGAAAATAAAATCTGTCACTACCTCCATTTCTTCCCCATCGATTTGCCAGGAATTGAGAGGGCCAGATGCCATGATCTTGGTTTTCTTAATGTTTAGTTTCAACCCAAGTTTTGCACTCTCCTTCTTCACCCGCAACAAGAGGCTCTTTAGTTCTTCTTCACTTTCTGCCATTAGAGTGGTATCATCTGCATATCTTAGGTTGTTGATGTTTCTTCCGGCAATATTAATTCCAACTTTTGATTCATCTAGCCCTGCCTTTCTCATGATGTGCTCTGCATATAGGTTAAATAGGCAAGGCGACAGTATACAGCCTTGCCGGACTCCTTTCCCAATTTTGAACCAATCAGTGGTTCCGTGTCCAGTTCTCACTGTTGCTTCTTGGCCCGCATATAGATTTCTCAAGAGACAAATAAGATGGTCTGGTATGCCCATCTCTTTAAGGACTTGCCAGAGTTTGTTATGATCCACACAATCAAAGGCTTTAGCATAGTCAATGAAGCAGAAGTAGATGTTTTTCTGGAACTCTCTAGCTTTCTCCATGATCCAGCGTATGTTAGCAATTTGATCTCTAGTTCCTCTGCCTCTTCGAAATCCTGCCTGTACTTCTGGTAGTTCTCGATCCACATACTGCTGGAGTCTAGCTTGTAGAATTTTAAGCATAACTTTACTAGCATGAGAAATGAGTGCAATGGTGCGATAGTTTGAACATTCTTTGGCACTGCCTTTCTTTGGAATTGGAATGTAAACTGATCTTTTCCAATCCTGTGGCCACTGTTGAGTTTTCCAAATTTGCTGGCAAATTGAGTGTAGCACTTTTACTGCATCATCTTTTAAGATTTTGAATAGCTCAGCTGGAATACTGTCACCTCCACTAGCTTTGTTGTTGCTCAGCTTTTCTAAGGCCCACTTCACTTCACATTCTAGGATGTCTGGCTCGAGGTCAGTGACCACCTCATTGTGATTATCAGGGACGTTAAGCTCATTCTTGTATAGTTCTTCTGTGTAATTTTGCCAGCTCTTCTTAATCTCTTCTGCCTCTGTTAGGTCCCTGCCATTTTGGTCCTTTATCGTGCCCATTTTTGCATGAAACGTTCCTTTCATCTCTCCAATTTTCTTGAAAAGATCTCTGGTCCTCCCTATTCTATTGTTTTCTTCTATTTCTTTGCATTGTTCATTTAAGAAGGCATTCTTATCTCTTCTAGCTATTCTTTGGAAGTCTGCATTTAATTGGGCATATCTTTCTTTTTCTCCCTTGCCTTTCGCTTCCCTCCTTTCCTCAGCTATTTGTAAAGCTTCCTCAGACAGCCATTTTGCTTTCTTGCATTTCTTTTTCTTTGGGATGGTTTTGGTTGCTACCTGTTGTACAATGTTGCGAACCTCTGTCCATAGTTCTTCAGGCACTCTGTCTATCAGATCTAATTCCTTAAATCTATTTGTCACCTCTACTGTATATTCAACAGGGATATGATTTAATTCATACCTGACTGGCCTAGCGCTTTTCCCTACTTTCTTTAATTTAAGCCTAAACTTTGCAACAAGAAGCTCATGGTCTGAGCCACAGTCAGCTCCTGGTCTTGTTTTTACTGACTGTATAGAGCTTCTCCATCTTTGGCTGCAGAGCATATAGTCAATCTGATTTCTGTGTTGACCGTCTGGTGATGTCCATGTGTAGAGCCGTCTCTTGGGTTGTTGGAAAAGAGTGTTTGCTATGACCATCGCATTCTCTTGACTGTGCCCTGCTTCATTTTGTACTCCAAGGCCAAACTTGCCTGTTATTCCAGTTATCTTTTGGCTTCCTACTTTAGCATTCCAATCCCCCATGATGATAAGGACATCATTTTTGGGTGTTAGTTCTATAAGGTGCTGTAGGGCTTCATAGAACCGGTCAATTTCATCCTCTTCAGCACCGCTGGTTGGGGCATAGACTTGGACTACTGTGATATTGAATGGTTTGCCTTGGATTCAAACTGTGATCATTCTGTCATTTTGAGGATTGTATCCCAGTATTGCTTTTCCTATTTTTTTATTGACTATGAAGGCTACTCCATTTCTTCTGAGGGATTCTTGCCCGCAGTAGTATACCTGATGGTCATCTGAATTAAATTCACCCATTCCTGTCCATTTTAGTTCGCTGATACCTAAGATGTCAATGTTTAGTCTTGTCATCTCTTGTTTGACCACATCCAGCTTTCCTTGATTCATGGATCTTACATTCCAGGTTCCTATGGAGAAAAAATCTTTACAGCATCGGACTTTCCTTTCACTACCAGACATATCCACAGCTGAGCGTCCTTTCGGCTTTGGCCCAGTTGCTTCATTCTTTCTGGCGCTACTAGTACTAGCCCTCTGCTCTTCCCCAGTAGCATATTGGACGCCTTCCGACCTGAGGGGCTCATCTTCCAGCGTCATATCGTTTTGCCTTTTGGTACTGTCCATAGGGTTTTCATGGCAAAGATACTGGAGTGGGTTGCCATTTCCTTCTCCAGTGGATCACGTTTTGTCAGAACTCTCTGCTATGACCTTTCCGTCTTGGGTGGCCCTGCACGGCGTAGCTCATAGCTTCATTGAATTATGCAAGCCCCTTCGCCACGACAAGGCAGTAATCCATGAAGGGGAGATAGGCCTTTAGTGGAGGCTAATTTAAGAAAAGCCAGCAAATGTCCACCTCTACTATTCCTAAACATTGTTTTCAATGCCAGGAGTTCCCAATTTTTATCTTTAAAGATAGTGTCAAGGGCAACTCTATTACAGCCAGATCTCAGAGTAAAAAAAAAGATTTACTTGCGGTTTTGCCACAAGATGTCCTCACTTGCATATAGAATCCTTTTTTAGTTACCCAAAAAATTTCAAAATCCAAAATAAAATAACTTAATTAATTATTTTGAGTCTTTAAACTTATACATCCCCAGGTAGGCAGCTGCCGAATTTTCGAAAAGGGGGAAAAAATTTCCAAGAAAGTCCCACAGGAAAAAGATTAGGGAAGTAAAAAGGGTAAGGTCTCACCCAAATCCTCCAGATTGCTTCGTTGTGCTTAGATGGTGCTGTGGCTTTCGGCAGGGAATGACCTAGTGATCAGCCATGTTAATGGCTGATCTCTTCTTCTTCAGGCCAGAGGAGTACTCCAGATCAAATGGAGGGCTACCGCCCTTCCGCGATCTCAGGGAGCTGGCCTTCTTATGGTGGTCACCCCTCCAGGGTGACTTTTAAACCTTTGCAGGGTCCTCCAAAGGAGTAAGACCGGACGGCAGTGGGAGAGATTCTCCGGGCACATCCGCCAGCATTGCGCGTGCAAACCGGAAGCCGTAATATTTTTTTAAAATCAATGAGATAAAAGGGAAGTATGCTAGCTTCCAAACACTGCCTTTACAGCAGCCCAAAACAAGGTGAGCAGTTTTGCTGGTCTTGTTACCACCTTTGTTCCTGAGGAGTGAGTTATGCACAACAATTTAACCAGGGCTGAATGGTTGTGATTTTCTGCTATTAACACCATTCAGGCACAGTGCTCCACTCATAAAGAAAAATATTTGTAGCTCAGGGTTGAAATGAAAGGTCCTTCGTGCTCTCTGAGCTTGATTGTTTTCTTTCAGGTATTTCATTACCCAAACTAGGTGACATCATCAGACTGGCACTGATGATGTTACCTAGTTGGGTAATGAAATGTCTTCAAAAAAACAACCAGAGAGGACCAAGGATCCTTCACAGTGCTTCTCTTTTGGGATTGCTTTGTTGTTACTGCAGCCACCACCATCATGCTGCTTCCATTGTTCCTGCTGGCTTCCTATTCTTTTCTGCCCCCTGGGTCTCCATTGTTGGTTTACATTGCCCAGGAAATAGAAGATGTGTGTCTGCCTGACCTTTTGAATGGCTGTTTGGTAGAGTTACTACTGCAAAAAGAGATAGCTGGAAGGATGGACACAGGAAAACCAGAGCTAGGAGAAAGAATTGAATTGTTTTTATATTGTGATAGATAAAACTATTTTTCTGCAAGGTTAACATGTCCTTGAAACAACAACAAGTTTTTGCTAGGTAAGGTTTGGGTTTTTTTTGGTAGCCAGATTAGGAATGGTCATGGAACTATAATGGCCCATAAAGAGATAGGAGAGAGTGTGGTGCTATAGTGGGTCACATGTATGTTGCTGACTTCGCTTGGCCTTCTCCTCCATGTCATAGAGAAGAAAGGAGAGTTTGTAGAAAGGAAAGTTTAGTTTAGTTTAGTTTAGTTTATTAGACTTATATACCGCCTGTAGTGTATGCTCTTAAAGCATACACGGAATGTCAGCACAGCAGGGGGCTGGACAGCTCCAGGCTATAACCGCTTTTGGCGGGAAAGCCTGAATAGAGCTAGTCATTGACAGCCCCAGGGCATGGTCAGCTCTGGCGGGAAGCCAGGGTTTAAATCCATTGGCCACCTGCACTGGCAGGAAGCCCAGGTTTGAATCTATTGGCTGCGATTCACCTGGGCAGGTATAAAGAGACGCCAGGTAACCCCTTTGCTTCAGCTTCATTCCTGATCAAATAAAGAAGTACTACCCAACTCAAGTGTCCGTCTCTCTGTCTGTCCACGCGACATTGCACTGGCGACAAAGGTGGGATCCTGCACCGGACAACGCTAGCTGCGGACGGAATCCAATCGGCAGCCCTGGACCAAGACGCAGGACGACCGAGACGGCACAATGGCACAACTGGGTCAGTATCCCCTTTTCAATAGCAACCACCCAGAGGAGTGGGAAGCCTTTGTGGGGTAGCTCGAGTGCTATCTAAGGGCAAACGGGGTGAAAGATGACCGGCAAAGAGCGGCGGCGCTACTCTGCAGCTGCGGCACAGAAACGTACCAGCTGGCGGTCGGTCTCTGTGCACCCGACGACATCCACACCGTCGGGTACAACGAGTTGCTGGCAAAGCTGACCAAGCACTTCAAGCCCGAGACGTCCGAGATCGCCTGGCGGTATCGCTTCGAGAAACGGGATCAGCGGCCGGGTGAGTCTGCCAAGCAATACATGGCCACCCTGAGGCAGGCAGCTCGCCTCTGTAACTTTGAAAATTTAGAGATCCGGCTGCGGGATCGGATCGTCTGTGGGTTGAGGGACAGGAAGCTACACCAGAAAATCTTCGCAAAGCAGAAGTTGACCCTGAGGGATGTCCAAGAGGAATTCCTAGCCTGGGACGTGGCCAAGGAGTCTGACGTGAGAGAGGGCGGATCCATCCACCAGTTGAGCGGTTGTGGTGACGTGGACGGGGCAGAGTCGGAAGTGGACGCCATCCACCGACAACAGCGACCTGTCACCTCCAACTGAGACAACGTGAGGGAGCCAAGTCCAGCCGCGGCGGACCCAAGGTGCCAGGAGTGCAGGTGCGGAGTGAACGGTCCCCGGTCTACCCAACTCCACGGCTACAGCGTGAATCGGCCCCGGTCTACCCAGCATTGCAGTTGCGTCCCCCGGTCTACCCAGCACAGCGGCTGCGGACAACCCCGGTCTACCCAGTGCTGCAGCTGCGGTACGAACAGCTCCCGGTCTACCCGTTGCGCCAGCTGTGGAGGACAGCATCCCCGGTCTACCTGCCGTTTCAAGTCGGCCAAGTGTCGGGCATGCGGGAAAACCGGGCACATCGCGGCGGTCTGCAGGAGCAAGCAGCGGGATAGCCTGCACGAAGTGGAGGCGGAGTTCCAGTTCGCTACAGGTACCGGGGAGCAGTTGCCGGGACTGACGGTCAGCCACACGGCAGGACGGCGGGACGTTTGTCTAACGGGGGCCCCTGCGGCACTAACCCCAAAAATAAAATTGAGGGTGAAGCTGCAAGGGGTCCCCTGCACAATGGAGCTGGACTCAGGGTCAGCCGTGTCCATCATCTCCGCCAGAACATTTAAGGAGATTTGCAAGCGGAGCGGCCAACGGGTTCCCTTGAGGCCATCCAGACTGACCCTCTCTGACTTTCAAAATTCACCCATTAATGTCCGGGGGGAGGCGTTGGTGAGGGTTCAGTACAAAGGGTTTGAGGGCAAATTAAGTGTACTGGTCGTCGAAGGGCAGCGGACCAGCCTCGTGGGATTAGGGTGGTTCAACGCGCCAGACGCGGAGCTGCTTTTCCCTGGAAGCTGTCTGCAAGGATTTTGTGGACGTGTTTGACGGGCAGCTGGGAAGGTACACAGGTCCCCCAATCTCATTTAAATTAAACCCCCAGGTGCAACCCATAAGGATGAAGGCCAGGAGAGTTCCGTTTGCGCTAAAACATAAGATAGAGCGGGAATTGGATAAGCTGGTAGACCAGGGGGTGCTAACGCCAGTCGATGGAGCGGAATGGGAAACCCCCATCGTAACACTGCTCAAGGCAAACGGCGAAATTAGAATTTGTGCCGACTATAAGGGGACAATCAACCGGGCTCTGAGCGCTCATTCATACCCAGTTCCTGCGGTAAGCAGCATTCTTGCGTCCCTGCAAGGCGGGTCGGTGTTCGCTAAACTGGATCTGGCCCAAGCTTACCAGCAGCAACCGGTTGACCCGGAGGCGGCAGAAGCGCAAACGATCGTAACACACAAGGGGGCGTTCCGGGTAGACCGGCTGCAGTTCGGGGTTAGCGTCGCTCCTGGAATTTTTCAGGAGGTGATGGAAAGAACCCTCAAGGGAATACCTGGGGTTTGCCCCTATTTTGACGACGTCCTAATTGCGGGTAGCTCGGAGGACGTCTTGGCAGACCAATTGAAAGCTGTGCTACAGAGGTTTAGGGCTACAGGTATGAAACTAAAAAGGGAAAAATGCAAGATTGGAGTGAAGGAGACAGAGTTCCTGGGGTTCAGAATCGATGCTCGGGGCATCCACCCAGCTGCATACAAGGTCAGGGCAATCAAGGAAGCCCCAATTCCCAAAAACAAGTCTGAGTTGCAGGTATTCCTGGGCCTCCTCAACTTTTATCATGCATTCCTGCCACACAAGGCAACCATTGCAGAACCGTTACACAGGCTGCTGGACAAGCAGGCACACTGGGACTGGTCGCAAACACACACAAACGCGTTCAACTCACTGAAGGACTTGTTAGCAGGCAATGCTACAGTCACACATTTCAGAGAGGACAAGCCAATCTGCATTGCGTGCGATGCGTCCCCTTATGGGATTGGGGCAGTCCTCAGCCATTTAGAGGAGGATGGAACCCAGGCCCCCATCGCATACTACTCCCGGACCCTGTCAGCTGCAGAGAGAAATTATGCGCAGATAGACAAGGAGGCACTGGCAGTGCTTGCAGGAGTAAAGAAATTTCATGACTACCTTTATGGTAGGGAATTTCTAATAGATACTGACCATAAGCCATTGTTAGGGTTATTTACAAGAGAGAAGCAGACACCACAGATCCTGTCACCCCGGATGTTACGCTGGTCCATATTCCTGTCTGCATACTCATGCAGGCTGGTACACAGGCCGGGCAAAGAGATGGGGCACGCAGATGGCCTCAGCAGACTCCCACTAAGAGATACGGAGCCGGACCCAGCACCGGCTGCCCAAATACTAGCAATACAGGAACTGCCAGAATGCCCCCTCAACGCAAGGGACATAGCCACAGAGACCCCCAAGGACAAGGTTCTGAGCAGGGTACAATCATGGGTGAGCAGTGGGTGGCAGGACAAATCACCAGGGCAAGAGTTCATTGCATACTTCTCCAGAAGGCATGAACTATCCACACACAAGGGATGTCTCTTGTGGGGGAGTAGAGTCATCATCCCCACAAGGCTTAGAGAAAGAGTTCTCCAGTCGTTACACGAGGGCCACCCAGGTATAGTAAGAATGAAGGCCCTGGCAAGGAGCTACCTGTGGTGGCCAGGGTTGGACAAGGAGATAGAAGAATTAGTAGCAGGGTGTTACACATGCCAGAGGTCACGGCCAGAACAGCCACATGCACCAGTTCACAAGTGGGAGGAAACACACACCCCATGGTCCAGGGTACACATAGACTATGCGGGGCCATTCCAAGGACACACATTTCTTGTTGCAGTAGACAGCCATTCTAAATGGTTGGAGGTGGTGCCTGTGGGCAACATGACCTCAGCAGGAACCATTCAAGCATTGAGGGGGATGTTTGCTACACATGGTCTGCCTGATGTGATCGTGTCAGATAATGGAACACAATTTACCTCCTCGGATTTCCAGGTGTTCCTGAGGACCTTGGGGATTAGGCACGCCACCTTGGCTCCTTTCCACCCTGCCAGTAACGGGTTGGCAGAACGATTCGTGCGGACAACTAAGGATGCCCTCAAGCGCATAGTACAGGGAAATTGGAAGCAAAGACTGGCCACCTTCCTCCTACACCAACATGCAACACCCTGCACTGCCACAGGCAAAAGCCTAGCGGAACTCAGATGGGGCAGACGCCTCATAACAACACTGGACAGGCTTCACCCAGACAGGGTATCAGCAGACGTCGGGACCCCCAAGATCAAAACAGGTTTCCACACGGGGGACCCCGTCTGGGCCAGGAACTATAGCACAGGTCACCCATGGGTGCCAGGGGAGATACTAGAGCAGACAGGACCCCTTTCCTACAAAGTAAGGGTGGAGGGGGGACTCCTTTGGAAGAGGCACCTGGACCAGCTGAGGAAAAGGGCCCCTGAAAGGGTTGTTGAGGACACACTGGGGGCTGAGGAGGAAGAGCCAACACAAACACAAACACAAACACCCAGGAGGGCTACCAGAGGGGCACAGTGGCAACCCCACCCCAGGCAGGAGACTGTCAGCGAAGCCAGGCAGCCACTGGAACCCAGCAGAACACAAAACCCGGGAACCGCAACACACACACACACACCACAATCCACCACAACAATCACAACAAGGAAGAGAGTCTAGACACAGCACCACACCACCAGGAGAACCAGTCCCAAGAAGATCAAGCAGGCCGCACAAGGCTCCAAGCTACCTCGTGGACTATGTGTGCTCTTAGGGGGATGGAGAAGCAACCAAGGGATAACAATTGTAAATTTTGTGTATAGTGTAAATAAGTGTATATAGTTAAGGGAGACGGAATGACAGAGGGTAATTCCTCACTATGGGGGAAGGGGTGTAGTGTATGCTCTTAAAGCATATACGGAATGTCAGCACAGCAGGGGGCTGGACAGCTCCAGGCTATAACCGCTTTTGGCGGGAAAGCCTGAATAGAGCTAGTCGTTGACAGCCCCAGGGCATGGTCAGCTCTTGTGGGAAGCCAGGGTTTAAATCCATTGGCCACCTGCACTGGCGGGAAGCCCAGGTTTGAATCTATTGGCTGCGATTCACCTGGGCAGGTATAAAGAGACGCCAGGTAACCCCTTTGCTTCAGCTTCATTCCTGATCAAATAAAGAAGTACTACCCAGCTCAAGTGTCCGTCTCTCTGTGCGACCACGCGACATTGCACCGCCCTTCTCCCGTAGGACTCAGGGCGGTTCACAAGGTTTTTTAAAAGAAAACAATACCACAATTACAAAAATTAAAACAATTAAAATGATTATATTAACCTTGAATATAAAAATCCTAATTAAAAACCAATTAAAACCCCAATTAATACCCTCAGTCCAGGCCAGAAAACTCAAAGAGCCAGGTCTTCAGGTCCCGGCGGAATGAGCGGAGGTCAGGGGCAGTCCTAAGCTCTACAGGCAGCTGGTTCCAAAGGGCCGGCGCACCCACAGAGAAGGCCCTCCCCCTGGGTATTGTCCGCCGGCAATCTTTTACCGGCGGTACCCTGAGAAGACCCTCCCTGTGGGAGCGCACAGGATGAAGTTGGTTCATTTTTCCAAAGGAAACCATTATTTTCCTCCTAGATCATTTTGATGAGGCGTTAGCCTCAGTGACAGAATACCACAAAAATCAGGCTTCATTTTGAAGATATGTTGCCGCCAAACCATCAGCATCTTGATGTTGGAGCAAGTAGAACATTAAGCAATTTAATATTCATAGAGGGTGCAAATAGGAAAATGTGTGCGAATTCAAGATTAATAAAACATTAAAAATACTATAATTTGGTATAACATTAATTCTTCCTCAGTGGTCAATTGCATACCATAGATTTATTTTTACAGAAGATGGATTTAACACATTTATCCAGGCTTAGGGTACTATACTCATGTTATTTCATCTCTTTCAGTTTAAGAAACTGTCACTAAAATAGCATCCCTAAAATCAGGAAAGTTTCCTATTCTTCATGGATTCCCAGTTCATTGGTATACAAACTTTATATTAATTTTTGGTTCATATTTCCTAAGAGAGCATTTTCAAATAAATCATTGCCTTTTGAGTTTAATGAGCAAATACCAGTTATTTCCAAGCCAGGACAGGATTTATACTCACACAAACACCTGCTTAACTGGAACCTCAATGTGTAATATGTGCATGCAACCAAAGTGGATTTATCCATTTATTGTTTATATTTATGAAATTCATAGGTTGCCCATCTTACTTCAAGGTAACTCTGGGCAGCTATGCATTATACCAATACAGATATTGAGATAGAGGCTTTATTACAATGCCCTCAGTAGTGTTATATCATAGCAGCCATGCAGGTCTGAAGGAATACAGATCTGATAATTTGGTCTTCTTTCAAGGCTGGAAGGAAGAGTGGGAGGAAGGAAGGAAGGAAGGAAGGAAGGAAGGAAGGAAGGAAGGAAAGGAGGGAAGGAAAGGAGGGAAGGAAAGGAGGGAAGGAAAGAAGGAATAGTGGGAGGGAGGGAGGGAGGGAGGAAGTAGTAGTTACTCCCACTACTTTCTTTCCCACCAGTGGTAATTCATTTTCTGTTTAGGTAAGGAAATATCTCTGACACAGTGACCCAACAGGGTAAGGGTTGTCTAGTATCAGGGTGGGCCATCACATCACAGTATTATTACAATAAATTAAGAATAACAGATTTCTTGCAAATGACAAAAATCACAATTTGTATGGAGAACCAAATATGAATCTTGGAGTTTACTAAATGTTTGCCTCAACAACTTAGTCCCATTACTTTAAGAACAGAAGGCGATTGGAAATGTGCATCACTTGCAGGATGAGATTTTTCGGTTTCTCATTTATTCCATTCTCAAGAGATGTTTCTGCAGCTGCCATTTGTTGGCAGTTAATGCCACCTGGTTAACAGGGGAATTAAACATTTCAAAGTGAAGCCTACACTGAATGCCTTTATGAATCATCTTCCTTTCTTAAGTGAAATGCTCCTGTACAGATTCAAGATCTGCCCTGCCCTATGATACATCTGGGTTTTAACATTTAAGGGTTCGATGATATTTCCATCTGGAAATTTTCATTTTTTTTCTTCTTCTTTTCAATCTAATAGAAATGGAAAGAACTTAATAAATGTATCTGGGATTTTCTCAGAGAACTAGGTCTCCAAAAATAGAACATTATTGGACCAAATTTGTTATGGCAGGAAAAATCAACAAAGAAAAGAATGAGATTAAAAATCAGCCAGGTTTCAGAAAAATCCAAGAAAAAAAGTCCAAGGATGGTGGTCTTCAACTTGGAATATTACCAGGATTTTTGTTTTAAGTTCGTCTTCCTTCTAATTATATAACTCTGACTGGACTTTTATTAAGAAGTTTGAAATAATTCTAGAAGCCATTGTTCCTATACCTTGTTCTTTCCAACATAATGGAATATTGTAAGGAAATTACATAAAGGGACTCTGGACTCTGTCATCTCTCTGTCCATCAGCACAATTGTGAAAAGAGAATTTGATCAAATTTATGGTGGAAGGAAAATTCACTATAAGAAAATCAAGGATTTTGAGCTTCTGCAATTAGAAGTAATCTAGATTAGTATTTTTTATTTTCTTAAAATTAGAATATATTTAGGAAAAGATAGAAAAGATAGATATATCAGAAGTCTGTGCATATTGCAGAATTATTCTTATACATGAGATGGTGTGATGTAAAAGAATATAAAATAAGTGGGAATTCTTGTTTTTTAAACAAAACCACTAGGTGGCAGATTAACTCTGTTGTAATACCTCCATCTTTAGCCATGTCCATATTAACCATGTTTATATGTCCCCTTTATGAATAACATTTTTGACAAATATAAAATATTTTTCTCAGCTTTCAGCTCTCTCTTAATGTTCTCAAGAGGCGTTTGGAAGCAGCTCAAACTCCGAATGACAAACAAGCAGTGGTGAGATTCAGCCGGTTCGTACCACTTCGGTAGAACCAATAGCTAATTTTTGTTGCCCAGGCCCAGAATGGACTTCTGGAAGCAGCATCCACACAGAGAACCGGTTGTTCACATGTTTGAATCCCACCACTGCAAACAAGCCCCTGAAGAAACTAGTTTAGGAATCCATGTGATTATGTTTTATTTATTGTAAGCAGAGAATTTTCCAAAATGGGGCAGTATGCAAATATTGCTAATTAATTACATACTAAATGCATTTTGAAGTGTTTACTACACCATCTGGTCACAGGAGTTTCAGTACCTCTAGTCTTATTATAGCAATGAATGATTTAAGACTTGGATTTGCTGTTGTATCATTATGCATTGAGAAAGGGAAATTAATGTCAGGATTTTGCTGCAGACCTTAAAAAGTACCCTTTTTTAGAAAGGAAAAATACATATATTTCTTTATATTTGTACTTATTTAAGTATCACTGGGGGATTTTCTTCTTGCAATATGTTAACTGAATGAGAGATTTCTAAGAACTATATCTTACTTTACTAACCATGATCTGGCCTAGATTTTAGTTGCTGAATCACCCTTATATACCTATTATTTATTTTTAAAAAATTATATAGCTGCCTGACTCACCCAGGTGGCTTACAAAATTTAGCTTCAAGAAAGAACAGTGTTTTGGTATTCATGCTATCATTTTGGATTGTAATGTATTGGGCTGTAATGTTGTGTTTGTCATGGAGTTGCTGCTAGCCAGGAAGCCTCTGTATTAGCGAAATACGGAACAATGTGTACTCATGCATACTACTTTTTGTATTCTTGTAAACTCTGTAATTGCTGTAATCATTCCTTTTGTTGCTATAATGTGTGTACATTCTAGGGGGAGGGGTGTAATGTATTGGGCTTGTCTTACTGAAGTGTATCACGTGGGGTTAATAGCTGGAAGTTTGCTTAAGCAGGGAAGCTGGCTAACGGCTCCCAACTTCTCAGACAACCCGTCTCCAGCGCTGCCATTGGCTGCCTCTAGGGTGGCAATAGGTTGCTTTAAACCTATTGGATGCCACCTAGAGGCCAGGGTATAAATAGCTGCATTTGCAGCCCTGTTCCCCAGTTCAGTTCCTGCAAGCAAATAAAGAATGTTTCTTACTGAACTCACTCGCCTCGTCTCTTCAATCAAGCACAGAACCCAGTACACAACATGGATGGTCTTAGCTATGTTTTGGTGTACCTTTCACTGAATCAACTTCATAAACATTGTCTTTTATTTTTATGAAGTGAAAAGGAATTAAAAGTGCTAGCAAGTTTGGACAAAGTAAAACAATGTTGTTTTGTTTATTTCCCAACCTGCTGATTGGGAAAGATTTTTTTTAAAAAAAATGTACAGAGGTGCAACGGGCAATCTTCACACAAGAGGTTTTGTTATTTAGCATAGTTATATATGGGCTGCAAAAAGGTTGCCTTTCTCATTGTTTGAAAGTTGATATCTAAATATTTCCACTGTCTTTAGTTTTGCCTCAACTGTTACGATTCACATCCCATAATAGTAGTTATTCAATAAAAGCTCTGCATAAAACGGATAATCCCAACAATAAGCTACAAAGAAGCCCACATATATAGAAATATCTGGACATCCTCATTGACCTCTATGATGCATCAGAAGATGCTAGGCAAATGGGTTTTTTGCATCTTTAAAACAAAAACAAAGTAGGAGAATAAAAGATGATAGCTTCCATGAACAAAAGGGTATTTTGGATTCAACCCAATATAGCCCTCTTTTTTTCACCAGGACCTTATTTCCCCAAGTATTCTATACATGTATAAGATGTTTAAGCACAATTAAACAGAGAAAAATTTCTGCACATAATTTCAATTGGATCTGCTGAAATGTTTACAGTCAGCTATTTTAGTATATCCTTTTGATTTTAAGGTCAGGATTGGAATACAGTTTTAGAGCCTAGTTTTCAACAATCGGCGACCCCAATTTAAAGGATTTTTTTTATATGGAATTGTAATCTGTTCTCTAGTTTTTCACTCAATTCCTCACCATTTAACTTCTGATGGGGTCTATGCATGAACTAAAGTTCACAGTGAGAGCTATAAAAATAAGACTTGACATTTTAACTGCCCTTAATAGGATTTCAGCAGAAATCTGTTCCTAGAGGTAAAGGTACACAGATTTGCTGAAAGTACAAGGATCCTTTGTCAGTTACTCATATTGACATCATTTCCTTCATAAAAATAAACATAATCATGGGAAAAGCCCACTAGCACTTAGAACAGGAACATGATGCAACAAACTGGGAATTGTAAAGTGAATAAAATGTAACCCTTATTTATAGGAATTGTATAAAAATATATTATCTGCTTAATACAACTTCACTTATAGCAATACATTTATAGAAAAATATACATATGTGTTTTTAAGCATATTATCAGTCTGTCTGAATTATTTATTGTCAATGAATTAATTCTTTGCAAAGGAGTAAAACGTCATATATATTTTTTATTTGTGCCCTCCAGTCAGTTTATAACTCTTGGTGACTGCCTGGAGAAATCGTTGTCTTCTTGGCAAGACTTTGGAAGTGGTTTGCCATTGCCTTCTTCCAAGGGCTGAGAGTGAGTGACTGGCCAAAAGTCACCTAGCTGGCTTCATGCTAAAGGTGGGACTAGAAATCACTTTTCTTGTCTAGTGCCTTAAGAAGTAACCACTGTTTTCTTTTTTCCTTTTCTATCCCTTTTTTCCTTTTTTCTTCTGTGTCTAGGGAGTCTATTGGCCTAGATCAGGGGTCAGCAACCTGAAACAGTGAAAGAGCCACTCGGAACTGGTTCCCTCACAAAAGGAAAAACTGGGAGCCGCAAAAAATGTGTGCACATGCGCATACATGCGCGCATGCACAGAACAGGGTTTGACTGAAGAGTGGAGCCAAGGCGAGATATGCAGCTACCCTGCATATTTGAATTGATTGGTTGAACTTTTTTAGTCCCCCCCCCCTTTTTTTTTTGGACTGCACATGGCAGAGGACTGGGAGCCGCAGGAGACAGCTGAAAGAGCCGCATACAGCTCCGGAGCCGTGGGTTGCAGACCTGTGGCCTAGAGAGATTGCAGATAAGAACTACAAGTTATTTAAGATAATTTCAAAAGATATATTGTATTGAATATAATACTAATGGTTTGGTTTAAGGTGGGTATTGGGAAAAAGTATAAGAGTTGATAAAAGATTTGGGGGGTAGAAATAAAATGAGTGTTCCGAATTTAACTAAAACTGGCAAGAAGGCACCCTAGCCCCATCCTCCGCCTCTGCAAGCCAGGTATATCAGAGATCAATTGAAGCAATGCTTCAACAAGAAAAAGCTAATAACTTCCAGAAGGAGATGCAAGTGACACTACAAGCAATCCAAGAGGCAATATCCTCCCACAAAGAAGATACAAGGAAAAATCATGAGGAGTCAAAAGATAACGTTGATAAAATGAATTAAAAAATTCATAACATAGATTCTCAACTAGAAAACTTTAGACAGATTCAAGGTTGACTCAGCCTTCCATCCTTCCGAGGTAGGTAAAATGAGGACCCAGATTGTTGGGGGCAATAAGCTGACTTTGTAATAATGCCGCTTGGGGGGGCGAAAGCCCTAATAAGCAGGCATATACATAGAATGAAGGCTATTGCTAAGCACATTGATTTGTGCTTTAGATTGTAAGCCGCCCTGAGTCTTCGGAGAAGGGCGGGATTCTCTCAATGAACTCCCCTGAAAAAAGGATTTTTAAAATATGATTACAAAGATTAAAAATGCTTTTTATCCAAAGCAGTTTCTTGGGTATTTATCCCCCATTCTTTTTTATCTTTCCCGAATCGTGATTGTATCTGTAAGTAGGCCCACCAATCCAATTTTATCCGTTGTAATTCTAATTCGCTTCTAGATTTCAATTCCTCCTCATTATCCATAATATCTTTAGAATTAGAATTTATTAAATTTATATGCCGCCCTTCTCCCTAAGGACTCAGGGCGGCTCACAACAACAAAAAGTCAAAAAACATAAAATACAAAATTTAAAAAAGAATTAAATCATAAATGTAATAAATACATAACAATTAACCCAATAAAATCTAATTTAAAACTATAGTCAGTCTAGGCTCGATTGTTGGAACAGCCATGTCTTCAGGTCATGGCGGAAGAACTGAAGTTCAGGGGCCGTCCGCAGCTCCGGAGGCAACTCATTCCAGAGGGTCGGCACGCCCACAGAGAAGGCTCTCCCCCTGGGGGTCGCCAGCCGGCATTGCTTAGCCGATGGAACCCTGAGGAGGCCGACTCTGTGGGAGCAAACCGGGCGATGGGAGGTTGACAATGGCAGCAGGTGGTCTTGCAAGTATTATTATTTTATTTATTAATTTAATTTATATACCGCCCTTCTCCCTGAGGACTCAGGGCGGTGAACAGGGCAATACATAAAAACTAGATACAAAAATTAAAAATTATTAAAACGTGATTAAACAATGCCCATAATAAATTAATACAGATTAAAAATTGAAGTCCATTTATAAAAATCCCACCCCGTCCCATCAGGCCAGGCCAGCTTGTTTAAAGAGATGGGTTTTAAGATCGCGCCGGAAGGAGCGGAGATCGGGCGCCATCCGGAGCTCGACCGGAAGATGGTTCCATAAATCCGGTGCACCCACAGAGAACGCCCTCCCCCTGGGGGCCACCAGTCGGCATTCTTTGACTGGTGGCACCCTGAGGAGGCCCTCTCTGTGGGAGCGTACTGGGCGGAGGGAAGTTGACGCCGGCTGCAGGTGCTCCCCAAGGTATTCCGGACCCATGCCATGAAGGGCTTTGTAGGTCATTACTAACACCTTGAACCTCACTCGGAAGACAACTGGTAGCCAATGCAGCTCACGGAGCAAAGGTGTGACATGGGAGTATCGGGAAACTCCCAATACAACTCTCGCGGCTGCATTCTGTACCAGTTGGAGCCTCCGAGTGGTCTTCAAGGGTAGCCCCATGTAGAGAGCGTTGCAGTAATCAAGACGAGAGGTCACGAGTGCATGAGTGACCGTACGTAAGGCATCCCGGTCTAGATAGGGCTGCAACTGGCACACCAGGCGAACCTGGGCGAAGGCCCCCCTAGTCACAGCTACTATATGGTCTTCTAGGGAGAGCTGTGAATCTAGGAGGACTCCCAAGTTGCGAGCCCTATCTACAGGAGGTAATAACTCACCCCCCATAGTGAGGGGTGGGATATCCTGAATATCCCAAGATGCCGGTACACACAGCCACTCAGTCTTGTCAGGGTTGAGTCGAAGCCTGTTCCTCCCCATCCAGACCCGGACCGCCTCCAGGCACCGGGACATCACGCCGAGGGCATCACTGGGGTGGTTTGGGGTCGAAATGAAAAGTTGGGTACCCAACTCCAAAACCACGAATGATCTCACCCAGCGGTTTCATGTAGATGTTGAACAGGAGAGGCGAGAGGACCGACCCCTGAGGGACTCCACAAACGAGAGGCCTCGCGGTCGACCTCTGCCCCCCTGCCAACACCAACTGCGAGCGTCCCAGGAGATAGGAGGAGAACCACTGAAGAACCGTGCCTCCCACTCCCAATCCCCTGAGACGCCGCAGCAGGATACCATGGTCGATGGTATCGAAAGCTGCTGAGAGGTCTAATAGGACTAGGACAGAGGAATATCCCCTGTCCCGAGCCCTCCAGAGATCATTCACCAGGGCGACCAATGCCGTCTTCGTGCTGTACCCGGGCCTGAAGCCCGATTGGTACGGGTCTAGATAATCCGCTTCATCCAGGACCAGAGGGAGCTGATGCGCCACCACACTCTCAACAACCTTCGCAAGAAAGCGAAGGTTGGAGACCGGATGAAAGTTATTCAACACAGCCAGGTCCAAGGCAGGCTTCTTGAGGAGAGGTCTTACCACCGCCTCTTTCAAGGCGGCGGGAAAACTACCCTCACTCAAAGAGGCAGATATAACCCCCTGGAACCAGCCTCGTGTCCCCTCCCGGGCTGCATAAACCAGCCAGGAAGGGCACGGGCCCAAGCCATGTAGGGCTTTAAAGGTAATTACCAGCACCTTGAATCGCACCTGGAGGGCAACCGGAAGCCAATGCAGTTCGTGCAGGAGTGGTGTAACATGGGAGTATCGAGAAACTCCCATAAGCACCCACGCGGCCGCATTCTGCACCAGCTGAAGCTTCCAGGTGCACTTCAAGGTCAGCCCCATGTAGAGAGCATTGCAGTAATCCAGGTGAGAAGTGACAAGGGCGTGGGTGACCGTGCATAGGGCATCTCGGTCCAAAAAGGGGCACAACTGGTGCACCAGGCGAACCTGTGCGAAGGCCCCCATGGTCACAGCAGTTAGATGATCCTCCAAGTTAAGCCATGAATCCAGGAGGACACCCAAGTTGCGGGCCCTTTCTGAGGGGGGCAATACCTCCCCCCATCAGAAGAGATGGAACATGTTGGACAATACGAGATGCCAGTATCCACAGCCACTCAGTCTTGGAGGGGTTCAGCCTGAGCCTGTTCTTTCCCATCCAGACCTGCACTGCCTCCAGGCACTGGGACATCACATCAAGGGCATCACTGGGTTGGCTCGGGGTGGAGATGAACAACTGGGTATCATCCGCATATTGGTGATACCTCACCCCAAAGCCACGGATGATCTCACCAAGATTATTACCCACATTAAACAAATTTGGATAAACAATCGCTTCAAGGGTGGACAGCCAGACTGGTACTTTAGTATAGTTTTGTTTTCTAATTTTGTTCCAAATATTGAATAACGCTTGTCTAATCCGATGTTTTTGAAAATGTAGAAATAATTGGGGCCAGATGACAAACAAATAAGGAAATTGTATAGTTTGCTTCTCGGATATAAAAAGTTTGAGGAACAAGTGAAGGAACCTATGTTGACTTGGGCTAAAAATTTGGGACATGGCATCGATCCTGACATATGGCAAATGCTCTGGGATAGAAATAAAAGGATAACACTGGCCTCAGCCTATAAAGAAAATTTATTTAAAATGTTTTATCGATGGCATGTCCCCCCAGCACATTTAGCTAAAATGTACAAGACAATATCTCCTAGCTGTTGGAAATGCTCAGAAGAAATAGGCACATATTTCCATGTATGGTGGTCTTGTAGTAAGACACAAAGATACTGGCAAAAGATTTGGACTTGGTTAAAAGAGATATTGGGACGCAAAGTCGAGTTTAGACCAGAATTTTTCTTATTGGGCATAACGTATGAGAAATACTCCAAAGAAGAGTTGTATTTGATGATACATATCATTACAGCAGCAAGAATGTTGTTCGCCCAGAATTGGAAAGGGAGTGAAATACTGGAGGAAAGCGAGGTGACAAATAAAATTTGGGCGTGTGCAGAAATGGACAAATTAACTCTGGAAATTAAGAATAAAGATCAATCAGGCTATTACAAAATCTGGAATAAGTTCTACTTTTGGTGGGAACAAAAGGAAGGTCTCCATTTGAGTTCATGGATTGGTTGATTGTTTTAAATATGGTATAATTGTATATAACTGACGCATATATTATGTGTATGTATATATATATGTAAATCTCAAAAATAATGCAAGACAAGAAGGTATGTCAGTCCATTCACATCGTGTCCAATGTTTTAAATAATAAAATTTATTTTAAAAAAAGATTAAAAATTGACATAATTTGTCTCCAAGAAACACATATCAAGAGACAACATTTTAAACCTTTGGAACAACCGGAAATTGGAAAACTCCACTTTGCACTAGCGCAATAAAAGAATAGAGGAATAGCTTTATACATTAAAGAAACAATGAATCCCAAATAAATTAAATAAGCTAATAAATTTATGCAGATGAAGAGGGAAGAATATTAATGGTGGAAATAATGACAAATCAAAAACAGATACTGATGGTAGCAATATATGCACCTAATAACAAACAAGAAGAATTTTATCAAAAATTACATAAAAAATAGTGGAACTGGAATATCAAAACATTTGCTTAATGGGAGACTTTAATGCAATAATAGATGGAAAGCTGGACTATAAAAGTAGTAAAATAGAGCAAAAAGGAAGGAATATACTACCTAAAACTTTCTTTAAAATGGCAGAAGAAATCTGTATACAGGATATATATGGAGAGAAAAGAACAAAAAACAAACAAACAAACAAACAAACAAACACAATACACATTTTACTCAAGCAGACACAAATCGTGGTCCAGAATTGATATGATATGGATATCTCCTGAATTAAGCACGATTATACAAGAGATCGAGATAGAAACTAATATATGGGCAGATCACAACTTGATAAAGATGACTTGGAGAGGAGCCAAGAAAAAATTAAGATGGTCTCTGAACAAATCCTTACTGAAAGAGAAAGAATTTATGCAAAAAGCAACAAAGGAAATGGATTTTTTTCAAAATAAATAAAAAAGAAGAAACATCACTTCAAAATGTGTGGGATACAGCTAAAGCATACTTTAGTGGGTTGGCTATAACTTACATGGTGAAAAAGAACAAAGAAAAAAAGCAACAACAGTTAAAGTTAAAAGAGGAATTCAAGAAATTAGAATCATTATTACAATCAGAACCACAAAATAAAACTCTTAAAAACAAATGGAACTAATAAAACATAAATTAAACTTAGTAGAGGCTGAAAAAATGGCTCAACAAATTAAAAGGACCAAACAAAATTTCTTTGAAAATGCTAATAAACCAGGGAAGTGGTTAGCATATAAATTGAAAAAAGGGAGAAAAAATTGATAAATAAATTGCAAGACCCAAAAGGCGATTTACAATTCCAAAATGACAGAATTAAAAAAATAATCAAAGACTGTTATTAAAACACAGACAAGAACTAGAAGAACAGGGTATTGACCTACCATGGTGGCCATACCTGCAAATCTAAACGAGATATGAAAAAGATGTTAAAACATTGGGATTCTATAAAGAACAGACAGAATTTGACCAGATATTATTGACATCAGATGAAAAACTGATTAAGAAACCATAAATGTATGTTAAGTTTAAAGATGGAAGAGGAACAAGTTAAAGAAACAATGATAACATAGACAAAGAATTTTGGACATCACATAGAACTAGAAATATGGCAAACCTTTAGGAAAGAAACTCTAAAATAACAAAGGGGGTGGCCTACAAAGAAATCCTATATAAAATGTTTTACTGATGGCACTTAACACAGGTGAGATTAGCAAAAATGTTTAAAAATAAGTCTAGCAACTGTTGGAAATGTAGACAAAAACCAGGCACATACTATCATCTTTGATGGACATGTCCTAAAGCCAAAAGAGTTTGGTCAAGAATACATATACGGTTAGAGAAAATGAATAAAAAATATATAGATTTTAAGCCAGAATTATTTTTGTTAGGTATAATTGTAGGTAATTATGAGAAAGAATGTATATATTTAATATTACATGTATTAACTGCAGCAAGAATTGTATTCACTCAACATTGGAAAAATGCCGAATTACCAAAGGAGGAAGAGTTAATCAAAAAAATTCTAGATTGTGCAGAAATGGACAGGCTGACATTGAAAATGAAAGAGAAAGAAGATTCAGTATACTTTAGAACATGAGATACTTTTATCCCCAACCTTTTGGGCACCAGGGACTGGTTCCGTGGAGAAAGGTTTTTCTGCAGACCAGAGGGTGCTTGGTTTTGTGTGCTGCCTGTATCTCATGGATGGAGCTTTGCTTGTTTGTGCGGCCTGGTTTCTAGCATGCCGCGGCCCAGTACAGGTCCACGGACCAGGAGTTG
Organism: Vipera berus; assembly: GCF_964194415.1. NCBI lineage: Eukaryota > Metazoa > Chordata > Lepidosauria > Squamata > Viperidae > Vipera > Vipera berus. The sequence goes on from NC_138209.1 coordinate 62,828,259, forward strand.
GAGACCCATGCTTTAGGGGATGAAAGGAAAGGAAGGAAGATGTTCAAAACCCATGACAACTGACCATGGATGGTTCATGGGCTTATTTTACCTACAGTCAACTGAATTTTTTGCACCTCAGACCTGGTAGTGCTACTTCAGAATGCAGCAGATTTGGGAGTTAAGGAGAGGATTCTTAATACTTTAACAATAGAATAGCACTAGCAAAATGCCATCATTGATTCCAACCCTTCAATACATCCAGAAAATACTGCTGTTATTGCTACTGTTGATATCCTAATTCTCCAGGCTATTAGTTTTCTATTTATGTTTTTATACTGCCAGGTCTCTGCAAGCACTAGAGAAACATCATTTGAAGAGGTGGGTTGCTGAGCTAGATTTTCAGAAATAACATAGAAAGGAATTATAGGAGAGCACACTGATTATTACTTTTTTAGAGTTAATAACATTTGGAATTTATATATAGTAATAAAGAACAAATATATTGCAAAAGGAGTCCCCTGGCTGTGTTAATGACTGTGGAATTTGATACCTTCCTTGGCTGCTATGTATTTTAATCTTTGTAATTATGGTTTAATTATTTTTAATTTTATTTTAATATTGTTCACTGTCCAGAGTCAGTTGCCAAGATGGGTGGCCATACAAATTGCTTAAATAAAGAAACTACAAATATTCAAGATGATTCTTCTAATTACTTGAATTTTTTTTTTTGAGAAATGATACAGTTGATGTACCATTGCACATAGCAAATTAATTCCCCTGGTTGGGGAGCAGGTGGAAAAAGGAAACCAATGAATTTCTTAGGAAAAACATGAATAATGGCCTAAGAAATTAATTCAGAAACAATACAGTATGATTTTTAATTGTTCAGAAGAACAATTTTATTTCAGTTTTATTTCAGAGGTTTTTGTTACTGTTCCTTAATCCAGCCTTTATAATATGAACAGAAATATTGTATATTATAATTTTTCATTATGTTTATTGATGTAAACATGGTTTTATTTATTACACTTTTAAAAATGATTCTTAGGTTTTAAACAACGATTAAAAACTGTAAAGGAATGTTCTGTAAAAGAGTGGATTATATAACTTTGAAAACAAACCTTTTATATAATATTCTTTAGAGTCCAGGGGTAGGCAACCTTGGCTCCTTTATGACTCGTGGACTTTAACTCCCAGAAATCCTGAGCCAGCCATGCTGAGAGGACAGAGAGAGGTTTCCAAGCTGAGCCATGCTGGCTCAGGAATTCTGGGAGTTGAAGTCCACGAGTCATAAAAGAGCCTACAGTAGGTTACCCCTGCTGTAGACTAAACTATATGTCCCACTGAAAACTAAAATCGAGTTCCTTTCTTAAAAACAATAGCTGCATTATACTCAGTACATGACACCAAGTATGATGTAGTGTGTATTTTGTGTATTCTGCATGAGCCACTCATCAGTGCATAGTTTTGTAAACGCAGGCTACATTTGAAAAGTAACCTGAATTTCTTTCATTGGGGATGGTAATGATTATTGTTTCAGAATTGTTTCAATCTTGCAAGTAAAGTTTTATTGATTGCACACACAGGATACAAAGCAAGAATATGCCTTAATCGTATATGGTGGAAAATAAAATAACATTAATAAATACATAATTAAATAAATAATAAAATAAAATAAAATTAGTAAATAAAAATCACATGTATTATATATGTAAACAATCCTTTAATAGATATGTATATATGTTAACAGTTCAAATAATACGGCAGCAGCAAAGTGTATAAACTAAAAGCCTCCTGACAGGAAAACACGCGGGAACTTTGACAGCTGTCAAAGTTCCCCGCACAGCGCAGGCGCCACCACTGACAGCTCGCGGCTGTCAAACTCCGGACTACGAGGAAGCCTGAGCTGTCAAAGCGTCCACCGCACAGCGCAGGCGCGACCACTGACAGCTCGCGGCTGTCAAAACACCAAGCCACGCGGAAGCCGGAGCTGTCAACAGAAGACGACGCGGATTGGTCCCTGCCTGACACGGCGCCAAATTAAACACCGCTGATTGGTCCTCGCTACCAGCTGCCGGCTATAAAAGCCGGACAAGTTATTCTATGTTTGCCTTGCTCTTAATAAACCTGTTGTTGACTAGCCTGTCGTCCCGAGTGGTCCTTGGCTACTTCACTGGCGACGAAGGTGGGATCGCTCCGGAGCTGAAGTCACGGCCGAGGAAGAGAGTTCCCGGCAAGAGCTGTCACGGAGGTTTTAACTTCCATCGGAGCAACCCAGGACCGGACGACATGGCAAACTTCGGCCGTGTGAGGGAGTTTGATACCCGCCATCCCGAGAGATGGCAATCACACCTCGGCCAAGTCGAGGGATTCCTCCTCATCAGTAAAATCACTGACGACCGAGCAAAGGCCGCCGCTCTGCTGTACATCAGCGGGCCCCCGGTGTACGATGCAGCCGTCGGGTTGTTCAGCCCGGTGCCCATCACTGAAGTCTCCTACGCGGACCTGGTGGACCAGCTGAACAAGTACTACATGCCGGCTCGTTCAGAACTATACTGGCGAGTACAATTCGCACAAAAGAAACAACGGCCGGACGAGCCCGCCAACGAGTTCATCGCCGGGGTCAGACACGCTGCACGGAACTGCTGTTTCCCCGACCTGGAAGACCGCATCAGAGACCAGGTGGTGATCGGTCTGAGGGACGAGAGGCTTCAGAAGAAACTGACGTCCAAACCCGACATGAACCTGGCTGAGCTGACCAGGGAGATCATGGCGTACGAGCACAGCCACAAGAAGAAGCCGACGATCACGACCCCTGAGACCCCCGCGACCGTCTACCAGGAGAGCGCAACCTTCAGCGACAGCGGAGAGTCGGTTGATTTCACCGATGGAGAAGCCCTACAGCGCAGAATGGAGCACCGGCAGCCGAGGAGGGGCAACACATCGGACAGCCGGAGGTCCAGGAACCCCCCACCGCCACCACCTCGTTACGAGCAACGAGCCGCCTGTGCCAGCTGCGGGGGCAACCATGCCCGAGGAAGCTGCCGTTTTAGGAACGCGAAATGCCACAATTGCGGGAAGACTGGCCACATCAAGCCGGTGTGCCGCAGCAAGGGCCGGGACAACATCAATGAGGTGGAGGCAAACCCCCCAGGTAGGCCGGCTGCCCAGGCCAGCAGGGAAACCCCACCAGGGCCCCTGGTAGAGACAATTGACAGGGTAAACAGCATAAGCTCCAAGGTTAAGATTTGGGTCAGAATTCAGGGGGTGCCCTGCCAGATGGAAGTAGATTCAGGGTCAGCAGTCTCCTTAATTTCGCTGACAACCTATCAGGAGATCTGTCAGCAAGGCCGAGGACAAATTCCCCTGAAACAAACTCAGGTACACCTAGCTGACTTCCAGAAAACCCCCATTCCGTTGGAAGGGAAAGCCAAGGTCGTAGTGCAGTACAAGGGGTTCAAGGGTCCCCTGGAGGTTTTAGTTACACCAGGGAACCGTACCAACCTGATAGGACTAAACTGGTTCAGTCCACTAGGCATCGCCTTAACGGGGGTTAACACCATTCAAACACCCAGCCTAGAAGTCGTTTGCGATAAGTACGCCGACGTTTTCGATGGCACTTTAGGAAAATATACGGGTCCCCCCATCTCCTTGCAGCTAAACCCTGCAATCCAACCAATTAAAATAAGAGCCAGGAGGGTACCTTTTGCCCTTAAAGAAAAAATTGAAAACGAACTGGATCGCCTCGTAGGACTAGGGGTGCTGGAGCCAACAGAAGGGGGAACCTGGGAGACCCCTATTGTCACCCCAATCAAACCTAATGGTGAAGTGAGAGTGTGCGCTGATTATAAGGCGACAGTCAACCTAGCCCTCAGCCCCCATGCCTACCCGGTGCCAGCGGTAAGGGACGTATTTGCTTCCATCCGCTCTGGTGCCCTTTTCGCCAAGCTTGATCTCACACAGGCGTATTTGCAACTGCCTGTCACTGAGGACACTGCGGAGGCCCAGACAATTGTCACCCACCGCGGTGCCTTTAAAGTAAAGAGGCTCCAATTTGGCATATCGGCGGCCCCGGGTATATTTCAGGGTATCATGGAGAAGACCCTGAAAGGAATACCCGGGGTCTGCCCCTATTTCGACGATGTTCTCATCGCCGGAGAAAACGAAGCGAACTTAGCTGACAGGCTGTCAGCTGTGCTGAGCCGGCTCAGAGAAGCCGGCCTCAAACTTAAGCGGGAAAAGTGCTCTATTGGAGTCACATCCACGGAATTCCTAGGGTACAAAATAGATAGCCAGGGCATTCACCCCACCTCAGAAAAACTTCAGGCTATTCAAACCGCACCCAGCCCTAGGAATAAACAAGAGCTCCAATCCTTTTTAGGACTGTTAAACTTTTACCACGCCTTCATCCCCCATAAAGCGACTATTGCGGAGCCTCTGCATAGACTCCTAGACAAGGGTACAACTTGGTCCTGGACCAAAGAACATGAGAATAGCTTCCAATCGTTAAAAAAGATTATCTGTCACAGTTCAACTATCACCCTTTTCAGAGAGGACACCCCAATATGCATCGCTTGCGATGCCTCTCCCTATGGAATCGGGGCTGTCTTAAGTCACATATTCAAGGACGGTACACAAAGACCCATAGCCTTCTATTCACGCACTCTGACCAAAGCTGAAAGAAACTATGCACAAATTGACAGGGAAGCCCTAGCAATAGTAGCAGGGGTCAAAAAATTTCATGATTACCTGTATGGAAGACCATTTACTATATTTACGGATCACAAACCCCTGCTAGGCATATTCACTTGGAACAAAACTACTCCACAGATTCTCTCTCCAAGAATTTTAAGATGGTCAACATTCTTAGCAGCCTATTCCTATCAACTAATACATAAACCAGGTAAAGAATTGGGACATGCTGACTGCCTCAGCAGACTGCCCATACAAACCAGGGACGCAGACCCAGCCCCAGCCAGCCAGATTTTAGCAATCTCCCAACTGCCAGAATGCCCCCTGACTGCAAACGTCATAGCTAATAATTCTGCCAAAGATAAAATACTTGCCAGAATCCTCAAATGGGCCACAACAGGATGGCCAGCTCAAAATCCACAACCTCAATTCCAACCTTATTATAACAGGAAAAATGAGATCTCAACACATAGAGGATGCCTGCTGTGGGGAAATAGGGTCATTATACCAGAGAAAAACATAGACCAAACATTACAAATTTTACACGAAGGACACCCTGGAATTGTAAAAATGAAGGCGATGGCTAGAAGTTATGTGTGGTGGCCAGGCATAGATAAACAAATAGAAAAGTATGTGGGTGGGTGTTATACCTGTCAAGAGACCAGGAATGAACCACCCCAGGCACCAATCCATAAATGGGAGACTACAAGGAACCCTTGGTCACGTATACATATAGATTTTGCTGGACCCATCCAAGGCCAAAGTTTCTTAATTGTAGTGGACAGCCACTCTAAATGGCTGGAAGTCACACCCCTTAGAAAAACAACGTCCCAAGCCACTATTCAAGCTTTACGAAAAATATTCGCTACACACGGCCTACCTGACACCATGGTTTCTGACAACGGACCTCAATTCACCTCTCGTGAATTTCAGATCTTCGCTATGAAGAATTGTATTAGGCTGGTCACGTCGGCGCCGTTCCACCCATCGTCGAACGGAATGGCTGAAATTATGGTACGATCCACAAAAGAAGCGTTAAAAAAATTCGTTAAAGGGAACTGGCAGAGGCGCCTCAGCCAGTTCCTCTTAGCACAACACACAACACCATGCTCTACGACCGGCAAATCACCGGCGGAATTAAGATGGGGGAGAAGGCTAATAACACGTCTGGATAGACTGCACCCCGACACATATCCAGAAGAAAAACAGCACCCCCACCCCGCCCGCACACTCAACCCAGGTCAATTAATTTGGGCACGATCATACACTGATAAAAACAAGTGGGTCCAAGGGACAGTAATAAAACAAACAGGGCCCATCTCATACCTTATAGCTACGCAAGCACAGGGCAACATACGCCGCCATATTGATCAGCTCAGGCCCAGACAACCACCACACAATTCTGAGCAACCAACCAATGCCAGCATACAACCCCCACCGGAAATGCTGCCTATCCCAAACCAGGAAGAAGAACACCAAAACGAAGATCCAGAACCAGACCACCCTCCACCCCTTCGCCGCTCAACCAGGAATCGTAGACCACCCACCTACCTAAAAGACTATCAGTGGGCAGGTTCAAACATCCAAGAGGAAGGAAACGCACCAGGGGAGGGGTAAGGGGTGTATTATATATGTAAACAATCCTTTAATAGATATGTATATATGTTAACAGTTCAAATAATACGGCAGCAGCAAAGTGTATAAACTAAAAGCCTCCTGACAGGAAAACACGCGGGAACTTTGACAGCTGTCAAAGTTCCCCGCACAGCGCAGGCGCCACCACTGACAGCTCGCGGCTGTCAAACTCCGGACTACGAGGAAGCCTGAGCTGTCAAAGCGTCCACCGCACAGCGCAGGCGCGACCACTGACAGCTCGCGGCTGTCAAAACACCAAGCCACGCGGAAGCCGGAGCTGTCAACAGAAGACGACGCGGATTGGTCCCTGCCTGACACGGCGCCAAATTAAACACCGCTGATTGGTCCTCGCTACCAGCTGCCGGCTATAAAAGCCGGACAAGTTATTCTATGTTTGCCTTGCTCTTAATAAACCTGTTGTTGACTAGCCTGTCGTCCCGAGTGGTCCTTGGCTACTTCATCACATATCTCTGGCAAACCTATCCCACTTTCCCTGAAGCGTTCAGAATGGGGACTTAGTAACCTTTATTTAGAAATTCACATGTTGATTTCAATCTTGCTAAGTGAAGTAGTTTCTATTTTTTTTCTTCTTTCTGTCAACACAATATTATAATTCTCTGTTACATGAAAAATAAGGTTCAGGTTTCCTCAGTTCTGTTCCAGAAAAGCAGGCAGATATACACACAGACATTGTCACCCTGTTGATTCTGCCAGTGAATCACTCTGTAACTATGAAAGGTAGAGTATTGCAAGCCATAGTTACACATTGCATTGTTCTCAAAAGATAGAACAGTTGTTTAAAATAATATTATTATTTTTTTTAGAAAAATGGATCTTTTAAAGAAAATACCTTTCTAAGGAATGGCTAAGGACCAATCATATGCTTTTTCAGTACGTCAGATGTCACAGTAGTAAAATAAAATAGGTTGAGCTGTTGTTTAACTTACCATTCAACAGCTCAGTGCTGATTTTTCACAAATCAATAAGCTGTTCACACTTTTAATAGATCTTTAATAAATGATATGCTTTTCATGAGCACCTGTTCAAAGAACCTACTCAGCCTATGATTGAGAAATAAAATTGCATTTAAGTGTTAAAAAGTGTCAAAGTTATATAAAAATGTAAATGGCTATGATATGTAAACTCACTTAAGAGGATTACAAAAAAAGCGACCATGTATGACCAGATTACACTGTATGGCTGTAGTTTGGTCATACATTATGTGTGCCGAATTGGTGCTATATCATATTGTCTATGGGCATTCCCTGGTTTAATGAAAAATAATGTTCATTGCACATGCCGACAGCCACCATGTTGTAGATGATAAAGTGCTGGACTAGGAATGGGAAAATCTAAGCCCTTGTCCTCCATTAGATACGGAAGTCAGCTGGATGTTTTTTGGCCACTAGTATTCTCTCAGCCAAAATTAGTGTCAGGTTCTGTGACATAAAAGGTAAAGGTAAAGGTTCCCCCGCACATGTGTGCTAGTCGTTTCCAACTCTAGGGGCCGGTGCTCATTTCCGTTTCAAAGCCAAAGAGCCAGCGCTTGTCCGAGGACGTCTCCATGGTCATGTGGCCGGCATGACTAGACGCCAAAGGCGCACGGAACGCTGTTACCTTCCCACCGTAGTGGTCCCTATTTTTCTACTTGCATTTTTACGTGCTTTCGAACTGCTAGGTGGGCAGAAGCTGGGACGAGTAACAGGCGCTCACTCTGTTACGCGGCACTCGGGATTCGACCCGCCAAACTGCCGACCTTCCGATCGACAAGCTCAGCGTCCTAACTCACTGAGCCACCGCGTCCCTATCTGTGACATACCGCACTATAAACAAAACTGTTAATCATGCATTGATAGCTCCGCTATAGAAAGTAAATAGGTGAAGTTCAAAAAAAACAAGTGGATCCTGCAAATACTGTAGGAGGGACACACAAGCTCAGAAAAACAGTAATGCTCATTCTATTAGCTGAGTTGAATAACTGAAGATAATACAGTAGATTCCACCAAGATCTGTGCATCAGTGCAGGCAGAAATTTCTTTGGATTAACAGTGAAAGAGCAAATATGCCTTTAAAACTGGCTATAAAGACGGGAGCCCTGCCCATCCCTGCTCAATTGCCTTTGATCTGCATAAAAGACCATCTTGCCTGTGAAGATGTCAGGAAATCTGTTGTCTAGACCACAGTCACTAAATCCTATGGTCTATCTCTGCTGAATGGTTTCAGCCAAGGCATGATTTATTTATTTTTTTGCCATGGATGAGAAATGAAAAAGGGAATCTATCACCTTAAAAAGTAGTACCTGTTCATTTTATACATATTACTGAACAAGAGGCAGATGTAGTTGAGAAAAAATATGGAATAAATTTATCTGTGAACACATGTATCCTTTGTGGCCATGATTTATTTAGACAGGAATGGTAACTACATGGTAGCCCTGAGCTTTATTTTTTTGGCTCTCAGGGGCCATGTTAAAAATTGGCAACAAACCTATTATACTGTGGGGCACAGACAAATTCAGGTCTCCACATTGCTTTTATCAAAACAATATATTTCTGAACACCCAAAGAGTTGCCTACCCAGGAGACTAGAAAGCAGAAACTGAAGATAGTTCAGTTTAATCAAATATTTTAATCTCTTCATTTGTCAAAAAAAAATGGCATGTTGTGGACAAGAAGCAATCCATGTAACTATTCATCCAACTTTCTTTTTTTCAGTTTAGAGACTTCAGGTGACATTGTGAATTGCCTGTGCTTCATAAAAATGGTGGAAGCGTTTAGTCATTCAGTGCTAAGACACCAATGTACTGGGGTGTTTCAGCTGAATGATGATAAGGAATGTTACAGAGGTAGGGTTGACAATTTCCTTGTAAGCAAACACATATTATATTGTGATTAATTACTTCTGGAAGTCCTAATATCAGTTTGCTGTAAGCTATATAAAGGATACAATTAATTGTTTTGATAGAGAGAATGTGATAATTTTTTATTTTCCTAAAATCATAGTAAGGAAAAAAAGCTATGTTTTTGGAAGTACCACTCTCATAGTTAAAAGACATTAACCCGAAGGTGGATGCTATTTAATCAATAGTTTCATTTTAAAAGTTGCTTTGTGATATTTATAACCCAATATCTCGTTCTCTTGATTTGTTGGTCAGTTTTAAAACTACAAGTTTGTGTAATAGTATAGCTTTGCCTGATCATATATCGGAATACAAAGGACTGACATTTCTGAAGACTGACAGGTCAATAAGTAAATTCTGCTCCTTTGATCTGGAAAGGAAAGTTTGGTTTGGCTTCAGTGCCTGAACTCAGTCCAATTTCCTGACCCTTTTATTAAAATCAGTCTGTGACTCAAAGACCAGTTTAAAAGACTAAATCATAATATTGGCTAAGGAAAGTACAAAGATTATAAAGTTCAAAGCACAGACAAGATGCTTTCCTGACAGTAGGGTTTTATCACAATATGTATCAGATTGATGCTATTTCACATATACAAACTGCTTCCAACATGCCCAGGACATTTTAGAGGTGTTTGAAATAATAAATTTAGTCTTACAGTTGTATATAGAAAAGGAATCTGTTGATTGAATAGTAATTTTACCATCTCGTGTAAGGTGCACCCTAACCTGATATAAGCTACTGGCTAGAGTTTTAAAGGCTTAAGAAATCCAGGGTTAAGATTTTATTTTCTTTAAAACTAAATTTTCTTTAAAACTAGGAATTGTTTTTGAGTGAACTACATTCTTTTTTTTGGGGGGGGGGAAAGCAAAAAGTCCTTTTAAGAATTTCAAAGGTCAGTGAAGAACCAGTATTATCCTTATGTTGTAGTTGCTTCTGGTTTGGCACAGGTGCAAACTTCCAAAGCCTATTTGCCCAGGTTTTCATTTTATTTTTCCAAACAGGTGTTTAAAAATAAAGGTTATAGCAAGCATTATGTCATGGTTCTGACAGATGAAACCCATCAAAAGAACTTCGAGGCATTATTTTCCTTAAAGAATTTTTATTCGGGAAGCAAACTATCAGCACTACATAGTTGAACCCCAAAACTAAATTCCCTCCCCCTGGATACAAAGTAGCAAAGTACAATTCCCAACTTGAATAAAAAGTCATAAATCACATTCCCCAATTAGCTTGAAGCAAAGGCTTTCTCCCCAGCTCTTCAGCCTGCCAAAACGTTATCAGCTCTGGACCCAGTTTGTCCTTGGATTCCCACAGCAGAGTTATTATTATTATGACCAACTGAACTCTCATTCCAATCCTCCCTCCCAGCACCAACTAATTCTAAAAGCACAGAGAAAATGGCTGCATTTTTATCTGTTGTCAAAGCAAATTACTTACAAATGCTAAGCAAGTTTCTAAGAGACAGGATTCTCTCTCCTTTGTTGTGCTATTAAACTATAACTTCCACTTCAGAAACCCTAGAGCATAGTTGTGTCTTGGAGCACACATTGGCACATATAATATGCATATTAAACTGATAACAGTTATGAGCTTTTGAAGCACCAATCAATTCCAATTTTCCTAAAGAATTCTTTTAAAATATATTTAACATAAAAGTGCATTTTAATAGGATTATATATAGGCTTGATAACTGAATTCCCCTTTGCAAGGTTACATTTTGAAGATTTTTGTTACAGTCTTATATTGACTTAGACTAGCCTAAGGAAATGTGCAACAATTGTTCTTATAGCACACATTCATCCTTGGAAATACAACGTCTCTGGTTATTTTAGCTTCTGTAATATATAGTAAATGCAACCCCTGGAGTGCCTGGCATCTCTTTAGTTTGGGATGCTGTCATTGATTCTGACTTGCCTATTAGAACTGCAGATGAAATTGGAATTTTTATTAACTGGAAGGGTTTTATGGAATGCATTGATCTCATCATCATATGAATATTAATACATAATGTTTTATTTCAGTTTCTAGTTTTTAAATGTACTTTCAATTGATCTTCAGTCAGTATGATTTTTATGTAATCTACTCATAACTTTCCTCATAATATTAATAAGCAGTTTTCCTGGGTATAATACCCAGTTTAGTTGTTTAGGGCAGAATTTAGCCCAGTGATTGAAAAATTTGATTTTCCTTTTTTTCCAGCCATTGAGCAATATAAAAGAACAAGATCACACATTTTTAACTAGTGCATCCCCTTAACTAGATATTTTATGCTACTAATATCAAAATGTTAATGCTTATCTTATTCCTATACTACAAAACCGAGAACCTGATTACTTTGCTCAGAGCTTGAGATAGATCTGGGTCATATCTGAGCATCACATTTTCAAAAATGGTTTTCAACAAGTTCATTTGCCCATAATTTCTACCTACAACTTGAGAACTATAGCAGTTGTCAACTAAGTATAAATCAACTCATTCATTCTATCTTCAGAGTGAAGGTGCTTCCAGATATGGCTGTTTTCTACAATTACTCTAATTCAGACATGTCAAACTCACAACGTCATATGACGTCACGTAACGTATCGGGATGGTTTCCCCATTGCCAACAATGGGGTGGGCGCGGCTTCCGCATGACGCGTCCAGCCTGCAGGCTGGCAGTTTGACACCTCTGCTCTAATTCATTCACAGAGTTTTATTAGAAGTGGGGGAATGTTGATGCATCATAGACATTTCCTTTGTTCCTTCTTTTTTTTTTCCAAAAAAATGTGGCAAGGAACAGAAGAAGCAATAACTGCACAGGTTTTTTTGATTAGTTGTACTGCAGCATGCATCATCCCCCACCCACCAAATTGTTTTCTTCATGGTGCAGAGTAGAGGAGGAATTATCTGATTCCCATTTTCCATCTCTATTGTGTTACTGTTGTGTAGTTAAAAGGGTTAAGTCTGGAATAACAAAGGCTACTTCCTTTGGGGTCATCTATGATAAATATTGTTTTTAATGGTTCTGGAATGTTCTGTACTTCAAATATAAAAATAAAGAGAATACAGATTGTTCCTATTAAACTCTCTGCCCCTTTATTTTTTGCCTTTTGTTCATGTCATTCTCTCTCTCCCTGGTTTTGTCTCTCGTTTGCCAGTTACGAGTGGTTGATGTTTGCTGATGTTTAATAAATAAACATCAGGCTCTATTTTGTCTAGTGGAACTAAATAGTGCATGTACTTGCTCTCATGTGGCTACATGGAATGACAGGGGGTGTGCTGGGTGCAAACTAAATTGGAAATTTCCCACAGTAATTTTCCAGCATATATCAGGAGCCATTTGTCTTCAAAAATTGGAGTCAAAATGGCTGCTCTCTTCTTTCCTCAGACCCCCCTTTTTTAAACAGGCAGGCTTAATGAAGAATTAATTTTAATTATATTTGATTGATCCTAATAAAAGCATATGCCACCTTTTGACTGGGTATGGTTTTCCCTGATAGATAATACTCCTATTTTTGTTTTTCAAGATAATTTTATCATAATTCATATTTTAATGGTTTTATTGGTTTATTGCTGCTGTTTTAACATAATCTGTGCTCTTTTTTTCCTCCCCTCCCAGAATAAAATGTAATTTAATGGGACAACAATATTACAGAATCATTCTTTTTCTCACAATATTTTAAAGCAAAATTACTTTTAAAATCCTGGTAGATAAGGATTTTCCTCTCTTATTTTCCTCCCCTGTGAACTGTCTCCCTTTTAAAAATACTTTATTTGAACAAATACTATATTAAGAGAACTTTAAAGAAGCAATGGAGGGAAACATTAAACAACAACAGCCAGTTCTGTCTTTCAGACTCTTTTGAAAAAGAACCTACATTTTTATTGGTGGTGCATATCTAGCTGGAGTCTCAACCAGGAGCACTTGAAAACAGCAGGTTCACTTGTTTGTTTTCTGCTTGAATCCCAGAAGTAAGTTGCTTCCAGCTGTTAGTGCTTTTCTGCCTTAGAGAACATGTCCATTCTAGTGTCAGTGCTGGCAGGTGGCAATGTCTGCAGGAGAAAATGGCATATGCAAATGTGATGGAACCATCAGCACGGCATGGCAAGCTCAGGAAACTTGGCAATGCGTGTGTATTCCAGTGCTGGAGGAATATAGGCTGCAAGCTGAATTCCTAACTGGTTCCTTTACAGATTACAAATGCCAATATCTACACATTCTCTGCACTGTGTTAAATTCTGCTTGTGGGAATGCTAAGGATCTAGACTGCAACAAAACTTAAAAAAAAATTAAATACAATTTTTGTTGCTATAATCATAATACACAAACAATTAGAACAATAGCAAATAGATTGTTAAATATATGCAAGTAAATATATGCCGCGTAACAGAGTGAGCGCCTGTTACTCGTCCCAGCTTCTGCCAACCTAGCAGTTCGAAAGCATGTAAAAAAACGCAAGTAGAAAAATAGGGACCACTACGGTGGGAAGGTAACAGCGTTCCGTGCGCCTTTGGCGTCTAGTCATGCCGGCCACATGACCACGGAGACGTCCTCGGACAAGCGCTGGCTCTTCGGCTTTGAAACGGAGATGAGCACCGGCCCCTAGAGTCGGAAACGACTAGCACGCATGTGCGGGGGAAACTTGACCTTTTACTTTAGTCTAACATAACCTAAGCACTTGTAAATCAATAGTTCCCCCAATGTCTTTTGATAAATAGACAATTTCTTCTTGTAATTGTATAATTAACCATTTCAAATGTTCTTCTGGTCAGCTGCAATCCTAATAATTTTCAGGAGACACCTTTAATTTTAGGAAAGAGGACAGCAAATGGCAGTGCATAAATTGCAACTTGGACATTATAGGCCTGCCACAGGGTGGCAGATCAAGGCACTTATCTCAGATGGCAGATGTGCTAGCTGCTGCCTTCTGATTTTTGGAAGAATGTGTTCTTGCCAGAGCTGAAGAAAATTGAACAGCCAATCAATTCAGCTTTTACACATGGAATGAGAAGAGGCAATATCCTGGGTTTTGTTACAGACAGCAAAGTATCTTTCACATTCCCTGCAGTACAAACACATTTTAAAAAAAACCCAAATATAATGGATCATTTCAGTTTATTTATGTAAAGTGATAAAACCCCCCAAATAATTTTTGTTTGTTAGAAATCCAAAACCAGTATCACTGAATCTTATCACTTACTAACTTCAGCGGTAAATTAGGGAATAGTTAGAGAGTTAAGGATTTATTCCACATTACTTTTTGTTATCAATCTGCCTGTACTTTTTCTAAAAAGGTAAAGGTAAAGGTTCTCCCGCACATGCATGCTAGTTGTTTCCAACTCTAGGGGCCGGTGCTCATCTCCGTTTCAAAGCCAAAGAGCCAGTGCTTGTCCGAGGACGTCTCCGTGGTCATGTGGCCGGCATGACTAGACGCCAAAGGCCCACGGAATGCTGTTACCTTCCCACCGTAGTGGTCCCTATTTTTCTACTTGCATTTTTATGTGCTTTCAAACTGCTAGGTTGGCAGGAGCTGGGATGAGTAACAGGCGCTCACTCTGCTACGCTGCACTTGGGATTCGACCCGCCAAACTGCCAATCTTCTGATTGACATGCTCAGCGTCCTAACGCACTGAGCCACCGTGTCCCTTTATCTAAGAGTTGCTAATTTGAAGACACTTTCTTCTGCCTTTTTCCCCAAGCATGTATGCACAGAGTACATGTTTCTTAACTTTCTTCTTGGTAGGATATAGCTACCTAAACACTAAAGCATTTTCTGCAAATAAATCTAATTTCTAATAAAGGAGAATATTTATAGCTCAAGGTTGAAATGAGGAGGCCTTGGTGCTCTCTGAACTTGCTTATTTTCTTGCAATCCTTACGTTACCCAAACTAGGTAACATCATCAGTGCGAGTAAGGCGTGTAGTTTGCTGTCAGTTTATATTCTAGTGGCTTGCCTGTCAATATTGGTGAAAATGATCTTAGAGATTCTTTAGTTGGGCTGTTTGCTTTTGGCTTCTTTGGCAGTTTCTTGATTGGGGTATTGTTTACTTGATTGTTGGTCTGATGTTAACCTTGGAATTAATCTGTGCTAATCTGGGTGCTGATTGCTGGTGGAGAGGTGCTTGGGTCTTTTTGTTCCTTTTTGGGCTGGGTGATAGGCGTTTTTGCATATTCTATAGAGGTTGTTAATGTCTATGTGTCTATTGATGGCTGATTTGTCAAAGTGCCAGGCTTCTAGAAATTCCTTGTGTTTTTCAACTTGGCTTGGTCTAGGATGGCCACTTTTCCCCAGTTGAAACTATGGTTAAATCTGTCTATATGTTGTGAAATTAAAGAATTTTCATCATGTCTTCTGACTGCTTGTTGGTGTTCATGAATGCATTCAGCCAGTCTTCTGCCTGTTTGTCCCACATAGGGGTTGTTTCAGTCCTTACACTGTATGCTATAGATGACTCCTGTTTTTTCTTCTGGGGTTGTTGGGTATTTTGATCTGCTTAGGATATTTTGAAGGACTTCAGTTGGCTTGTGTTCTATGCTGATTCCATGTGGTTCTGATTTTATCTAATTTCTGTTATGAAATCTGCTTTGCATTACTTATCTAGAACATGCACTACTGTCAGTGATATCCATAGAATACGCCAACTTCCAATACTGTTATTCTCTCCATCATTCTATTGCTCCTTTATCTCCAATCTTTTTCTTGAAGAAAGATTTTTTCCTTTCATGTCTAAATTGCCTAAGAGACTTTAATTGCTCTCTGTTTTAATACTGTATATATGAGGAGAAACAGTTCATAAGTCTGAATGAAAAGGAGTGCGGTGGTTCATTTAGTTAGGATGCTGTGTTGGAGGCTAGCAAGCTCGCATTCGAGACCTGAGTGCTTCTGTGTGGCAGGGTGAGTTCCTGTCATTCATTCCAGCTTCTTGACGGGGACATGAAAGGAGCCCCCAAAGCAACAGTGACATCACCGGCCAATCCTTTCAATGCAGAAATGCCTTAAGCAATGCCTCTGACACAAACAGGAGGGGGGAAAAAATCTGAATGAAGTTTGTGTGAATTAACCTGATGAGACAATTCGGTATACAGGTGAGAAGAATGAGATGTGAGAACAAATTTCATCATTAATACTTATTTTGTTATTTATGCAGTTTTTATCCTGCCTTTATTACTTTATAAATAACTTAAGGTGACAAAAATACCTAATAAGTAATGACATTTCTCGCCATTTTCATCTTGAAATACCAAATGCTACACAATAGCTCTTCAGCAAGACTGAGCTGCCTCTTTGAAAAACAAGGAAATGGAAATAAAGTGATGTGGTAGTACAGCAGGGATCACCTAACCCATCCTCTATTATCTTATCTACCAGTAAATCTTTTCTTATAAAGACCTGGAGTATTTATTGTACTCATCTTTCCAATTATTTTGTATCAGAAGAGAAATGAGAATAATATAGAACAATGATTTGATAATGACATGGTAGATAATCCATAAATTATTGAACAAATTGTGCAATTAGATTTGGGTCTTCTCACAGTGATTCAGTTGTAATTAGAGATGATGAAAGGAATGCTAAAAAGCTGATGTGGTAAATAAGAACAATAATACTTTATAGATGTATCCAGAGTCCTGCCAAGTTTCTGCACAAGTATAATTCCATTGGACAGATTCCATTCACTTCAGTGAGATACGGGACATATCTTGTGGTCTAATATTTCATTCAGTGCTTTACAAAGATCTATCAAAGGCTATTAATGTCACAAAGGTTCTAGGGATTATTTCACAGTGTAGTTGTATCATTAATTTTATTCCAGATTAGATCTCATAACTGCATTGACATTAGTTTAATATAAGCTTTGAATGTGATTGTGTGTGTGTATGTTTGGGTGTGTTGTGAAAAAGAGAATGTGTGTACATAACAGAGGAAGAAAAGAGAGAGGGAGAAAAGGAAGAATATCAAACTGGAATGTGTTTTTCTATATAAAATGAACTGAAAAGAAATATCCAAGAACCACAATTCTGCTTACTGATGATTGAAATACCAAATGGTTCAGCATTCTTTGCTGTGTAAATGATTCATAACTTGCTAAACTTATTTCAATGTGAATTGTTCCAGAAAAAGATGGTAGATTTCTGCAAGAGGAACAGAGTAAGCCATTCCTAAAATGAAATAAATGGCTTGAAATTAATTATTTGGGATGTGAATTCCAAGCAAAACTGCTAAAGAAGGTTAAATATTCCCCTGGTAAATCACAATGTAGGAACTCTTTCCTAATCAGTGAGTCAATAATGATCAATGCCACATTTCACTTTCATATAAAGCTTAGTGGAGGAAAGTACCAAAGAACATGTTCCTCTATCACACGGGTTTCAAACTTGCCACGTCACATGACGTGTAGCAATGTATCGCGACTCTTTTTGCGCGGCTTTGGTATGATGAAAGCGGCCCATGGGCCAGCAGTTTGACACCCCTGCTCTACGATATTGTTGACTCAAAGCACACGTTGTTCAATTTTTTAAAATTTCTAGAGCATGGCTCCTTTATTTCCTTTATGAGAAACGCAGCCATCTGACATGACAGCATATGACCAATTATTTTTGTCATATGTTTTATTTTGTATTATTAATTAGTATATCACCCACAACTTCATTCAGATTCAAACTCTTGCTCATCCAGAATCATAACTTTTCATTGTAGTTGTGAAAAACAACACCAACCTGCTTCCATAGTTCACACTAGAATTTATTTCTTTAACCTGCACATTTCACATAGAAATAGTAGTGGCACATAAGATAGAATGCTAGCTGAAACTTCCAGTGCTATGCATGATCATCAAAGAGGCAATATGAATATCTGTATTCAGAAATGATTATGGTTGCTGAATAGCAGTTCATCCTTGCTGACTATAGCCTTTGCTTATTTTTCCTGGTATAAAAATTATTTCCTCTGTCCATGATAGCACCAGACTTCCAGTAATTTTATCTAGTAATGCTGATATCACCAGTAACATAATATCCTATCTCATAACTTGAAGAAATTAAGAAAATGCATCTTGTGCATGAAAATTTCACAAATAAAAAATATTTTTTTCATCAAATTTAAGGAAATTGTTAAGTAATGCAAACTTAAGAATTGGAGAGCACTAATCCTTTTTTTTGGCTCTTTCATCCTCCTCATTCAGTTTTATATCAACCCAGTGTAATAATGGTAAAGCAAGAAAATAAAAGAAAAATATAAAAAACCCACATAGAAAGGAAACAATTAAAATTTAAAAGTTCAACTGCTAGAAGCTTGATAATGGAAAAGTGATTTTCTAAAGTAGCAAAAAGGGAAGTGGGGAAGTGGTGATAGGGGGCAGACAAATTTAAATGATAGCTCAGTTCATATTGATAGAAACTCATATCAAACTTATAAAAGCTGATATTGGTAATGGAATCTTTAAAACAGACATTGCTTTGTTCTGATAAACAATTCTCAGTATCTTTATTATTTGATTTGTATCTATGGGAAATGTTGATCACTCACATGCTTGCTATAAATGCCTGGAGCTGTAGTCCCAGTTTATCTGAATAGTTATCAAATTAGAAATAAGGATTCTTGATGTTCTCTGAACTTGGTTATTTTCATTACCCAAACTTGTTAACATCATCAGGTAATGAACTGTCATCAAGAAAACAACCAAGCTCAGAGAGTACCAAGGACCTGTCATTTCTGACCCTGAGCTACAAATGTTCTCCTTTAAATTAGAAATAGTTGGTGAAGTTATAGGGTGAAGAAAACTTTTTATTTTTTCTTTTTCTTTCATTCTTGGCATTTCATTATCTTCTCACCCCAATAAATGGGAATTCTGAATAGTTTAGAACTATCCTATTTTATTAGGACCATACAGTTGGGATAACCATAGTATTTCTTAGGTGATAGCATTTTAAATAATACCTCTACTTTCTTTTTGGATTAAGACTGATTTCTATACCAAATGAAAAAAATAAACAGAGATCTATTTACTTTTTAAGAGCTGTACTTTCAAAGAGAGACTGCTGACACAGTTTCAGTGGTAAACAAACTATAAGCTGAATTGTACGTATATAAAATTTACAGTTTATTTTAAAACTTCATTTTTCTCTATCATCTATCATTCATCTCTATTTATATATATTTGTCTGTCTGTCATCTCTCTATCCCTGTCTTTAGTTCTCTGTATATGTTTATTTTTGTCAAAGGCTATTTCTTATCAAACCAGTTTCCAGTTTACAACCCACCACGTTCCTCTTTGATCCCTGTATGGGGTCACAACAGTGAAAGGCAATCCGAGACCAAATCAAAAACATTCCTTCAATATGTTTATCTGAGATCTTTATAACCAAGATCTTTATAACCAAGCCACAAACATTTTTATCAAAATCAATTGTGTGCTTTTCTGCCTCTTTTGAGACAGGAAATATATAGAATAGAAAAATAGAAAAGCCTTAGATTATTATAATAAGAAAACTAAATTCTTGCAATTCCCACCCTAGAAATGGTCTAGCACAGTGATGGTGAACCTTTTAGAGACCGAGTGCCCAAATTGCAATCCAAAACCCACTTATTTATCGCAAAGTGCCAACACGGCAATTTAATCTGAATACTGACTTTTTAGTTTAGAAAAAACAACTCATACATTAACATCTTTTGTCTTAAAAGAAAAACACAATAACAAAGCTTTCAATGATACAAACAACTTCTTACTGAAAGGTAAAAGTTTGCATTTGGCATGCTTTTGAATAATTAATGTGATTTTTGCTGTTGTATGCATGCTGATAATTTGTCTAACCTTGGCTTATACTTTGTAAGTTTGAGAGCAACACCTGCAGCACTCAGGTCATCTTAGTCTGTTTCTGGTGTCAGAATTGATATAATTCAAAGCTGAAAACAGCGTGTTCGCTCCAGGGGCTTGTTTTGGCTAGGAAGGGGCTTGAGAAATGGCTTTTTCCTATGAAAACTTAGTCAAAGAGCAAGGTGCGTGTGACCACAGAGAGGGCTCCGAGTGCCCCCTCTGGCACACGTGCCATAGGTTCGCCACCACTGGTCTAGCAACTAGACCAAGGGTCTTCAAACTTGGTCCTTTTATAACTTGTGGACTTCAACTCCCAGAATTCCTTAGTCAGGCATGCTGGCTGAGGAATTCTGGGAGTTGAAATCCAGAAGTCATAAAAGGACCAAGTTTGAAGACCTCTGAACAAGACCAAGATCACTAGCTGGCTTTGTGTAGGACTAGTACTCATGGTCTCCCAGTTTCTAGCCTGATGCTTTAAGTTTGTAAAGAGTTGATGTTGGTTATAAAGTCCGTTCAACTATGTCTGATTCTCAGCAATTCTATGGACCATCCACTTTTTCTGATTTTGTATGACTTCTTCCAGTTGTTTGATGCTCTGACTAGTGTTGGCTTTGATGGTGTCTAGCCATTGTGCTTTTTGTAGGACTTGTTTCCTTTTATTACTAACCATTCCAAGCATAATTGCCTTTTCTGGTGAGTTTGGCATGGCCAAAATAAATAAGGTGGAATTTTGTGATTTTGCCTTGTAGTGATAATGTCTGCTGCTGTAAGTAAAGTTTCTAAGTTGCTAAAATGGGAACTAGTTTAGTTACATGACTAGAGACTACTCATGGTAGTTATACAGTAAGACTGCTAGCATGGCATTGCAGCCTACGCAATATGTTGAAAACAGCCATTTCCATTTGCTGCAGATATTGTACAAAAATCAACAAAGCAACAGGCAAAAAACAAAGGCAGTCAACAATCAGTATGGGCATTTAGAGATCATAATAAGAATTAGAGCAGACACTATTGCAATGAAATTTATACCTCCATGTATCTACTCCAGCCCTCTTTTCAACTGATGCCTTGGGTCCTCATAAAACCATCTGTTGTGTGCCTTCCAATGTCCTGAGATAAACTGAAAAAGCTTTAGAGGGTGATGAAGATTATAAGGCAAGGAGTAAACAATGATTAGAAAGGATAAATGCAGAGGCATCGCCAGAGTGGTGAATTGCAGGCTTGGAGAAAAGGTTTGAGTGCCTCTACAAAAATTCAGCTTATTTACAGCAAAGTGCAGATGGCCTTGCTGAGGCAAGTAACACATGTTTTTCTAAGGGTTTCAAGAAATTATTCTGATGTTCAGTGCCATCTGCTCTATGTAGAGTGTTATAGAAAAAAAAGGGATTCCTATAATGGGTGCTTGAGCAAGGTGTTCCTTCTGCTACTGATGTTAATGAAGGTAGATCTTTCACGAGTTGATATTTCTTTTATTGTTTTTTTTATTTTTGGCTGGGCTAATGCAACAACATCTTTAACAATGTGTGACTGGATTCAGCTACTCTGGCTGTCATGGTGTGATTTTGTGCTTTTATTGATAGTTCAGCTCAACATTAATTTGTTGAAACCTGTATATGAACTCTTTTGTTCTAAAGGGTTAGTCATCTTTATCTGACCTTTTCCTGAGGCAGAAAGAATGACTTGTCATGACATGGTAAAACAAAAAGAAAATGAAAGCAACCTAATTTAGTTTGCTGTGACTTATCAGTGATATATAGTAGGAATCATAAAAGGTCTAGTGCCATCTCTAATAAGGTTGAGTAATGTGGCTTCCATTGCTGTCAGAACAATTGTGCTGACCTATACTTTGAATACTAATAATAAAGAAATTGGGTCAATGGAACATAATCAATCACATATTCAAGAAAGGAAAATGAAGAGATCAATGCCAGGTTGGATTGCTGTTACATAACCGATATATAACAGTTTTGCAAAACATATTTTTTAAAAAAGAATTTGTTCTAAAAAAAAGAAACTTCAAGGATTTTGCATACTATTATTGTTAAAAGTTAGTTTAGAAAAAGCAATCATTGAAAATACTTTTAGTATTTTATTATTTATCTTATTTTAATTTTATTTCAATTATTATTTTAATATTTGATTTATTTACAAATAAATCTGTGGTTAAGCTACTGGAGTAGGAATGAGATCAGATTCTAATGTTTCTAATCTTTCCATAGACACATTGAACAACTTGCACTGGATCTGCATGGAAGAGTAAGCATTGCCTTATTTTGGAATGATGATGGTGATAATTGAACAGCAGTAAGGCATTTTTCAATTCATACTATATATAAATTTTCTACTACAGCCAAAAGCACTGAAAATGATGCAGTAACCTTATTTAAACTTTGCCATCCCCACAGAAAATCAGAGTGACCATAGGAATTTGCTGCAAACCAAGATGTGCACGGATTGGTAAAGTATGATATAGAATAGTATCAGTCTGTGAATTGTGAGCATTATTTATACTTGATAAAAAAATGAAGCAGTTCTTTAACTTATCTGTATCTCTTCCTGAGTTACACCATTGTATATCTTTATGTATATATTTAGATATCAGTATCAATATACAAATAGATATAATCAAAAGTTCTTTCTTTGCTGTATATTGTTTTTTAAAATATTTGAAACAATGATAAATGTGTATTACTGGCCAAGTACAATCTTTGGGTTTTATTATTCTGAACACTTTTCTTGATGGGAAAATTCTATACATATCACATTTCCCTGAAGGTAAGACCCAGTTTAATATTATTTTTCCCTCCAAAAGAGGCATTAGGTCTTATTTTTGGGCCGTGTCTTATATTTTTCATGACACCTGCCTCACCTCATGGCAGCAGCACCAACATCCCATCCAGCAGGAGCCCGCATGGTTGCGGGCCCACTTCTGCTGTGGCCTCTCGTGGTAGGAGGTCGCATGGCACATTGTGCCGTTGCCGCCACAACAAAGCAAGGCAGGGGGTGGAGCTGCTCCACACAGCCTGCACCCGCTTCCTTTGGGGGCCCCCTAGCCAGGCCATTCCTTGCTCCCTTTCACTCCCTTCCCGAGCTGGACTGCCATACTATCATACAGAGGATGGGCGGGGTAGGCCTGGTCCCCCTCCCCCTCCAACCTCACGAGATTTTTTTTTTCACGAGAAGTTGGAAGGTCTGATTGACCTTTTTTTAGTCCCATGAACTTCATTTCAGCAAGAGAGAAATGCGTCAGAGCTGGAAAGTAGGTTAGTGTTGAAATTTTTTGCTTTTGGGAGGAAAAGCAGCAGGAAATGGGGCTGCCATTTTGAGAACGGAAAAGGGAGACATGGCACGATGCAGGGCAGCAAGCAAGTGCTCTTCTCTGCTCTGCATAGCTGCTCAGAGCCACTCCGCTTCCCATTCACCATTCTCTCCAGTGGTGGCGATGGAGGGCTGGTGGTGGGAGGCAGTGGAAGAGGCTTGTGCCGCCCGGTCATAGTGCAAGCCATGGGAGAGTTGGCGGAAGAGAAGGAGGTGGCGGATGCCACCATGCAGGTGGTCTGTGGGGCAGAGCATGAAGAAAGCCCTTCCTGTGGTGCACAGTGGCAGTGGAGCCTTTCACCATCACTTCCCCCTGGCTCTGAAATGACGGAGGGGGACCAGGCCTACTCCACCCATCCTCCATACGGTAGCATGGCAGTGCAGCTGGCTGGGGAGGGCCCTGAAGTACAGTTCTACCCCCTACTCCACCTGCCTTGCTTCATTGTGGTGGCGGCGGCACGATGTGCCACATAGCCTCTTGCCCCATTGTGGCAGCCAGGTGGGACAGAGTGGGCGGGGTCCTAATTAGGGCTTATTTTTGGAGTAGGTCTTATATTATCCCCCCCCCAAAAAAAATCAGGGTAGGTCTTTTTTTCAGGGTGTGGTTTATTTTCGGGGAAACACGGTACTTGAACTTGTTCAGTTTTATAATCTAATATTACATGACTAAAACGTTCAAAAGTCAATTGAGCATTGGCTTGGCTTGGCTGTATTCTAATCTCATCCATTTCAAATCAATAGGCTCTTACAGATTGTTCTTAAAGCCTCCATTGCATTCACTTATATTAAGAATTAGCCAAGGCTTCCTGTAGCAAACCCAGCCAGCGGATGGCATATTTTAGTTAGGAATTGGCTTACATGGGACAAAATTCAGCTTCTTTTGCCACTCATTTTCCAACTTTCTTTTTTAGTTCTCTGTTGGCATATAAACAGATATCTGGATCAGCAGATAGAAAGTGCTTCTCATTGTAATCTGATGATAGAAGGGAGTTCTCCTAGACCCTTTCTTGGTGCACATTTGATTTAGTTTATAATAGTTTAAATAGTTTATGTATTGGATTTTAAATGGCTATTCTGCGAGGGTTTCTATAGGCAGATGCTATTAAAAAGAGGGCAGGTAATCTGTGCTAAGAGAAAATGGGAATGTGCATGCCGGCACTGCTTCCCTTGTCAAACGTTCTCAGGATGCCCTTGGAAAATCTAAGTTGATTGAGGACTCTGAAGAAACAGCACAGTATTTTTCCATTAGATGATTGCCATCCACATATGGGGGAAAATGAAAGAGCAGGCCTTTCTCCTTTGTATATTTGGAACGTAATCTTCACAATGTTTTCTGTACTGAATTGAAAATATATTTCCAATATTAAACATAAATGATCACTTTTTTTCAAAATAGCTAATTTTGCTTTCTCTTGCCTCCCCCCCCCCGGTTTTATTGCTTGCAGTTAGATTATAATAACTGAATGAGCGTTCTATCTCTAACACATTTTATTTCCCCTTGGTTATTGTTAATGTTATCACTGAAAGAGCAACAATAACAAAAATTTAATTCACATTTCTAATGTTACCTTTCTCAGATCAGCTGAGCTAATATCAACAAACTGGCAGACATCAGCCAGAGTATGATGTGCAAGCTGAATTACAGAATTGAAGCAAGCAGCTTTCCTCATCAACAGGGAAGATGCCAATTCAAAACTAAGTGGGAAATCCTTTGAGTCTTACACAAGCTGTTCCTGGATACAACTTTCATTATGTGCCAACAACTCCCAGGTCATTTATAATGCCAATTTGGTTTGCAAAAACAGCCAAAGAAAAACAAGTTCTTACCATTTTTAATATTAAATGTATCACTTTTGGTAAAGCATTATCTTGAGAAAACATATCTCGACCCCTTTCTCCAAATCTTATTGGTCTAATCTATAAAAGTCAAGGTCTTTTACCCCCCTTCCCCCCAATAATCACAGATCATTTAATGTATTTTACTGGTAAATTTTTAAAAGGCAACACAAACTGATCTAGTTCACGTGGACATAGGATATATTAATTATTATCCTATTGCACGGTATTTTCAACAAATTCTAATGCAAAAAAATTGTGTTTCTTTTGATATGCAACTTTCTCCAGATGTACATTTTGTATTTTTGTTTTTTTATTGAAAAGTTTTATCATACATTTTATCTTTAACAATCCCCCCTAGCCCTCCCCTATCCCTCCCTCCCTACCCCTCCCCCCCACTCCCCCCCCCGACTTCCCAGAGCTAAGTACAAGGTATAAAAAACCAAAAAAAACCAATCGTAGACATTCATATGCTAACAACCATAAACTCTGAAATCCATCTCTCCCTAGCTCATATAAGGTAATTACAAACACTATTAATATAAGATATATAAAAAAAAGGAAAAGAGAAAAAAAGAGGAGAAAAAAAAAGGAAGACTTATTCAAATGCTACATGAAACTTCTTAGTCCCATATTTGTTCTGGATATACTTGTATTTTCGTTCATTCATGAACATTTCATCAGTATTTTCATAAATTTAAAACAGTTGAGCTATGTCCACTTAACACATATATGAAACCACTGGGTGAAATCATCCATCAGTTTGGGGTTCAGTACCATCAGTATTTACTTGATGCACAATTGTACACCTTAATTCAATGTTACACAGGAGATGCATCAATGCAGTGACCCACTATCTATGAGCTATTTAGGTATGGATAGGTGGAAATAGACTGGATTAATCCTGACAATAGACTGGATCAATGGCTGTGGTAGTTTGAGCTCCCTGCATCAGGGATGTTTTCATCATTGGTCTGACATGAAGGTTGCTTTTATACACTTGAGACTGGTGCACAACTTGGGACTGTAGGACTCACACCTACCATTTAATGAGCATGTGGCAGTTATGGTCAGAAGAATCCTCCAGTGGCAACATTCTTCCATTTTTAGTTGTGGATGGAGTTGCACTACCCCAGATAGACCTGGTGTGCAGTCCTCCTAGACCAGATAAATTATGGCATGTAGCTTAATCAAATCTTTTAATAAGCCTCCTAGAGTCACTTTGTAGGAGAGATGGGCAGCATATAAATTTAATAATAAAATAAATAGTAGAGCAGTTAATTGTGCACTTCATCAATATACTGTAGTAATCTCACTGTTGCTTATTACCAACCTATATATTATTTTTCTTGTAGCTGTGTACTAATGGGAAATTATGTATTAGAAATGGTTTATTTCCTTTAGAGTTCTGTCTACATCTAATAATTAGCTATTGTTGGAAGGGATAATTGATTACAATGGCATATTATTTATTCATTCATATGCTTTGAGTTCCTCTTGATTCTGCTGCACGTATAGTTTACATTGACCAAGCTAATCTTAGCATGTTCTCTAGTCAATTGAATTTATCTTTTCCTTTGAAAAAAAATATATTCCTAAGTATAGTACATTTCTCTTATTAAAAGTCTTCACATTGTAAGTAATAAATGATCAAGCTTTCTCTGGTTGTTGTTTGCATATTTTAGATTATGTTTGTTTGTATTTAGCTCTGGGAAGTCAGGGAGGGGGAGGGGGGAGGGGAGGGTTGGGGAGGGCTGGGGGGAGGGGAGGGGGAGTGGTTTTTTTTAAACAAAAAATATTTAAAAAATCTTTAAAAAAAAGCTTTCTCTGAGAAAGGCATTGCATGTAGGTAGATAGAATAAGGGGCAATGTAGTCTAAAGTTCAGAAGTATGAGGGTACAGTCAGCAAGGGTACGGTCATCATTGGCCAAAAGAATGGTTTAAAATGTATAATAAATATGGGCAAACATGGAAACCTAGTCAATAATCCATAGGTATGACTGAAATAAAATGTATGATTTAGCTTGCATATTTGAGTCAGACTGATTTGGGTTCATTTATGTTATAAAAAAGAGGGACGCGGTGGCTCAGTGGGTTAGGATGCTGAGCTTGTTGATCAGATGGTCGGCAGTTTGGCGGGTCGAATCCTGAGTGCCGTGTAACAGAGTGAGCGCCTGTTACTCGTCCCAGTTTCTGCCAACCTAGCAGTTTGAAAGCACGTAAAAATGCAAGTAGAAAAATAGGGACCACTATGGTGGGAAGGTAACAGCGTTCCGTGCATCTTTGGCATCTAGTCATGCCGGCCACATGACCATGGAGATGTCCTCGGACAAGCGCTGGTTCTTCAGCTTTGAAACGGAGATGAGCACCGGCCCCTAGAGTTGGAAACAACTAGCATGTATGTGCGGGAGAAACTTTACCTTTTACCTTATGTGATAAAAACGTATTTGAGAGCTCAACATCCCTACCTTTCAGTGGCTACAATGGTGGTGACATTTTTTTTAAATGAAGGCTATGAATGGGAAAGATATTGAAGAGGTTCCAGAGTAAACTATTCCAACTCCCAACTCCCACACCTTTATTAAAGGGATGCTTTTGGTTTCATTCAATTTATTGAAGAATTTTTCTCTTCAACTTCAATGTTAATAGTAAACATGGAAAATGAGCTGAAATCTGGGCAAGCCTTAATTTTGGAGAGGGAAAAAAGCAAACAATAATAGTTCTGCTAGAATTGTTCTTGTTTGTCTCTGTATTTAATATTGCCTCTGTACTTACTTCAGGCTTCATGAAGCCCATGTATTGGCTGTCTCTGCTTTGTTTTGACAACAGATGCTTTAACACTGCCTTGGAATGGTATAAACCAACTCATGGTATATCATGGGGAGCACTGGAAATGCTAAACATCATGGGAATGAAACTGTTTCCTTTAATTATTTCAGAGGAGGCATGTTCTGAAAAGAGCATCTTTCTGCAGCACCTTCATAAATACTGTATGCATTTCTTCTCCTCACTTGCTGTTGAAGAGTGATAACCATGAATCAAGACACGGTGTGTACAAATGGCAGCTCTTTTTCCCATTAAGATCGGTCGCTAAATAACTGTGCTCTCTCTCTCTCACACACACTTTTTCATCATTTTAATTGTGTTATCATCACCAGGCCCCAAAACCAGATAACTGTTTCATAATTATTATTATTGTATGAAACACACATTAAGGTTTGATCAATTTCAAACAATAATGTGATTTAATTCTATGGAATTCTATGGAAGCAACTTCTACTTATGCTGCCAGACAAATAGTTATGGCATTGATTTTGTCATGAGATGCCAAATGGATCACTGCTCAGATTCTACCTTTAGAAGCAGGGCACTGCTATACTATGCTTTATGGACTTGCTTTGAAAGGGCATTTTGCTCTAATCTATCCATTTCCTTAGAGGCGGACTGGGAATAACAGAAAAACTACTATCTGGTGGGATAACCAAGATTCTCAACAGAATTAATTATTAATTACAAAGCTAGTCTAATTTTTAAAAAATACCATATAAGTACAGTATTAATTTAATGGACATGATTTGTTTCAATACATTGCAACAAATCTGTTGATTTACAACTCATAGAATGCTAATAGATTCCTACTGTACTCTGCAGGAAGGAAAGCTGAGCACCTGGAATGAAGGAGAATCAAAGGAATCTTGAAACCAATGCAAATGTGACTTCCTTAACATCTGTTCTTATAGAAAGTGTGCTATTATGTATTGAGGTTACACAGGAAGAATGTGATTCATTCCAACATTGCCGTATGTGTATAAAATATGCACAGTTGACATAATAGTTGACATAAAACAGTTACCAAACTGTAACCTCTCAATCCAGAAACAGTTTCTTGTATTTGAACTTGATGATGGTACTCAAAATTTTCATTTCTGAATTCACATTAATTCATGCATACGACATACATGTTTGATTATTTTTCATTTTGATGACTCAGAAGAGCTTCGATCCCTTTGGCAGCCATATCCGGTCCATCTGTGGTTTTCTCAATAGTAATATTAATGATAATTCTATTGATTAGTCAGTTGATTATATCAAGAAACAATAAATATCAGCAACAATAAAATTTGAATAATATAAGTAAGGTAAAATAAAGTAAAATAGATAAGTAGAGTAAGGTGAGGTAAAATAGAATAAAATTTAAAAAAGATAACAGTGGGATAAAATAGTGTATAAAACAATTAGTTGGGTGCTAAAATGCAGAACAATGTGTGCTCAAATGAATGCATCACTTTTTAAGTAAATATTTTATTAATTTTCCGATTTTACAATCATAAGTACCTAATAAGCAATGTGTTGTCTGCATCTATTAGTAATTTAGTGGTACATATTAACTTTCTTAGTCTAGTCCAATACTACATCATCCATTGCTTCCTTGGTCCTCTCTTCTTCCAGTGGTATGCATTTTTCCATATTGGGCAAATACAATTCTTGTTACTGTTAATACATATACAATTAAATATAGACATCTTCATCACATTTTTCTGGTATTATACATAATATTGATAGTATTAATTTATAGTATCTTTTCTAGCCAAAACATATCTCAATTCCATTTTGGGTAACCAAAAGCTTCCCTTATTCAAACACTTTTAGAATTTTCATATTTTCCATCTCATAACAAAGTATCATATTCTAGTTACAAATCCTATCCTTCTAATTATAAAAAGTCCTATTTTTCTAATTATAATAATAATTTCTAACAGTTATCTATTTTCTTAGTCATATTCAAACATCTGTTTACTAGTATAATATCCCATCTAATAGGTCAAAACTTCTATTTTCTTCAGTCTTACTCTAACTTTCTTTCTTTGCCAAATAACTTTCCAAGTCAGTACATTTAAATCATCAAGTAATTCTTCCTCTGTTTCTGTATACATTGTTTGGAATGAGAAAAAGAATTTGATTGAAGTGTTTTTGGAAGAACGCTCAACCCGTTTATATTCATTAAACAGCCTCCATCCCTCTCCTTTGGTTTTATTTTTCATTTCTTGTTTGTCAATATTCAGCATTTCTCCTAGCAGCTTTATCATCCATTCGATCAGTTCTTCTTCCTTATCCTCAAATGTGTTCTGAGATCTTGACAAGTATGATATCTTTTCCATATTTGGTGTTATCACTGCATCTTCTAATTTTTCATTTGTCTGTTTCTGTCTATTAATTCCTTCCTTTAAGTCCTCCATCTTTGGATCCGTTTCTTCTAATTTTCCTTGTGTTTTCTGGGTTATTAGTTCCTTCTTTGCAGTCATTGTCTGAATTTGTAAGTTTAGGTTAGAAAATTGTTCTTTTATCTCACTTGCATTATTTTTAGTCTCATCCTGAAATAAACCAATCGTTTCTTGGATTGATTTCAACATAGAAAGAATTTCTTTCTGAGATTCATTGACATTTTCTTGTTGATATATCAAGCTGGAAGCTTTGGAGATAGGTGTTAAAGATGATTTTTTTACCATTTAAGGCTGAGTATGGAACACTCATTTTGTTTCTGTATGCACTCTTTATAGTCCAATAGGGTCCCCAACCCAGATAAGCAGTCCAAGAGTTTTTGTTTTTCTCTTTTCCCAGCTGCAGTCTGCAAAAGTGAAAGTTTCCAGGAACAACAAAAAGTGTTATCTGAGTCTGGGCTTCAAGGCAAGTTTCCCTTAAGCATAATAAATTGTAGTGCCATAATTTGCCACTGAATGTCATTGACACCATCTTCCAGCTTTCCAAATCCAAGCTTATTTTGCAAACTTTAAAATATTTTTTTCTAAAAAGAAGTCTCAAAGGTACTTTTAGTCCCCAAATTTCAAAGCTATAGATCTGTATTAGTTCCAAATTGACCTTGTAGTTTCCTCTATTTTTCCCCAAAGCAATTAATTCACCACTTTTCTTTTCCTGAGGGAGCAGGGCAATAATTTCCCTTCCCTCTCTCATCGGGGAGGATTCTTTGCTTTGGGCATTCTTTT
This sequence comes from Vipera berus, assembly GCF_964194415.1. NCBI lineage: Eukaryota > Metazoa > Chordata > Lepidosauria > Squamata > Viperidae > Vipera > Vipera berus. Next base: position 62,859,419 of record NC_138209.1, read on the forward strand.
TTCCAGGAAAATAGTGTTAAGGCCATAAAAAGAGGATAAAGTCTCACCAAGTTCCATCCACGTTGTTCAGAAATTGCTAATTAGTGCTTGTCTTTGGTTGTCAGCTGCTTATGCCTGGCCACACAAATGTAGCCAGACTTTTCCCTGCCTGTTTGGAGGGCTTCCTCAGATCCAGAAGAAGGGCTGCCACCCCTCTGCAATCGACGAGGGTACCCTCCTTCGTCACCTCTTCAGGGTGACTTTCAACTCTTTTCAGGGTACCCAGCGAAGTGAAATTGAACGTGAAAGATGGAGCCCCATCTTCCTGCGCCTGTCATGCCGCAACATCAAACTGGAAGCCTGAATGTGTCACTTTTATATGCTACCCCAATTAGAAGTTCTATTGATTATGTATGTGTTTGTGCCCTAAAGAAAATAGGATAGTGTATTACTGAAGTCCCAAATTGTATATCTGTTAAGTAATGTCTGCAAATATTGAATGTGGGCATATACTGTAGTTGGTAATTAAATAATACATGAGCAATATCTCCTGTCTGATGCTCCACACATACACATTCAAATATGGTATAGCACTTGGTGGAATTGGCTGTACAGTATTTAACCTTAGAATCCAGCTGCTCAAATTGTATTCTGATAATGGTTGTCCTGCAGTACTGAGTTAGATCCATTGTCAGACATTCTTTTGTTTGGAAAGACTTTTTATTATTGACCAACCATTTCAAAGACCTGAGATTTGCAAGTGACTGAATATCTGTTTGGTCATTAACATCAAGACTCTCAGTTTAAATAGTGCCTAGCCTCATGTCTGGCTGAAAGCAAGTATTGCCTTAATACGTCAAGATGCAAGATGACATTGACAAATTGATTCATTCATGTGTTGGATAAGTTTTTACAAGAAAAATGCCAGAAAGGCATTGATCAGCTTTCTCTATTGAGCTTCTGCACTTGAAAACCAAATATAGAGAAAAAGCTTTTGCTAAGCAAAACTGAAGAATGGTTGTTAAATCCAGACTGAAAATTCAATAATTTATCTTTATTCCCATCACACCACAAGGTGAGGTAACAGTAGGATGAGATGTTATTGCATTTTTCTTAACTTGTTCCATATGATCTTCTGGGTTCAGACGTTACCAGAATTTCAAGGAAAGTGATTGTGCAGAAGCTTCAATCTTGCCACTTCTATTATCTGCAGCCTGTCGTTGACTTATTGGATGGCTGACACAATCTGACGTTAAGAAATAGGAGACAGTACTAGAAGAAATTGTTTAATTTTTATATTTTATTCATTTATAACTCTAGAATAACTTTTCTGAAGAAATTCTACCAAGTGCCAGAATATACTTTTGTTATAAATGCAGCTCAGCCTTTGATCTTTTGGGGAGCTTCATACACATTTAGTTCACTCTGCACCTCAAAGTCTGCATCAGGTCATACCTGCTGTGTTTCATTGGGAAGAGTAATTTTGTATTCACATTGTTTTTTCAGCAACTATTATTCCTGTGCTGCTCACATCCATTTAATTAATGTTTTTAAAGCACCCATACATTTAAAAAGTAGTTTTTGAATTCAGATGTGATTTTTGATGCTCTGGATTCTCTTTCCAGCCTCACAGACAAATATAATTACACTCAAATCAATTTAATTCAGTTAGAGATGCTAGCCATGAACTACTGTATTTTCTGGCGTATAAGACTACTTTTTAACCCATGAAAATCATCTCAAAAGTTGGGGGGTCGTCTTATACGCCGGGTCGTCTTATACGCCGGAAAAAAACATAAATCAGTCGAGCGTCCCCGTTCTTGCAAAGCCGGGCTGCCCCGCGCAACCGAGCTATCTCCGGCGTGGCTCCGGGACACGGCTGGGCGGGAGCGTCGGGCGGCTCTCCCCATGTGAAGGCGGCGCTGCCCGTCGGCTCTTGGCCCGAGGGGAGGGCCTCGCGCCCGCCGCACTCACCTGTCACCAGCACCGCTCTCCCCCCATGGGGATGCGCTTCCGCCGGGCGGTGCTGGCCGAGATGAGCCAGCAGGCAGCCGCTGTGAGCGCGGCACTGAGGGGCAGCGGCAGGACGGCCTGGCCCAGTGCCTGCAGGACGGCCAGCAGCCCTACGCGCAGCAGCAGCCGCCGGCTCAGCAACAGGTCCGAGCGCAGAAGCCGCACGGCCAGGCTGCCCAGGAAAAGCAGGCACACCGATAGGCTGCACGCCCAGTCCAGCTCCATGAGGGGCAGGGCGGGAAGCCGGCCGGGAAGAGGGACCGGGAGCCCGGGCCGAGCGCGCCTCGGCCGACAGTGAGAGGCGGCCGGCGGAGCTGCCCCGCCCTGCGCCCAATGGGAGAAGTTCAAGGCCTCGGGGGGGAAGCAGGAGGGGCGCCGGCCGTGGCGGGGTGGCGGCTGCCCTCCGGCGCTGCCTGCCGCCCGGGAAACGCTGCGCCTCGGGGGCCGGCAGAAGCGCGGGAGCAGCGGGAGGGCCGGCGGGGCCAGTCGGGCCTTCGCCTCCTCTGCGACAGACAGGGAGGGCAGGGCGGCTCTCCGCTCTCGCCTTTGCGGGTCTTGTATGCGCAGGTGCAATTGGCAAAAGTTGCCCCCTTGCCGCCCCCACAAGGCCTAGGAGCCCTCAGGTGAAACGGCCCCTTTTGCGCGTCCCCCGCGCCCTCCCCTGAGAAGAGCCTCCTGGGCTGAGAGGCGTCCTCCCGGCCAGAGCTCGAAGGCAAGAGCCCCCCAGCAGCCCCTCTTCCCCGCAGGGGCCCGAGAGCCGCCTTCTGTGGGGTGGAGCTGGACCCCAGGCGCTGGTGCGGTGGTTGTACCGCCCCCCCCGCAGGACGCCTCCCCTGCATCCCCCCTGGGGAGGGAGCGCCCGCCCGCCCCCAGGCCATTCCAAGTTCCAGAAACTTCCGGGGACTTCTGGCAGGCCTGGCGCCCCTCTCGCCCGCAGACCACGCAGCGGCCCTCACCAGCCGGCCTCGGCATGGCTGCCCCAAGCCCGCCTCTCCAGCGCATGTAAGTATTTTCCGGCGTATAAGACGAAAAACCTTAAAAAATCTTCTTAAAAGTCGGGGGTTGTCTTATACGCCGGGTCGTCTTATACACCGGAAAATACGGGTAGGTATAATCTTATTCTTTGGTTTTCAATGGGATGCAGGACTAGGTTGGATACTACATGAGAAATCCATGTTGTATCTCACAGATTTTTTTTTTGGCTAAGAAACCACTATGGACATTCCTGATTTGGTTGGGGCTGTGGTATGAATTCTGTCAGCTGTTCCATCTTGGTCAATTAGAAAAGAAAGACTCTCAGGCCCATAGTTAGCCAAAGATACATTTTACTAAAGCCAAGTGGTTACAGAAGACGTGAAGCTGGATCTGAGGTTTTCATACCCAAAGCATATGGTTAACTTTCCCTTGTTCCCTTCCACCCAGTGGTGGGAATCAGCCAGTTCACACCAGTTTGGCAGAACCGGTAGCTAATTTTTTGTTGCTCAGGCCCAGAATGGACTTCAGAAGGGCATCCATGCAGAAAACTGGTCTTTCACATATTTGAATCCCACCACTGCTTCCATCCCCCCTGGTTATCAAAAGTGTCCAATTAGGCACTAAAAAATTGTTTGGGTAGCAGTCCCTGTCTTTGCAGCTGGCTGCCTTCCTTTGCTGGACCGTAGAATGGCCGGAGATTCTCACAGGACAGTATGGTGCTAACCCTCCCTCTTATCCCACCCTGCTGCTCCCTCTCCCCATTGCTATGGCATAACATAGCTGAATGGAAACCCTGAGAGATTCAGAGATTAAGAACATGAAAAACTTTTTGTTTTATATTGGACCACTGAATTTGGGTAGCATGATTGTAGAAAATGTTTTGTGTTCTGCCATGTCTATATCCAAAAACAGATTTGATCCAATCAAAACTTACCCTCTCAAATAGAAGAAATGACAAATCCTAGCCAGCACATTTAAAAAAACTAGCAGACAAAGCAAATAATAACAATTACCTAGCAATGGGGAAGAGTGGAAAAGTTGGAGAAAGAGACCGAGGGACTAATTCTGGCTGCACAAGACCAAGCGTTGGAAACAATACATACAAAGCCAGAATTGAGAAGGCAGCAACAGACAGTAAGCACTGTCTGTACAAAGAAGCTGAAGAAACAGTGGGCCGCCTGTTTAGCTGCTGCAAGAAGACTGCATGGATCAACCACAAAAAATAGCATGACAAAATAACAACAATAAAGCCTTGGAAAATCTGCAAGAAATTTCCACCTTAAGCATAAACCAACAGGGTGACTTTGAGTCAGTCATCCCAAAGGTGCTTTTTCAAGAGAAAACTGGACTTTCTTGTTTTTCTTTGAGGACGTTTAACTTCTCATCCAGGAAGCTTCTTCAGCTCTGACTGGATGGTGGGGAATGGCAAGCTTTATACTCCTGCAGACAGTTGGTTATTTTCATTCTTTTAGAGAGTCATTGAGGCCATTTGGAGGTTGATCTGTGTCTTTAAGTTCACCTGAGTGGTGTAAATGGGTGTGGAGCCTTCTTGGAATTGCCAAAAGGACTGTGTTGTGGAATGGAGAAAGATTATGTCATTATCCCCCCCATTCTGTTGAGAGAGGGCTGTTCAATTGACATAGATGGCCTCTTTGATTCTTCTTTCAAATCAGTGGTCCTCTCTGTCCAAAATGTGGACTTTGCTGTCTTCAAAAGAGCAGTGGCGTAGCGTGGGGGGTGCAGGGGGGGCCGGCCGCACCGGGCGCAACATCTGGGGGGAGCGCGCTCGACGGCGCCGGGATCTGGCAGGGTGGAGGCACCGGAGCCCCAGCCGGGAAGGGCCTGACGCCCCACGGCGTGCCACACACACACACACACACACACAAACACACAACCACACAGCGTGACTCCTCCTTCGGGCCGCTCCGCCTTCGCTCCGGCGCTGGACGGAAGCCTTCTCTCCCTCCTCCCCCCCGCAAAGGAGAAGGCGGCTCCTGAGCGTGCACAGAGCGCGGCCCTCCTGCAAGCCCGGGGCTCCGCTGCGGAGGCTCTCCCAAGGCGCTCCCGGGGTTGCCAAAGGCGGGGGGGGCACGGCGGGGCTTGAAAGAGGGTGGATTTCCCGCGGGGGGAGGATCGCTGCAGCGTCTCTCCGGGGGTCCCTGCTCTGGAACGAAAGCTGCGTCGGCAGGTTGCCGATCCAACCGTGCATGCAGACTTTGGGGGCGAGAGGACGTGGTCGGGTGCGTGTGCGTGTGTGTGTGTGTTTGTGGGCGCGCCCGTGCTGTCTCTGTTCTGCAAAAGGCGCTTTTTTAAAAATAAAAAATAAAAAAAATAAATAAATCCTGTCCTGCTGGAATGCAGAAAAGCAGCCCTCGCCCCCCCCCATTAAAAGCTTGAACTCTTCTTCTGCCTTCAATCTCAGTTTCTGGAGCGCGAACAGGATTAAAAGACAAGGATGCGTTCGATTGGCTCAAGAGTGTGTGAATTTGACCAGACCCGGTGCGGGGAAAATGAGCGCTCAGATGCCGCCTTCCCCAAATTGGCCATAAACTGGGATTCGTTTCATGTCATTCAACTGGGGCTTCGTGAACGTCACAGAAACACACATTAACTGTGTCAAAACATTTCTCTCTCCAAACTCCCAAGCTACAGACTTTCCCTTTTATTTAAAGGGGGTTTGTTTGTTTTTTAAAAAAACTGTTTTATTTAATAAACAGCGGTTTATTTAAAGACCACATTCACACAGCACCCTAATGGCAAACCAAACGTATCATTGGGGTGACATGACAGCAAAGAATGGTGTGTGTGTGTGTGTGTGTGAACTTATACATCCAAAGCACCAGAAGGCAGGACAAGAAACAATAGATGGAAACTAATCAAGGAGAGAAACATCCTGGAATTAAGGAGAAACTTCCTGACAGTGAGGACAATTAATTAACCAGTGGAACAGCTTGCCACCAGAAATCGTGGCTGCTCCATCACTGGAAGTTTTTAAGAGGAGACTACTCAAATTGTATAGGGTCTCCTGCTTGAGCAGGGGGTTGGACTAGAAGACCTCCAAGGTCCCTTCCAACTCTTTTATTGTTATGGATGTGGATAAAGGTACAAAGAGAAGGAATGATAGTACCTCACTCGGAAACTCAGTTAAAGTTCCCAACTTTCTCCCTTCTGTCTGCTCCTAAGTCTTCGGCACCCAGCCTGGTGCTGACTTTGAATGACTGAAACTTTTGCTGGCAGGATGCTAAACCAACAGGTAAAGCTCAATTCCCTTACGTCAGACTGACTGGCAGTCAGGTAACAACTGCAGCCGCCACACCTGCGGCTGCTTGCTGCTGCTGCTCCTCCTCCTCCTCCTGCTGTATTGACTCTCTGCGGCCACTCGGTTCCCCCTGCAGGAGGCGATCGGGACTGCCCCCCCCGACACACGTCGCCAGCAGCGAGAGTTTCCAGCCAGGCCGGCGAATCTTTGGGGTGAGGTGCCAAAGAGAAGGAGGCGGCTTGGCTTGGATAAGCAGCGTCTGGGCAGAAAATAGGTCGGGCGCCGCAGCAAGTATGAATTCCTGGGGTTCAGCCTAAGCAGGCAAAGCTGCAGGGTGGGTTGGTTGGCTTTTCCGGCTTTGGAATAACCTTGGGAAGCTGAGGCATTGTAAGTTGGAAGTCATTGTTTGTCGCCTAACATGTTGGGTCAACCCCACGCCACATGCTAAGCCATAAACCGTGGTTGGTATCCAGGGTTTAGGACAAGATGGAGAAAACTAGTGGGATCATAAATCTTGATGAAGCCCATCATCGCTCCATGTGATGTATGCACTCAATCTACAAACGTAGTCCAAGCCTATTCACATCTGTTGTAAGGTCATTCTCTCATGGGGTTTATCCTGACGTCCACTAAGAGTGGAACAAACATGCCCCATTAACCATTTTCAACGCCATGTCCTCTCTTTGTCTCATCCTAAATCACAGCTGAGGCACCTTAAAGTTGCCTTGTTTCAGTTTTAAACTAGCATTTTCCCTCTTCTCCAGAGACCCTTTTTTGCCTTGAACCTAACTCAGGGGTAGGCAACCTTGGCTCTTTTATGACTCATGGACTTCAACTCCCAGAATTCCTGAGCTAGTGGAAGAGACTCGAGTGCTAAAATCCACAGGTTAGGGGGCGCAAATTACTTGCCTTGCCCCGGGTGCTGACAACCCACGCTACGCCACTGCAAAAGAGCGGTCTTTGTCTTTTAAATGCAGATGGACTGCTGAATCTTGTCCTGATGGGTTTGTTCTCCATGTGTTCATAAACTTCATAAACATATGACGTGGATGACTGAGAATCTCCATAGACATTTGAGTCAGTCACTCTCTCTCAGTCCAATCAACCTCACAGAAATGTAGGGTGGAAAATAGGAGAAGGAAGAAATATTATGTATGTCAGTCATTATTTGTAGAGTAATAAAGATCAAATAAACAAATATGTAAATAAATAAATGCATGCAAGAACTGCTGGGCCCCTAAAATAGACAAAGTAATAGAAAATAAATAAACTAAAGAGCTCTGGGACTTTAGAATTCAAAGAGAGAAGTACGTGCCACACAACACTGCAGACTTAACAATTCTCAGTAAGAAAGACATATCAGATGTCGCAGTATCTGGAAACAGAAGAACAGAAGAGAAAGAACTAAAAAAAATCATAAAAGATCTGCAAACAGAATTAAAATGATTGAAGCAAAGAAGGGAAAGATAGTACCAATAGTAACAGAGGCCTTGGATACAATCCCAAAATACCTGGAACACTAGCATAGGCATTGACAAAACCACCATCAGTCAATTGCAAAATTATTCATAATACCTTACATCATGGGTGTCAAATTCGATCATGTCACATGACATATTGTGACATATTGCGACTTTTTTGCCTTTGTGGAGCCAGGGTGGGCGTGGCCTGTGTGTGACACATTTGGCTCATGGGCCACCAGTTTGACACCCCTGCCTTACATCTTGCAATGTTACCTTTAACACCATGAAACAACATCTGCCTATCCTTGGGAAGGAGTCAATAGGTGGATAAAAATGCCAAATCCAGTCTAAACATCTGACTAATTGCACAACCAACCATAGTAATCATCTAACTATGGCGAGAAACTTAGCACTTTTTATCTGCCCTTGTTATAAGTTCTCATTTTAGAAAAATATCAAATTCACTGGTACCATGGTAAGAAAAATGGCAGCTGAGATATGGGTACTGTGAATTGTTGTAGTTAGAGAGATTTAAAAAATGAATCTTATTCAAGTATTGCCGAACTATTTCAAACTATCATTTGTGTGGTTATTGTATTAAGCAAAAATAAAACAAACCTCCTTATTTTGGTATCCAGCATTGTATTTTTAGTAGCTCCTTATCTTTACAGTTTAGTTGTTATTCTTCAATATATTTACTGCAGAAAAAAACACCACTGTTTTCCTTCTTGGATGAAATTTGTTCTGCTTTTATACTTGGATCTACCCATGTAATTTAAAATTCTGCTTATAACCATTATAAGAAAAATAGTACTGCAGGCTGAGGGTGTTTCTTTTAATTGTAGACAAAATATGTTTAAATAAACATCACTTTTAAAAAGCAGGCTTTCTTGCTAAAAGCCTATGATTTCCTCCAAATGTGATTTAAACACATTTGGGTCTCATACTATACTGTGTTATAATATAATTCTTTTCATCGAATACATTCATGATTAGGCAACATTCAGAATGTGCAAGATTCTGTAGATAATACAAAATGATTTATTCTAATGTAGGAAAGCATGCATGAATAAGCCAACATTTAAAGCTTACATATATTTCATTAGACGTTAGCTGCTTTGTATTATTCTAATAGTCAAAAACAGGCATCAGAGAAGGCTGCATGATAATTGCTCTTTCACAAGAAAACTCATTAACTAGCCCAAGAGTCTCAAGAATCAGATTAATTTAAAAGAATGATATATTGGCAGAAATAAATATGGAACATAGAAATATAATTGTGGGGCATAGTGCATCTTGCTGTTCCCTTGGAGTTGAAGACATAGAGTTCTTAAGATTCTCCCTCACCCCCGCCGCCCCTGAAATGTGTAGGAAATAACTGAGAAATATGTTAGATAAATTTATGCCTCCTGGGGCTAATTAAAATACATTGTTTTGAACTTTATGGATTTTTTAATGCAGTATCTGGTGTTGACTGACTATGAGAAAGCTTTAAATTATTTCAGCAGAGGATTTTTGACATGGATTTATAAAACAACATAAGCTTTATTTCAAAGCACTGTAATTTATATATGCTAAGGAGACCTAATATTGACTTTAGGCTAAGGCTAAATAGACCCTGATCCAGGACACCAAAGTTTAAGATGTACCAGCACTGCTTCTCCTTCTGAAAGGAAAGATTATTTTAAAAATAATCATTGTCAGTAAAGACAAGTAGCATCATGCTAAGTAAGAACAGCTTTTAAATTTTTGGAAGTATGTGTGACTTAAAGATTTATATGCTTTGTTTCCCATAACATTTTAATCTTCCTAGTTTAATTAACTTTATGTCATTTGATATAACCCTCTTTGTCTTTTATATTGCCCTTGCTGGCTGACACTGATATAAAAAATGCAGTCCAAAACATCTGGAATTCAGCATATTACAAAGTTATTCTTTTTGGATACAAGAGATAGAAGAGGCACTTTTTTTCAGATGAAAACAATTGAGAATCCCCAGGTGTAATTTAGTTTGTTAAACTACATAGAAGTTTTGGTACACTTTTAAGAACTCGACTTTTAACATTTCAGGAGACATGATGATGGCATTTTTATGATTTTGTCAAAATAACTAAATAATCTAATTGATACTTTACCACTCGATCAAAATATTTTCTTTCAGTCATTTTCAACTGTCAGTTATATAGATTGTAATTGAAGTTCAGTTTCATCTCATTTTTAATTTGCTTCATTATCATTTTATTTTATACAGTAGATGAGGTCATGACAAACTAGCTTAATTCTTGATTTCAGTGAGGCAGCTGGCTCTGAAAAGATTTTGATTAATTTTGTACAAAAGCTTTCAAAACGTTTAATTCTCTCAAGTTAGTCTCAGAGGGGCACATGTATTATCCCAACTTCATGTATTTCTAGATAATACTAGAAAGAAAGAGAGAAGAAAGGGATACATTAAACACATCTTAAATGATTCATTCTTAAGGTAATGCACTGTCAGGCTTCAGTGTATATTCCAGAGTGTTAACAGAGATTTTATCTTCTGATGCTTTATGAATTCACTATAAAATATATTTAAATGATAGTACTGTAGTCTAAATGTATGCTATTTTTTTTAAAAAAACTGAACTACCTAACTATTGCATGCTTGATGATTAAATGCTCTATTCTGTTCCTGTAATGCTGCAAGTACATCAATTAGATGTAATGTATACTAACATACTGTTGAATTTTAACTAATAAATCAATATTATTTGGATGTATCTTTATTATTTTATATATCTTTAATAAGAAGCATGTATTTGAAAGTTTTCTTTTTTTAATTCAGTGTTAATTTTGTGTGTGTTGTAACTAGTTCATAGTAGGGATCCATAGTTGTCAAACAATGTTTTGATTTTTTTGTTGTCTGGTGAAATTTCTGATGATTCATAAAAGTCATAAAGTCAAGGATTAATTTTGAAATTATTTATTAATTCAATTTGTGCCTGATTTTTTGGTCCCAAAGACTCTTAAGATGGCAAACGTGCAAAAACAGTTTAAACCCAACTAAAACAGCAGCTAAATTCTCAGTCAAATTAATGAGGTCTAAACAAGAATAACAAGGAAATAAACAAGAAAATGTTTCCTATAGCTTTAGAGTTATTGATATCAGAGATGGTAAAAGTTTTACTACATCACATAATTGCAATTTGTAGTAGTGGCTTGCAAAATAATTACAACCGGTTGCATCTGTATAGTGTAGCATATTTAGCCTTCTCTCAGAATAAAGGATTATTCTTCTCACTCATCTTCTCATAGTTGTATTATTAGAATAAATGACCTCTGTGTATGAAAGCTCACACAATTCAATTTTCTTTAATGGTTCACTAATCTTTTACAGTGCAATCCTTGGTGTGCTCATTCAGAAGCAAGTCATGCTGTGTTCAATGAAGCTTATATTGCAGTAAATGTATTTAGGCTGGCAGGCTTATTTCAGCTTCTATAACTAAGCAAAAGAGAACTATGAATTGTTTAGTCAATCTTCAGCTAGATTTTATCATTACTAGCAGTATTTACAACACCACCCGTGTTGTAAGTAGATTTTTAAATGTCTGATCAAATCTGTTATTCCAGTTTAGTTGGCATTACGTGCTGATCTGAAGAAAGAACACCAAGGTCAAGCAATGATGATTTACTGGGTTACGTGATGAGTTGATAAAGTGAAGGTTGTAAAAGAAGAGAATAAGATCTGCATCTTATCAGATCAGGGGTGTCAAACTTGCAACGTCACATGACGTGTTGCAACCTATCGTGACTTTTTTGCCATTGCTGGCAATGGGGTGAGTGTGATTTTGCTATGATGCATCTGGCCCATGGGTCAGCAGTTTGACACCCCTGCCCTAGATCATCCTAAGAGCCGAACATTTTCAAGGTAAAAAGCTAATATGTGACAAGGGAAGTGTCAGACATACTATTTGTCACACTGTCCAGTGTGAAATGCCAGTTTGTTCCTGTGTTGTGGAACATAGAAATGATGTACTTATTCTGACAGTCCAGTCTTATAATAGTGCATATCCCTTTCTAATTATCAGCCTAAATCAATTCTCAAAGAGGACTAGAACCTTGATTTTTCCAGTACCTTTCTACTACCATTACCCTTTTCCAGCACATTAATCAATACCTGAGCAGGCAAGCAGGCAGGCAGGCAAAGTTTTCCATTTTTGCATTCAGACTACCATCCTAATGGTAGTGTTTTTCTTCAATTTACTGTTTAATATAGGGCAGGTGTCCTTTGTGTCCATGTCTAAGAAAGGTATCTTAAAACTGAAAGAAAAATTTCTTCCCTTGCTCAAAGACCACAAAGTTATACTAATTTAACATCAGTTGATCTTTAAATATATATGTCTTGCTTCTAGGGATATCCAGGGAGATAAAAAAGTGAAGATGTTGTATACAACTGCATAATTGAAAATCTGCCCCCTTTAGTGTGGGTTTATTCCTTGCACACGTGTAAAAAGGGACAAGGCTTAAATTCCATGGTTACAAAATCAAACCTCTCACCCTCCTGCATCTTTTTCTCTTTGCCTCACAGGGTGTCATGGATGAAAAAACAGCTAGAACTTTTGCTACCGTACTAAAAAAATGGCTCAGTATATTTGCTTTTACCAACAGCTTTAATGCAATCTAAAATTTGTTTTTTATCTAATAGAGAATTTCACATACTAAAGTCTAACCAGCAATTATAAAACTGATGTGGTTTCAACAACTTTTTCTTCCAATGTCATTCTAAGATTTGTTTTCTTTCTTGCCTAAAAAAAAAAAATTCTTGAAAACCTGAAACTTGGTTTATTGGCTTACAAAAATTGAGTTGACTGCTAGGTGGCAGCAAAGAGATACGAATAAACCTAATTCTACCTCCTTATCTGGATTGCAGATCGGTTATGATAGGGCTAGCATTTTATTTCAGTTAGATACTTCTTATGCAGATATATTTCTTGACTGTAAACCTGTTAGCCAGGGATCAACAGTAACTCTTCATAATGACAAAAAAACGTTCAATTTTGTTCCCCCCCCTTCAATTTTATCTGCTTTGAATGGTGCTTTTTTCAACAGATATGTGAGATAAAATTTTGTTTAATAAATACATTTAAATTTTTGTACAATCTTGAAGCAAAATACATTTCTTCTCTATTTCTTCTTGCCTGCCAGCTTCCATTACATTAGATGTAATAGATCATAGTTTGAATGGGATTTTTTTTCTCTTTATCCTGCCATATATTTTAGATGTGTTATATATTTCAAATGCTGTAGGTTTAATTCCACACTGAATCTCAATAAAATACCATATTGGTTTCTTGTTGTTTAAGTGGCTATTATAATATACTTTCTCAAGATTTCAGATTACGACTGCTAAAAATATTACAGAGTAAGAAATGCATTTTCTCCTTTTACCTAAACTTTTATATAACCTTTTCACAGTTTTACAAAATATTACACATGCTAAGATTTTCAACTAGGCTGTAGTCTGGTTTATAATATTATTTTAAAATGTTCTGTAATATTGATCTGTAAAATCTGTTATATGTTTCTAAGAAACATTCAATAAAGCTGTAAATGTTTCTATTGCATTACAGTTTCTGTGACAACTGAAAATAATATTTAAAATATTCCAGACATGCAAAATAGTGGTTCATATTTACAGAATTGTTATGTTTTACCAGAGTCGATAAACTGCATTATGTCAGCAGTAGACTGGAAAAGAAAAAGAACAAGTTTCATAAACTGGTTGATCTCCATAAAGGGGACTCCTGCTCTTGAACTTTTAAACAGGGATGTTCTCAGATTATTATGATTCCTATAGTTTTTAAGCCCTTGGTTTCTCTATCTATAAGCACAGATTTTCTGAACGTTGCAGCTTTTATCTGATGTACTTGTGACAATACTTTTTTTAAACTAGACCTCCTTATTATTTGGGAGTATAAAGGATTTAAACTAAATTTTGAAAGTACCCTATTTTTTTCCACCACTAGCTGGTTAAAAAGGAAACAATCTTTATACTTGGTTTTGATTGGATTTTTAAAGTTTTTTTTAACTGAGAACTATAATCATGAAACAGATGTTTTCACCTATTTTTGCTGGAGAAAATATTTTGTTTTTATGGAGAGTAGATTCCATCCTGAGCATGGAGCTAGAGAGGTAAATTTTGTGTCCTTGAGGAAAAAGAAATCCCAGAAAATACATAAAATAAGAAAAAAAAATCTTGCACTTAGCTAGCTTCATCTTACCAGGGATATAGTTATTTCAGCTATGGAAGAAAAACAGAAAGAAAGGTTCTAAGATTAGCAATATGATAAAAAAGAGGCAGAATAAGAGACAAAGGGAAAAAATATAAGGAATCCCTAACTCAATCTGCTATAGCAGGGGTCCCCAACCCTCAGCCCCCAGTCCATGGACCAGAACCAGGCTGCACAAACAAGCAAAGCCCCATCCGCAAAATGCAGACAGCACACAAACCCACACACCCTCTGGTCCGCAGAAAAACCTCTCTCCACGGAACCGGTTCCTGGTGCCCAAAAGGTTGGGGACCTCTGTACTATAGCAGATTACCAGATGTTAGGAGATCTGAAATGCCATCTTTAACAAATTAGGCATGCAAGAACATGAGCATTTAATAATTTCATCAGCTCTTATGCTGGTATGAAGCTTGAGAACACTGTTTCGTAAAAGACATTTTTTTCTGGGAAATTTCTCATTTGCAAGATACTTGTTAGGTATTGGAGGCCCAAATGATGTAGAAATTATTGAATTAAATTGGAATTTTTATGCTATGCTTTAGATTTAAAGCTTCACCCTAACTTCCAAATTGCTTTGAATGCATTATTTCATTTCCCATGTTCCTTTCATATTGTTGGTTCTTTGACAAACTGTTCACTTTTGAGCTTACAAGAGTAAAATTTATTAGAAGTATAGCTCTGTTGGAAATCAGCACCCATCCCCAGCACCCAGTCTCCTTCCCCCAGACAGAGGCCAGATAGTAATGATAATAATAATAATAATAATAATAATAATAATAATAATAATAATAATAATAATAATAATAATAATAATAATAATAATAATTGGAGGGGACCTTGGAGGTCTACAAGTCCAACCCCCTGCTGAGGCAGAAAACCCTACACCTTTTCAGACCAATGGTTCTCCAGTCTCTTCTTAAAAACTTCCAGTGTTGGAGCACCCACAACCTCTGGAGGTAGGGTGTTCCATTGGTTAATTGTTCAAACTGTCAGGAAATTTCTTCTTAGTTTTAAGTTTGCTTCTCTCTTTGATTAGTTTCCATCCGTTGTATTGTAATTAGCCAGTTGAATGTATTAATGGAAGGATGGCATTTGGGAATGGTTGGCAAAGCAAGTGCTGAACACTTGGACTTCTGTCTGGTGGGAAATTTGTCCATGATGTTTGTATTGCCTGTCTTGTAGAAGTAGCTACATAAACACCATTCAGAATCACACTGAGACTATCACTTTCATCTATCTCCATGTAAAGCTCCCCAGGCTGGTTCTTGCTCTGTGGCACTAAAGCCTTTGCTGCATACCTTCCTGCAAATTCCATGGGGGGGGACCATGCCCTCAGGTGATTTAAAATTCATATGCCCTCACTGAGGAGGTAGCAGGAAAGAGATATCTAAACCCAAGCTCTGAATATGTTGCACTGGTGGGAGTGGGAGTCCTAGGGCTCACTGTGTGCAATTTAAGAAATATTAGTAGCCTGGCTTGCACACTGGCTAACATTAATTGGACATCACAAATCTGGACGTACTAAGAGCTAAGGCAAGTTCAGGAAGCAACCCTTGAAAATAGGTAGCCAATAATTATTTATTTTGGAGGGATGTGCTTCAAAAACCTGACTGGAAGCTCACAAGAGCTAATAATAATTGGCACAGAATATTGGACACTATACATTTCTTTTTCACCTAACAGAACTTTTGCCCTGACGTTTAGACCTTTATGGGTTGGAAGCTCCCCTGTTTGGGAGCTACTGCAGGGATCCTTTTCTGTTGCATTTATCAGTGCCTTTCCCTTTGCATTAACAAGCTTGTTTTCCCACATCCTAGAACCCCTCACAGAAGCACTCATTTTGACCAGATCAATTCTTAATCTTGTGCCAGTAAAAGTGTGTCACTCACACTTATATAGCACAAAGGGGGGATTGTTGGAAGTTAACACTCACCCACCCTACTAGTGAAGGCAATACTTCGGGGAATATTAACAAAGACAGAATATTAAATTTCCCCAAAGGAATAATACAAAAATCAGGCAGAAACCAGCCCCTAGTCTCCTTCCCCCAGGCAGAGGCCAGCTTTTAGAAATGCAGATTTGGGACCACCTATTATAAGCAAAATGCCTTCAGCAACAGTCTCAGAGAAGCAGGACATTACCTTTAGGACATAATAGAATTAACCCACAACCATCAGAATACCAAAAGGGCATACTCAAGCTCAGATCAAAGTACATTGCATAGGAACAGGAAGAACCTTAAATACAAAGCCACAGGAACAGGAACAACTCCAAACACAAAACTGCAAAGAATGTATAAAAGCCCACCTATCCCAACCCCACTTGGTCAGCTGTCTCAGAACTACATGCTGTTGGTTCTGTTCTTCAATAAACAGAACTTTCCTTCAAAACAGCCTCCACTTCATTTATTGCCTGCTTGGAAGTGGACCTGATTTTAATTTTACCAGTTCTAAACAGCAAAATGAGGAAATTTCACTGTGGTAAGAACATTAAGGAGGACCAACAGAAATAGGTAGAGTGACTGACAACCCAAGCTGAAATTACAGGTGAGAACAAACAATTTGTCTTATTGTGTATTGGACTAAGTCATGTGTTTTCTTGATTTGCTATGACTACCAGATCTGAACAGCAAACATTGGATGACATCTAGGTGGAAATAAAGTTATTTTTAAAAATCTCTTTAATGTCTCTTTAAGAAAACAAAAGTTTTTTAGAGTTGCAAAAGATTCTGTTTGAATATTATATATTCCAACCAAGTATAATAGTTGAATGATTCACATTCCATACCTGAAAGAAGAAAGATGGTGAAACTGATATATTGCTGATTAAAAAAACCTGATGGAACAATTCACTTTTGATAATATTCTTGAGGATATGTCACAGGGCAGATTTGTATAGTTGTGGATATTACCCATCTAAAAGAAATTACTGTGACTTGAAACAAACTGTATAGATAGTAATGCTGTCAACATTATTTAGAATCAAATAAAAGGATATTCTTCAGAAACCAATAAACAAGTTGCAACAACATTCAAATATTAGAGGGGTGTTTTCATTGTGGAAAGCTCCATTGTTTCATTCTGCAAACATATAAATAGTTTCAGTGCTATAAATTTAGAATGAACATTTAGTACAGCATTGAAGAGGTCAGAAGGAAAGGCAAAGAAGCAAAATTCTTGTCTCTTAAACAGGAAGAAGACC
Organism: Vipera berus; assembly: GCF_964194415.1. Taxonomy (NCBI): domain Eukaryota; kingdom Metazoa; phylum Chordata; class Lepidosauria; order Squamata; family Viperidae; genus Vipera; species Vipera berus. The sequence goes on from NC_138209.1 coordinate 62,876,575, forward strand.
ACATTGTTTACATTATAGAGGAAGACTGAATGCTATCTTTAAAAGTGATTGTACACTTTAATACTCAATATGAAGGCACAGAAATATATAGAGAAGCATTTGTGATGGTAACTAATGAAGGAACGTACCAGAAAATTAAAACAGATCTGTATCTTATACCAAAAACAATTGAAAATTTTGAATTTATACTGGGGAAAGGTCTAGTTATATTGTCAACCACATACTATATAAATGGTAAATGAAAATCTTTATTAGTTGAAGGCCTGAATACAATGTTGAACTTCATTCCAAAAGCTTATAAATATAGGTTTATTTGCAACAAGATGGAAATATGGATGTTTTAAGTAGATTTCCTCTACATATGCAGCCCTAAGTCCCGTGGTGGGATTCAGCCAGTTTGCACCAGTTTGGCAGGACCAGTAGCTAATTTTTTTTGTTGCCCAGGCCCAGAATGGACTTCTGGAAGTGGCATCAACACAGAGAATTGGTTGTTCACATATTTGAATCCCACCACTGCCTAAGTCCCATAGAACATTTGGAAAATATTACTATAGAAGCATACAAACTGACAATATAGTCTATATAAAATCCTATCCTATCCAGAATATTGCATTACATCCAACAAATTACCTATAAAAATCATGAAGCAGAATTTCACAATTTTTGGATTTAAGAAATTGATTGTTATTTTAAGTATGTTTGCTTATTGAGCGACAAGCAAATGATGTTATTCTCAAGGCCTGAATGCAATTACATCATATTTCTAGAACAAAAGCTTTTAGCTTGTACTTGAATGTGGAGTCCATGACTGGAACAAGATGTCCAAGCATGGCCTTTATGTCGACATCAATTGTCCCCAACACAGGAACCTTTATAAATATGGAAATGGTCAGGACAACTCTGGTTTTTTGGGGTTTTTTGCATTTAAGGAGCCCCTCCCCTTTAGGGACTGTGTCTTTGATTGTAAAGGTAAAGGTAAAGGTTCCCCCGCACTTGCGTGCTAGTCGTTTCCGACTCTAGGGGCCGGTGCTCATCTCCGTTTCAAAGCCGAAGAGCCAGCGCTTGTCCGAGGACGTCTCCGTGGTCATGTGGCCGGCATGACTAGACGCCAAAGGCGCACGGAACGCTGTTACCTTCCCACCGTAGTGGTCCCTATTTTTCTACTTGCATTTTTACGTGCTTTCGAACTGCTAGGTTGGCAGAAGCTGGGACGAGTAACAGGCGCTCACTCTGCTACGCGGCACTCGGGATTCAACCCGCCAAACTGCCGACCTTCCGATCGACAAGCTCAGCGTCCTTACCCACTGAGCCACCGTGTCCCTTGTCTTTGATTGTAGCAGATGATAATTGAAAATGATTAGATGTGCGCCCAAAGAATTCTACAATTCTACTTTTGTAGAATTCTAAAAAAAAGGTCAGAGTTTTGTCATAATTAGACTTGTATGACAGTCACCGATAAAATGTCAAACTTTATTGAGGTTTTGAATAAAAATGGAATGAAAGTGTTCAAATAGAATTTTACCACCTGATGTGAAACAGCTTTGCAGAAAAACAGTCAAAGTTTGAATAGAAAATGTAATGAATTCTGATGGCCTGAATATAAAGTTGTCTTGATTCCTGGTGAAATGGCCCAAGTCCTGCTCAACTCTACGGGAAAGAGAAGAGAACTTATCAGAATTTACTGTATCTACTGGAGAGGATGAAATGCAGAAAATTAGCAAAGAAATTCCAGACTTTGCAAAAATACAGTTATCATTATTATTTTTTATTTTATTATATTTATATACCGCCCTATTCCCGGAGGACTCAGGGCAGTGTACAGGGAAGATTAAAACAAACATACAAAAATTAAAATCAGATTAAAACAATTAATTAAATAAAGTCCCCGAAATTTAAAACTAAAGCCTAATAAAAATTAAAACCCCTCAGCCTGGGCCAGACAGCTCAAAGAGCCAAGTTTTCAGGTCCCTGCGGAATGAGCAAAGGTTGGGGCGGTCCTAAGTTCCATGGGGAGCTGGTTCCATAGGGCTGGCGCACCCACAGAGAATGCTCTTCCCCTGGGAATAACCCGCCGGCATTCCCTAACTGGCGGTATCCTGAGAAGGCCCTCCCTGTGGGAGCGCATGGGATGAAGGGAGCTTGATGCCGGCAGCAGGTGTTCCCTCAGATAACCCAGACCCAAGCCATTTAGGGCTTTATAGGTCATCACCAGCACCTTGAATCTCACCCAAAGGGCAACCGGAAGCCAATGCAGCTCGCGGAGTAGAGGTGTTACATGGGAGTATCGGGAAGCCCCCATCACAACTCGCGCGGCCGCATGTCATGGAATAACATCCCCCAGTAATTACTCTTCCTTTTTTTCATCCTAAGTTGTCCTGACAGACAAAGCACCTCATACCAGTGACATTCCAGTTTCAGTTTTCCTACATTCTCTTTGCCAATTGTTTATTTAAAGGATTTTTTGTTTATCTTATAAAAGGTACAGTGGCTTAAAACAAAGATGTTTTTAATCACCCCTACAAAAGAACTGAGAATTAGAACAAGTGGTTTGTCAGAGCAGCAGTCAAGATAAAACAGTTCTACAAATTTCTTGGTCCTTTCCCCAAAGCCAAAACTGAGGAAGCAAAATTCAGGCAGTTGCACCCTAGGAATTAGAGCCAGATATGAACCCAGTCCAACTTCCCAATCACGTAGTACGTTTTAAAAATTGGAGAGGTTAATTAATTCTGGTTCTGGGCCATTCAATTTAAACTACAGGAAAACTGGAGCTTTTCCCATAACAAATTTGTAGCTGGCTGATTGGCCGTGCTCAGTGTGTAGTCCTCAATAGAACATGGAGGGAAGTGTGTAGTGGGGTGCCCCAGGGCTCTGTTCTGGGCCCAGTGCTCTTCAACAGCTTCATCAACAATTTGGATGAGGGGATAGATGGGGAACTCATCAAATTTGCAGATGACACCAAGTGGGCAGGAATATCCAACACTCCAGAAGATAGGATCTTGAAGACTTGAACATTGGGCACTATCTAACAAAATAAATTCAACAGTGAAAAAAGTAATGTTCTACATTTAGGCAAGAAAAACTAAATGCACAAGTATAGGATAGGATATGGGTCAGCAACCCGCGGCTCTGGAGCCACATGCAGCTCTTTCAGTCTTCTCCTGCGGCTCCCAACCATTTGCAGAGAGAGAGAGACAGAGACAGAGAGAGGCACTTGTGCTTACCTTCTCTCTCTCTCTCTCTCTCTCTCTCTCTCTCTCTCTCTCTCTCTCTCTCTCTCTCTCTCTCTCTCTCTCTCTCTCTCTCTCTGTGTGTGTGTGTGTGTCTCACACTCCTGCCTTTGCTGCATCTCCACAGGAAGCAGCAAAAAGCAGCAGCTCTCAAGGGCAGGAGACGCAGGTCAATAAGAATGTGTGTCAGCTTGTCCAGAACAGCGTGAAGCCAGCTTCCCAGGTGAGCAGAAGATGAGAGAGAGGGAGGGGGGAGGAGAGAGAGAGAGGGAGGGAGAGAAAGAGAGGGAGGGAGAGAGAGGGAGGGAGAGAGAGAGAGAGAGAGAGAACTCATGCATAGAAGCCTCTATTTTTTTTAATTAAACTCTTCAATCAATTCCCCCCCCTTGCATGTGTGTGCACACATGCACGTGGGTTGATGATTAGGGGACTGGAGGCTAAAACATATAAAGAACGGAACTGGGTACGTCTCATTTAATGAAGAGAAGGATGAGGGGTGACATGATAGCAGTGTTCCAATATCTCAGGTGTTGCCACAAAGAAGAGGGAGTCAAGCTATTCTCCAAAGCAACTGAAGGCAGGACAAGAAGCAACAGATGGAAACTAACCAAAGAAAGAAGCAACCTAGAACTAAGGAGAAACGTCCTGACAGTTAGAACAATTAATTAGTGGAACAACCTGCCTCCAGAAGCTGTGAATGCTCCAACACAGGCAGTCTTTAAGAAGAGATTGGACAGCCATTTGTCTGAAATGGTATAGGTTTCCTGCCTATACCATTTCAGGGGGTTAACTAGATGACTTCCAAAGTCCCTTCCAACATCATCATCATCATCATCATCATCATCATCATCATCATCATTATTATTATTATTATTATTATTATTATTATTATTATTATTATTATTATTATTATTATCTGAGCATTGTTTGCAAAAATTTGGATTCTCATGTGAAGGAGCTCTCAGTTCTCCCTGCTTTTTGGCTTGTAGACTCAAGTGACTTTTATTTGTTTTGCTATTTACTATGACTCAGTTAGGACATGGTGGCTCAGTGGGTTAGGACGCTGAGCTTGTTGATCAGAAGGTCAGCAGTTTGGCAGGTCAAATCCCGAGTGTCACGTAACAGAGTGAGCGCCTTTTACTTGTCCCAGCTTTTGCCAACCTAGCAGTTCAAAAGCACGTAAAAATGCAAGTAGAAAAATAGGGACCACTACGGTGGGAAGGTACTGTAACAGCGTTCCATGCGCCTTTGGCGTCTAGTCATGCCAGCCACATGACCACAGAGACATCCTCGGACAAGTGCTGGCTCTTCGGCTTTGAAACGGAGATGAGCACCTGCCCCTAGAGTTGGAAACGACTAGCACGCATGTGCGAGGGAACCTTTACCTTTACCTATGGCTCAGTTGCCATATTCAGATTATACTAGTTGCCATAAATAGGTCAACCTCATTGAAATTCTGAGCAAAAGTGAAATTAAACTGCTTAAACGGTATTATGACATATTTTGATCATTCTATCCTCGTTTTGACTGGAATTGATAACTTAGGAAGGGGTAAAATTTCTACAGGCAGTGCTAGATCAGAAAAATGCCATGTCTGTTCACCTAGTCAGAAGGTCAATATCTGGTTCTTGGAAACTGGAAGTTTGCATTTATCTCTCTCCCTCCTTCATTTTGGTCTCATAGTTAGAAATATTAACCAAAGCTTTTAAGTACAACAAAGGAATGAAACAAAGGGCATGGAATCAATGTCTCTATCAAAGTCTCTAAAAGATGAGCAGAGTCATATATAAATTCATTTTTTGGGAGTTTTCTTTAGCATTCTGTGTTTTTTCAATTACAGCTGCAATAGTGGATCTATTTTTATCTTTTTATTCCTATTTACGTATTTGTCAAATTTCATCCTTTTCATGAAAAAGTGACTTCAGGTGATGCACAAGATGACAAAAATTAATATATAAAAGACAATTACTATTTTAAAATGTTTAGAAACACCCCCCCCCCAAAGCTAAGAGACAGTAACAAATATCAGTAACAATGGAGCCACCTTAGAAATACACTGGCCCTCTACGTCCCTCAAGTCTGAGGCATAACCAAGTTTTGAGGGATCACACATTGCATGTCATTGTATTTAGTGCTAGATGAAGTTTACAGATACTCTTCAAGGGCAACTCATGTAGAGTGCATTACAGTAGTTCAATCAGGAGATTACTAGTACATGAATGACTGTGAGCAGAGCCCGATATTTTTCCTGATTTATGTGCCAATTATAATGTCAAGAAGGTCTAGCATAAACAATTACAGACATACAGAAAGCCCAAAGGAAAGTAAAAATAATGACAAGAGGTTGATTTTCTGTTATTAAGTAAAAGAAGGCATTTTTTAAAATGGCCTTATAACTGTCAATATTCACCCACATAGAATAATATTCACCCACATACAGAAGAGAAGAAACAGAAAGTTTGGGAAGTGTTAAGGGCCACTGTGGCAATGCCATTATGCTTGTCCCTGAGAGTACAAAGATATGACAGTTGAATGCTGCCACTGGCTCTAGATTTAATAGGATTAATCATAAACACTCCACATGCTTGCAATCAGTCATTCTGATTCACTGGATAAGAAATTTGCTGCTTCATTCTGGCTTCATCAGTGCAGGGTCAGCCTGAAAAAAAAATCCAGGTCACCTTCTGTTTTCTTCAACAGATCTTTGCCAGCTTGTGAAGGAGAATGTTCAGCCTGCCATGGAAATGCATGACATCCTAGAAATTAGACTGTTCAGTGACTGAAGGATGCAAAGCACAGCCTGTCACTGTTTCCACACTTGAGTGTACTGGGAATTATTGTGCTTGTTTTTTTTTTCTTTCCCTTTGTTTTGTTTTAGTCCTTTTACATGTGTCAATACCAAGTACTAAAGTATATTTCCTTTGTTTTGCTACCATAACAAAGAACACAAAATGCAAAAATATTAGCAACAGCCCACACAATAAATGGGAGAGATTGTTGGTTAAAGCATCAATCTGCTGTTTTTGGTGCATCTTTGTTGTTCATGAATGCCAGTGCCAGACTAACAGACAGGAATGCAAAAGAGGTATGTTCTGGTGTCTGTTGGGAATACACTGGCATGTTCAGCTTCCAAAGATTGAAACAGATGTTTAATCAGTTTTTCCAAAAAACAAACAAACAAAAAACCCCCACAAAAATTGTTTGAACAAGAGTGCACACTATTGAAAGTTGCTGATAAACAATGCCATTTTAAAATAAAGAGCTTTCACCAGACATTTTTATATATAATTTCTATGATTCAAGATTTCTAAATATAACAAAGAAAAATATGTACACATACTGCATAAGGGTGAAAAATAAATAAATAAAAACTTCCATATGTAAAAAAAGTTTCAATAACTAATGGTAATGATTTCTCTCTCCCACCTGACCCAATCCTCAATTATCTTCAAAGCAAGATCCCAGTGTTGCCATATTAATGCAGGCTGGATCAAAATTGGACTGGATATTGGCTGATCGACACATCTATTTTTCCAACACATTTTTGCATTTTGGAACTTTTGAAAGATTATAGTTCAGTGTTTGATCACATGTTTCAAATAAGATTGTCCCCTACCTTCTCCATTTAAATTAAAAAGGGTCAGGATGAGTGTCTGGGATCCTGAAAAGCCAGTCCTACTCAGTACAGACAATACTCATTTTTATGGACACATTGTTTGATTTGATATAAGGAAATGTATTATGAAGTTTCCCTCTGGGAAATTATAACTGCTTTGATTCCCAGCATTTTTGATCCTTAGAAGGAAAATTATATAAGGGGAGAGGTTGGTCCAGGGTTTAAAATTATATAGATAACATTAGCATGGAAAGCAAAACTGATAAACTTTATTTTTGAATACACATGTGTAAATCACAAATGCATGTCCTCTACATAACAGTTAATTATATTTGTTGGAAAAAAAATAAATGGCAAAATTAATTTAGCATTACAAACACTACTGAACATATATAGAGTCAAGCTCAAAACTTGCTTATGAAGAAATGTATGAATTTGGCAAGGTGGTCTTAAAGCAACAAATTGTCACATATTACTAATCTTATAAACTTGTCCTAGAAAAGTTCAAATCATCAAGAAGATCACTGACAAAATTCAATAAAGTGGTAATTATTTTCTCCTCAACTACAAATAATTGGGTATAATTTGTTTCCAATATATCCGAGAGGTAGATTATATATTTTAATAGATTCAGACCTGAGGTAGCTTTATTTTTCATTAGCTTCAAAGTAGTGGCCACTTGTTCACTTAAAATTACCTATGAGATACACAAATGTGATTTTGCACACTTAATGGGATATGCAAACCATGTATAGGGTGTGCTGGATTAGGCCATGTTTACTCTCTCAAGGAGATTGCTGAGCTTTTCACTTTGACTTACAATCCAAGTGTATCCTTCCTGCCAGTCCTGGGAGAAATTGTTTCAGCAATTTTTATATTTATTTATTTATAAAATGTATTTGCTGCCCATCTCATATCCAATGACTCTGGACAGCTTACAATATAAAAAAAAACATTGAAAAACAGTAAAATCAGTCAATTATAAAAACACAACAAATGAAAACATTAAGATATAAAATCAAGGAGACAATATGGCAAAGAAGGGAGCCAGATACAAAGGTGGTTGCTTCTACCAATCATACTTCCTCAGAGAAATTCCACTTACCCTCATTTACTCAGGAGGAAGCAAGCACCAATCCTCTTGATAATAGATTGACCAGATGAAAACTTTTGCTAGAAATTTTCTTTACAATATAATGGCCAAGAATATAATACATATTTAAAAGAAGCAAATTGTGTAATGTATTTTGCTAATTATTTCAGGTAGGTACAATCCAAAATATTTGAAATTTGTTTAGGAATCTAATCCTAAAATGCAATTCTATCTTCACTTAATTTAGAGCTCAGCTCAGTAAAATTTATGAGCAGTAAAATGACTTTATAATACCAGAACATCACTATTAGGAACTTAAGAAAAAAATTAAAAAATCATTAATTTTTATAATTGGCATGATATTAATGAGCACAATGTTATTTTTAAATTAAATATCTTCAAAAACTGAAAATGGGAAGTATTATTCAGTCAAAAATAGCTGGTAAATTGATATATACCTAAAAGGTATTAAAGGAAAAAAGGGGTCATGCTTAAATAACATTTTTCTGCAAGAAAAATGCGTCTTGTTATATGTGAGCTTTTTCAGTCTGCTGCTATTAGTCTAACAATGTATTCTTATAATATTTCAGGAGAAAGAAAGAAAGAAAGAAAGAAAGGAAAAAAAGGAAGGAAGGTAGGTAGGAAGGAAGTAAGGAAGGAAGGAAGTAAGGAAGGAGGGAAGGCTGGAAGGAAGGAAGATGAAAAGAAATAGTTGATAATAAGTTAATAACTGTCTGCAGGAGAAAAAGAAAAGCATGACTGAGGCAAGAAATACAAGTAGAGAGTTTCAGAGAGATGAATACAGATAAATCTGAAAGAAGCTGATAATTGATTCAAAGTGCTGTAATGTGTCAATATATTGCAATAGCTGTTTCAACTATCCACATATTTATATCATGTTAATAATGAAATATTGCATTTGGAATACTGTAATCAGTTTTGGTGGCCATGATATAAAAAAAGATACAGAGACTCTAGAAAGAATGCAGAGAAGAGTAACAATGATGATAAGGGGCCTGGAGGCTAAAACATTTGAAGAACATTTGAAGGAATTGGGTATGTATAATGAAAAGAAGGCTTGGGGTGGTGGTGACATGATAGATGTGTTCCAATATTTGAGGGGCTGCCACAAAGAAGAAAGGGTCAACCTATTCTTCAAATTTGGTAGAGGACAGGAAAGCCTGGAGGAACATTGTCCATAGGGTCGCGATGGGTCGGATACGACTTTGCAGCTAACAACAACATTCTTCAAATTACCTGAAGGCAGAACAAGAAGCAATGGATGGAAACTAATCAAGGAGAAAACCAACCTAGACATGAGGAAAAATTTCCTGACAGAACAATTAATCAGTGGAACGGCTTGCCTTCAGAAGCTATGGGTGTTCCATTGCCGTAGGTTGTTAAGAAGTGATTGGACAACCACTTCTCTGAAATGGTACAGGCTCTCCTCTTTGAACAGGAGGTTGGACTAGAAGACCTTCAAAGTCCTTTCTAACTTGTTACTCTGTTAATACATAGGTAATGACTTAAATGAATATATAAGCAAATCTCTACATTGGATTATTTTTAGGATTGGGAAGACCTGGCATATGGCAAGGTGACAGGACCTGTGTTCCTAATACAGATTAATGTATGGAGTGGCATCTAAATTGTATAGCAATATTTTTTCAAAGTAGGGGGGGGCAGTTTACTCAGCCTTTAAATTTCAACTCACACCAATTCCTCTTAACTTCCCATTCAATCCAAAGAGTTCTATTATCAGCTGGATTTAGGAAGGGGAGGCGGCAAGAATAGACTACAAAGCCAATATGTGAGTTTGCTCTCTTCCCTGCCTGGACACCACCTCCCTGACGCAGCATGAGTGTTTGTGTGTGTGTGTGTGTGTGTGTGTGTGTGTGTGTGTGAGAGAGAGAGAGAGAGAGAGAGAGAGAGAGATCCCTTTTTTGTAAGTTTGCTTACTCTGTTTGCAACGGTCCCCATTCCACACACTTTCACTTCCCTGCTTTCTCTCCCTTCTTGCTCTTTTTTCCAGCTGCACTTGAATGGAGTGGCAGGAGGTTAAAAAAAAAGAAGGGGGAAGAAAGGGGCAAATGCCCCATTTTTGAAACACCTTGGCTTCTTCCTCCTCTCTCTCTCTTTCACATACACCCACACCCACACCCACACCCCACACACCCTTCCTGCTTTCTCCTCCTTCTCACCCTTTCTGTCCAGCTGCCACAGAGGCTCACACATTGCCAGCCGCTGGCAGTTCCAGGCTGCACCTCTGCATCTGGCATGAGTGCTGTGTTCCCCTCTCTGGTCCTACCATGTGGCAGAGCGGGTGACCAGGAGCCAGCCGATGCTAAGCTTGTGCCACCATGCGCTCCTATCTCTGCACCTTTCATCCCATAGATCAGACATGCCCTGAGGCACTAGGCTTACAAAACACCATGGCCTGAGTGAGGAGAGTTGTGGCCTGGCAAAGCAGAACCAGATGAGGAGAGGCTTTGCAAAATGGGCGTGGCCGGGCATGCCGAGATTAGGCTGGGAGGGGCAGGGTAGGGTGAGGCAAATGAGCTGCAGCTGCTGCTGCACATGACCAGCCCTCAAGCGCTCGCAGTTTTATGTTTGTGTGCCCGGGGGGGTGCCCAGCTGGGTTGGGGTGGGCCAGGGCTGGGGCAGTAGGGGCCGGTCCATTGCCATTTCTGGGACAGCCTCTGGGGCCAAATATGGGCCATCCTCAGGCCGGATTCAGCCCGTGGGCCTTGTGTTTGACATGTCTGTTCTAGGTAGTACATTCATTTTAATTTCTGAGATTCTTCCCATAAATAATGAATCCAATTTTTGCCATCTATTTAAATCCAATTTTATCTCCTTCCATATTTTATCATAATTATTTTTGTAAAGTTTAGAATTTTGCTCAGCAAGAATTACCCTCAACTACTGTACCTTTTTCATGACTTTAAAACCAGTTTTAAGTTCCAATTTCTTCTGATCTTCCCCCTTTATGTTCTTAGTCTATATTGTCATCTTGGATTTATTTATTCTTAAACCTGCTATTTCTCCAAACATTTTAATCTTCCTCATAACATATTCAATGTTCCTTAATGGGTCTTGCACAATCAATAACAAATCATTGGCAAATGCATGTAATTTGTAACTATGTGCTTTAATTTCTAGTCCTTTGCTCTGTTATCCTGTCCGATATCTCTGTTTAACAGTTCCAACACTAGAATAAATAATAAAGGGGATAAAGGACCTCCCTGTCTTGTTCTCTTCTGGATTTCAACTGGTTTTATCAAGTCTCCGTTCACCATGAGAGCTATCTGGAGTGTGTAGATGGACTTCAGACCCTGTAAAAAGCCCAATCCTTAATCCACTACTTTAAACATAAAGGCCCAATTCCAATTGTCAAAAGCTTTTTTTTTAGTTTAGTTTTGTCTTTTTTTGGAGTTTATATTTTAATCTTTTGAATAAAACAAAATATTGTTGAAATAAAAAAGTAGAATCCTAATAAACAGTCTCTTGACTGGAGTATAAAAGATACAGAATGTTGCAGTCCATAGTGCTTTTTCAGTGCATTGAAAATTTCAGCCAGGAGGCCATTTCAACTTAAAATATAGGAAAAGGTCAAGTAAGCTTTTTTAAAAAAATATTTTATTAGTTTTCCAATATTTAGAATAATATCTTTAAAAAGCAACGTGGTGTCCGGGTTACAATAGTTCCATTTCAGACAAATACATATTATTACAAATCTCCATGTAATTTATAACCAATACTTCCTCTCTCTTTTTTCTTCGATATATACTATCTCTTATCTAAATTAACATATTTCTTATTACTATCCACCAATCATTTAATAGTTTATTTTATTTTATTTTTTGGATATATATCCATCAATCTTTTAGTATATTTCATATTTTAACATTCCATCTTTAAAACATCAAACACCTTATCTATTTTTTCTAGCTTTAATTTTACATTGATATTAAAATTAAAACGTTTAAGATTTCTCAATTTCATATTACTAAATAACCTCTTTTTCCTTTATACAATTCTCTTCAATACCTAGTAATGTAGTCCAGTTCTCATTTATCTCATTTCCATATCTATATCAATTATACAGTATTTAAAATAGTAGTCATTAAGATACAAATCGCAAGGAGGAGAGAAAAAAAAAGAAAAAAAAGAGAAAAAAAAGAAGGAAAAAAAGAAAAAGAAAAGAGGAGGACAATAAAATATTCTTGTTTCTCATTTATAGTTTCCACATATTAAAAATTAACCAAAATTTGTTCCATTTTAACATTCAATACATCCTTCATGTCTCTGCATCCAAATATATTAGTTACATTCTATCATTCTTACATCTTAACCCATATCATTTAGAAAAACTCAATATTTCAGTGTTGATATTCATACATTTGTATTTTGTTTTTTATTTTATTTTTTTATTATTAGTTAATCAATATTTTTCTCTACTGATCAAAACATTCTCGTAATCCCAGTACCATCCTGTCTATTTTAATATTATCTATTTCAGGCCTCTTAAAAATGTTCATATTTCTTCAATCTTATTCTTGCTTTCTTCCTTTGCCATGTCATTTTGCGCTTCTTTGCCTCAGGGTCATCAAAGCATTCTTGTATTACTATATCATATTGAAGTGGACCCCCAGTCTCCACCTTTGAAGAATTAAAGAATCTACCAACAGCACCACATCTTATTATGTTCACCTCTTGATACAAATGTCCTGGTCCAAATAAACTTCCTTCCATATTTTCTCCATCACCATCTTCAAAAACCTGTATTTGTTGACTGTTTAATTCTTCTGCCAATGTATTTAATTGTTCAATTTCTTCTGTTGAGTTCTGCACCCGTAAAATATAAGTTGTAGTCACAGTTTGAATTTGAGTTTGTTTCATCGAGATGTTTTCTAATTCTTTTCCAAAAGCTCTTATTTCATTGCCAGCTGTAGAAAGGAGCTGATAAGTTTGGTAAGATATTTCCCACAGAGCATGAATTTGTTTTTGAAACTCTTCCATTGTAAACTTTCACATCTGGTGTTCAAGGTTACTCTTTATCTTGTTTTCTTAAATATTTTCTTGGTTTTTTTTTAAAAGTCAAAATTTCAATTTCAAATTTAGCCACTGAGTGTCCCCCAAGTACTTTAAGAGTTCTTTTCTTTTGTTATTTCTTTCTTAAACGTTCTTTTGTTTCCAAAAAACACCCCTGAGTTTGTTCGCCGCCTTCCGAAGGGAGGGTTAAATCCCCCCTCCCTCTCCACAGGGGGGAAAGTACTTAGCAGCTTATTTAGGTGAAAAGAAGATGATTAAGGTACAAGAGAGGAATCTTACCCTCGTCTCTTCCATGCTGCTTTAATGTTGCCTGATGGTAGATTTGACTTCGGCTGTCTGCAGCCTAGGAGCTGGCCATATTCCTATGGTCAGTCTTTCATTCGCCGGTACAAAGGGAATGCAGGCACTAATGCTGCCCCCCCGCATTTCTGCAAAAGCCTCTTCTGTCTGGACACCCCTCCAGGGTGACTCTTCGGTTATTTTAGGACCCCCCAGCAATGCAAATCTGGACGTGGAAGATGGGAGCCATCCTCCAGGCGTCCATTTACGGCTGTCAGCAAACTGGAAGCCCAAGTAAGCTTTTTTCCAGGGCAAAAATCACTGACATTAATCCAAGGTAGGAACCATTGCTACTGCTGTTAAACTACATGGTCCAGAATATCCATAGACTTATACATTTGTAAATTCATACTTTCAGTGTTCATACCAATGGGTTTTTATTACAATAATGATTAAAAACTAATTCATGGAGAGAAGGTTAATCTGTATCTACTAGATTGTATAGCTATAGAATACCACCACCACCAGCAGCAAGAGCAATAATACAAAAAGGAATATAAGTTTCATCTGTGGGCTTTCCAGAGAGGCATTTGTTTGGGAAACTAAACAATCATGATGTAACCATGTATGGACAAATGAGTACATGCACTATAGGGCTGAATAATGTGCTATCCTGGGTTTAAAAATAATAGGCAATCTACGTTGGACAAGTGCATTAGTCACAGAATGCTATATTGAGAGGAAATTCACAAAACACCAGTAAACATAATTGGTGAACTTATTCCATAGCTTTTTTTTATGGCACAAAAAGTTTTGAATTGCAGACACATTTTCAAACCTGAATGGTAAAACAAAGTCTTCTTTAAATCAAACTTAACATCTCATGATTTTATGGTGACAGCTCTGTAGTCTTCTTGGTGATAATTTGGAATGTTTAATCAATTTCTTTCTTTGTTCTAATTTAAAATTGACAGCTAGAATTTCTTTGAATATTGCAGTAGGCTTTCATATAGTTTCTTGGAATTGATTAAATTTATCCTTGGTTTCCACAAATTTTATATTTTGCATTATATGGTTTACTCAACTCCTGTTCATTCCACTAAGTAAACCAAACCACGATATTAATTTAGAAAGATAAAAACTACTTTTATTGAGATTGGGTATGGTAACAGAATCTTGCAAGTATGATTGTGTTGGACTGATTTCCTCTTCCTTTTATTTCTTTGAATCAGGGTGGCATCTGCCTGAGTTATTCCCAAATATTATATCATAAACCTAGACCAGGGGTCAGCAACCTGAAACAGTGAAAGAGCCACTTGGAACCAGTTCCCTCACAAAAGGAAAAACTGGGAGCCGCAAAAAATGCGTGCGCATGCACGTAGATGCACGCATGTGCAGAACAGGGTTTGACTGAAGAGTGGAGACAAGGCGAGATATGCACCTACCCTGCATATTTGAATTGATTGGTTGAACTTTTTTAGTCCCACTTTTTTTTTGGGACTGCACATGGCAGAGGACTAGGAGCCGCAGGAGATGGCTGAAATAGCTGCATGTGGCTCCGGAGCCGCAGGTTGCAGACCTGTGACCTAGACTCTAACTCCCAGATCAAAGTTGATAATAATAGTGTATCATTTCCTTATGATATTTTACATACTAAGAATGCCCCTTTTATTTCTTTTTTATTTAACTTCAGACCTTCTTATTAGCAGAATTAGAATTTTTAGCAACTTTAATATTATAATAAGAAGCAGAGCATATATGCAAATAAATACTTTAATATTTATTATTTTACCCATAGCAATTGAGAGACACAGTGGTTAAAGATAAACAATTTTGTAGAAAGTCTCATTTCATTAATAAGTGAATTTGGTATCCCATTTTCTCTATAAATTGGAATAAATCAGACTTGATGATTCTGAATCATAGCAATGATTAACACAGATATAAGCATTAGCGTTTTAGGTTTTGTTCTAACTCCTGTGAATTTATTCATATAAGAACTGCCAGGCAACTTTCAACTTTTGAAGATAGAAATAATTGGGATTCTTTTAACTATTTTTTCCCCCTTTGGTTGTTTGTGTGTCCTCAAGCCACTTTAACTCCTGTGACTTCCTGTAGTAGTCTGTGCGGTTTTCCTGGCATTGCCTGTTTCCTAAGGCTGAGACAGACACTGGCCCAAGATCATTCATCTGGCTTCATGACTGAGGGAAGATTAGAACTCACAGTCTCTCAGTTTTTATTTTTATGCCTTAGCCACTACATCAAACTCTTTTTCTTTGAGTATTTGCAATAAAATAATATGACAAAAGTGAATTTAACTCAAAGGTTTATATAGATTTGATAATTTTTCCTATCTTTATTCCTAATCTTTATTATATTACATTATTTTAACTTGAAGACATAGGACTTTGAGTAGAATTCCTAAGGAGATTCTGTGAGACATTGTACAAGTTATAGTAAACCGCCCTGAGTCCTTCGGGAAAGGGCGGTATATAAATCTAATTAAATAAATAAATAAATAAATAAATAAATAAATAAATAAATAAATAAATAAATAAATAAATAAATAAATAAATAAATAAATAAATATTTGCAATAGTGGATCTAACTTTTCACACTTTCATGCTTACCTCATTTATTCCGTGTCTAGTTCCTGAGTGAAACATGGAATTTCAGAATTCAAGTCCTCTTGAGGTTCATGTTAAGAGTTATTATTTGACCCTGTTAACATATTGATAAGTATTGGGATTCATACTTCTATAAAGATTTCTTCTAATATATGCTCTAAATGCTCTGGGATTTATTTGGAAAATATTGGAATGAATATGTAATTGAACCTCTTTGGGTATTAAAGCTTGCCTTATGAAATAGTCCTATTTGGTAAATGTGTTGTTCTTGTGTGTGGGGGCATAGTATGTAGGAAGCCATTTTCAAAACTGTTTCAGATTTTTGAAAAATAAGTTTGATTTAAAATACCTCAGAAAAGCTCTTGGCATTTTGTTACAGTTACAGGCTTGTCTAATCTGTTCAGATGCTATTGGTGTTTTTAAAATAGAACATCATTTGAAGTATTTAGAAGAATAAAAGTAAAAACCAGCAGCCTATTTTTACAGGAAGCTGATTAAAGTAAAATTAGCTTTTAATGTGATGTCTGGAATAAGGAGCTTAAGTGTTTTGGAGCTGAGTTCAACAAAAGTGTTAATATGAATTTGGATCTGTCATTGTCTGAAAGAAGCACATATTCTTTACGATTTCTCTAGTAGATGGAATATGTTCAGACTTCTTGATATGGTTGCTTTGCTTTGAATTGGATTTTTTGAGAGTAGGATGCTGGTGAAAAGAATTACCAAGTAACACTGAAAGGAGAAGTAACACACTTTTTGAAGTGACAAATCTGATATTATGTGTTAGTTATCAACTTGTGATTTACCAGTAGATTTCCTTTCAACAGAAAGAGTGGGGAAAAAGGATGCGTGGTTGTTAAAAATGTTTGTAACAATTTTACAAACCTTATTTTCATTTTTCTTTTTCCTCTATGCTTTTTGTTTGTTAATTAGTTTAATATAATAAAATGAATTCTTTTAAATAACAGAAATGATTTGCTGTTGACGTATTCTAGAGGTTTTTTTTGTAGATTGTGTATGTATGTTTGTGTGTGCTTTCAAATCACACACCTGGCAAGTGCCTAGAGTAGTCCTTACAGCTCTGACACTGTAGAATGCTAATTAGACATATACCCAGTTGATGGTCTTGTCTTATGATTTGAGATCTTTTTTCTAGAAAAGAACAGTTTAAAATAAAGGCAATGTTAAAGACTGTGTTGTTGAATACCAGTTTCCTATTCCTTTTTTAAAAAATTAATTACATATATAAAAAGTAAGTCCATTTGGGGCAGTTATAAAAACAATAAACTTGATTGAACATAAACTGGGCTGAGTGTAGTTAAGATTTTGAAATCCTATCTGAAAAATCCTTTATATAGAGTTCTGAAATGGAAGAAAGATAAAAAAAACCCAACATGTTTTTTAAAAGCCTCATGATTTGTGATGATGGTATTTTAATATAGTTTGAACATTATATTAAAACACCATCATCACAAATCATGAAGCTTTTAAAAATGTTATTTTTTACCGTGTTCTCATTTCTATAACCAAGATATATTTCTTCTATAAAAAATATTTAAGGAACTCAATTTATAACACCTTAGCTAATAAAATATCTGGAAATACTGATCTTCTTTATATGCAACTACTGTTATTGGATCAATACAAAGTAGTTTCTTTGAATGTGGCCAAATTTTGTCATGCTGTGTGTAAAATTAGACAAACTTTAACTGCCCACTGATAATCCACCACCAATCACAATATAGTATATGTCTGACTTTTATTTATTTATTTACTACTACTACTACTACTACTACTACTGTTATTGTTATTATTATTATAAATGTTTTATTAATTTTCTAGTTTTACATTTAAGTATTTAAAAAGCAATGTGGCGGCTGGGTTAATCGATAATACAATGACATACAAGTATCTTTAGTACAAGTCTCAAGGTACTAAATTTTTCCTCTCTTTTCCCCTTAGTATTTACTGTCTCCTGTTTAAACCAATACAATTCTCCTGTTTAGACTAATACTTATTAAATCAATTAAATAAAAGTGACATTCTTACATTTATCAATAATTTTTGGCTTATACATATCCTTATTATTTTAACATTCAGTCTTTATAGACAATCAATGTCCTAATTAGTTTTCACCAATTTTTAGTTTCCCGTTGATATTTAACTTTAACATTTAATATTTATAATTTCCAAGTTTTAAGTAACCAAAGTTCTGTTTATTACAATTCATCACAAAGTCTAATATTCAGAATACACATCTCTATTTGGATATATTCTATTTCTCACCATCTTACATCAACTAATTGATAATACAGTATAACATTCTTATTTTCTATTAATTTCCAAACTTCTTAAATTTAGTAACCAAATTTTCTCTTGTTTCAACATTAAATATTTCTTCTTTTTCTCTTAATGTCTACTGTCTCATATTTAAGCTAGTACAGTTTTTATTATATCAGCTAAATAAAAACATGTTAATTACATTTATCAATATATTTTAGTTAGTTTTGCATACAACCTTTATAAACAAATCAATATTCAAATTTAACTTTTAATATTTATACTTCCAAATTTTAAAATAAACAGTTTTCTTTATCTCAGTTCATAACAAAACTAGTATTCAAAGTACATATCTTGTCAAATCAAGTATATTCTATTTTAATCCTCACTAATAAATCAAGGCCCCAATTTTCTTCAGTCTTATTCTAGCTTTCTTTCTTTGCCAACTTGCCTTCCATATATGTGCTTTTAAATCACAGTATAGATCTCCCTCTGTTATTATATATATTGTTTGAAATAAGAAAGGCCATCCAGTCACCATTTTTTTTGGAGGGGCTAACAAATCGTCTCTCTATTTTTATCTCTAGGCATAGTTGTCCTGAAATGTTTATCTTCCCTTTAGTCTGTTCTTCTTCTTGATCCTCAGGTTTCCTCTGGTTCATATAAAGTCTTTTCCATTTTCAGTGTTGTCAATCCCTTTTCTGGATTTTCCATTAACTGTGTTTGTTGATCATTTGAATCTTCTATCATAGTATTTGATTGCTCCACTTCTTCTATTATATTCTGTGTAGTTAATTCTTTGGTTGTAATCAAAGTTTGGGTTCATATACAGTACCTAGGCTGACATCTTGTTCTTTTCTGTAGCCTCTTATTTATCAGTGGCTTTAAGAATAGTTTCATGAATTACTTTCAACATAAGTAAAATCTGTTCCTGATCTTAATCCATGTTCTCTTAGTGATGTGAATTAAAAGCTTTACAATCAGAGAATGAAAATAATTTTATCACTGAGTATAGAACACAGCTGGGCTTCTCAAAGCTGATTGCCAAGGTTACAAAAGTCTTGTCTATAGTCTTGGCTTCAAGCCAAGTCTCTTTTAGACAATAACAGGTTGTAATATCAGGTTTAGCCACAAGATGTCACCCATACCATTTAGGATTTTTTTTAAATCCAAGATTTTATAGTCCTTTTTCCAATTTTACTTCTTTTTTGTAAGTAAAAACCCAAATATTCAATAAGAATAAAAAGTCTTTTAGTCCTCAAGTTTTAGAAAGATAGAAATCCAGTTAAAATCAGGTTATTGTTTCAATGTTTTAAACTCCCCTGGATAGTCAGCTGCCGCTGCTATTAGAGGGTATTGTGATTCAGGGTCAGCCTGTGGGTTTGGCAGTTGGGTCGGACAATTCAGAGGAGGAGGAGGGGGGTGTTGGAGAGGTTGCTGAGGGTGTTGGAGAGCTTGCTGAAGAGAGCCCTCAGCCAGGCCCCTCTCATCTGGCTACGACGCAGACCCAGCTATGTGAGCCTGACAGCGTGGATGAAGATGACCCACAGCTGGCCCTGTTCAAAGACGCCTGACGCAGGAGGCAGTCAATCAGGAGTAAACAGAGGAAGGCAATGGGGCACCTCAGAAGGAGGCAGAGAGAAGCCACACCCTGAACTGTTTAAAAGGGGAATGCGTGGGAGGGCTGGTTTGCTGAAGGCAACCATTTGAATAGCTCCTGTTTCATGGTTCGTGTCTTGTTTTGCTCTGTTTGCTTTTGTGTCCATAAATTTGGCAGGCTTAGTTCCAGCCTCTTGCCTTCTTGTAAAGGGGTTGTCCCTGCCTTATCTGCAGGGCCGGTAGTAGGCTGGTACAGAACAGAGGGTGGGATAGAGTTTCCCTTCCCTCTCTTCACTGGGGAAAAAAAATACTTTGGGCAGCTTATACAGGGCAGCTTATACAGGTGGAAAAAATAGTTAGGATTGAAGAGAGGTTCGGATCTCAGCCAGTCTCATCTGCATTGCTTTATAGGTGACTGGTGGTAATTCTGACTTTGGCTGTCTGCAGTTTAGTGAAGAGCCATATTTCTATGGCCGGTTTTTCATCTGCCAGTTTGGAGGGCTGCGCCAGATCAAGTGGAAGGGCTACCTCCCATGATTAAGCTGGGATCCCCTCCTTGCTGGTTGCCCCTACAGGGTGACTTTCAACCTTTTCCAGGGTCCCCCAGCGATGTGAAATCAGATGTGGAAGATTCACCTTCTAAATATCTGTGGTGGCCGTAGCAGAAAACTGGAAGTCTATTTACTACTACTACTACTACTACTACTACTACTACTACTATTATTATTATTATTATTATTATTATTATTATTATTATTATTATTATTATTATTATTATTATTATTATTATTAGTGGTTTTGTTTGCAGTGCTGGTCCATGACCATAATAAATATTGATTGATAGTTTGAACATTAAGAATTAGTTAAGTCCTCTGATAGTACATTCCTATGAAGGTGAATTTAAAAATAAATGAAACTGTGTTCAATAGGTTACTGTTAATTATTATAGATATATAATGATATATATATAATGATATATGTTGAATCAATAATTCATTTAAGAAAAATATATAAAGCAGTGATTCCCAACCTTTTATATATCCTACACCCTATGAAATGTTTGATTCATATTTGCACCCTCTACAAAAGTAATAATGACTCATGACTAAGAGACACAAGCCACTGTTTGTTACACTTCCTGAAATTCTATCATCCCCTCATCTCCTGGGGGACCACCACCCCAGGTTGGAAACCCATAATCAAAAACTTCCATAATCATGAACTTGATCAATGTGATAATTTCAAGAATGTGCTCAATTTGGTGATGCATAAAGTGAGCAGCAAGAGAAGTTGCATTTTTGTGTGCTTTTAGTTCTCCAAAATGCTTCATTTGCTGTGTTTACAATTTCTTATGGAAAGTTGATAGAGAACAATATCTGCTGGGCTCAATAGTAGCAAGCTAAATTTATTCTTAATCTATCTTTGATGAACTCTTCCATGAGTAAGGACTATGACTTTGAAACTTTCCATTCAGTGATGCACTTAATATACATTTTCTTCTTGCACATTTTATTATAGTTCTGGTTTCGCTGAATGTGTGAGATCTGTGCAACATTTAATCCTGAATAAAGGCACAGTGCAGGGATCTGTGACAAATCATCTATATAGTTGTCCATATCTTGGATTAGGCTGTCCATTATATTGTAATTACTAAAAAAAACCAGCTATTTTTCTGTAAAGAATCAAGCAAGGACTATTAGATAAAGAAACAGAGCCAAATGTTTAGATGCTGTTTCTACAAATATAATTACATCCTGTCCTTGGTTTGTTCATGTCTCAGTAAACTAATTGCATTTAGTCCAACACTTGCTTGAGGACTGCAGAAAATTAAATTAATTTACACAGCATTGAACTGTGGAGAGGTGGGGAGGATAACAACATACATTTAATTGCCTAACTTTTCAGTCTATTGACTCTGATGGTAGCATTGTACATTCAATAACTGTAACAATTAAATCAATTATTTGTAAGTTACAGGTGTACTTATCATTAGCTATACATCACTCAACTGTAACACCACCATTCAATTAATATAAAATATATTTACTAGTTCTTAAAATTAGTGGAACAGATTTTAGAACTAGTGGAAAATATTCTGTTAACTTTACATTTATTTTTAAAAATACATTTAAAAATCTATGTAGCAAAAAGAACTTGGAAAATCAAAGAAAGACAAGAATGCCATTGGTAATCCAAAAATGCCTCGCCAAATGCATGATCATATGCTTAGTCATGGTGTATTTTAAATGGAATTAATGCTTCTTCTTCTATTTTAAGGACCACTGACAACTTAGCAACTAAATATAGTTCTTTCAGTCATGCTTTGTTTTACAAACATAAACATGGACCTGTGGATCTACAAATAATTATCACATCTGATGCGTGAGTAGAATTACTGGTTGAATATTTCTTGAACAGCCAAAGTTTTCTGCAGTCTCTGCATCCAGTCAGTGTAATCATGGCTCATTGTGTTCAAGCAGCAGTACGAGACGGCAATAACTAGTGATGATTTTCTTGAAATACAAGTAAATACCTTCTGGGATATTGGGGGGATTTTTGCTCAGGATGGCACTGGAAAAAAAAAGTTTCTCCTCACTATTATTGATTCATATAGCCATTTTCAAATGTATTGAGACCGACGCACAGAATTCCAAGACAGCAATCCTTGTTTCTCCTTTCCAATACCAAATTGTATGAATGCACTTAGCATATAATTTATAAATAATTTTTGGATCAAGGGGGATTAAAATAATGCTGCAGAAGATGGAAGGGAAGAGGAGAAGATGACCAGCAGCAAGGTAGATGGATTCAGTTACAATGGCAATGAGTGCGTTGTGTTTTTTTATTAAAAAGTTTTACAATACATTTTATGTTTAACAAACCAAAAAAAAGAAAGAAAAAAAAACCTCCCAACCCCTTCCCCCCACCCTCTTCCCCCTCCCCAGCCCTCCCCAACCCCTCCCTCCCTTTCCCCTCCTCCCCCGCTTCCCAGAGCAAAATACAGGGTATAAAAATACAAACGATCATAATCTAACTTACGCAAACAATCCTAAACTATTTAAACTACCGAACTTTAACTCATATAAGAAAACTCCAAATATATATATATATATATATATATATATATATATATATATATATATATATATATATATATATATATATATATATATATATATATATATATATATATATATATATATATATATATATATATATATATATATATATATATATATATATATATATATATATATATATATATATATATATATATATATATATATATATATATATATATATATATATATATATATATATATATATATATATATATATATATATATATATATATATATATATATATAATATCAATAATTATACAAATACAGAATAATACTTTCCAATCTAATACCAATCTAATACCAGGGTATAAAAATACAAGCAATCAGGATCTAACTTACGCAAACAATCCTAAACTATTCAAACTATCAAACTTTAACTCATATAGGTAAATTCCAAACATACATATATATATCATGTCAAGGATTATTCAAATACAAAATAATACCTTCCAATCTGATACCCAATAAAAACAATCTCAAATAAACCAATTTATATCAATTGTCTAAAACTATTCCTCATTCCAACTAAGCTTTAAATTCACATTATCCTAATGTGTTATACAACTTAAAATACCATAGATTACTTTCCAAACTTAAGAAATTTTTATATAATCACATCATTCTTGTATTCTTATATTCTATTACCTATTCCAATATTACCCATAAAAATATTACAAATTAACTTCAATCACAAAGAAAACAATTTATATCAATTTTATAAAACTATTCTTCTATCCAACTAAAAGCTTAAAATTTTTCATCCAAATAACAAATCATTACCTACAGAATATCAATAAACACTACTACAAATCTTCCCAATTAACTTTTCATAATCATCTTAGAACTAAAGCAACACGAAATATTACATAATTATTTTATAAGGGTAAAAAATATATCCCCAAATATTTAGTCCTTCTAGCAATTCCAATTCCCATAATCCTTATTACATTATTGTCTCTTACAGTTATGTGACTAAATCTTCAGGCTTGATTCATTCTTCAAGAAGTAACATGCCTCTTCCAATTTCTGGCCTTCTCCAGTGATAATGAAATTTGACCCCCTCCTGTATCTTTCACATCTGCCTGCGTTAACCCTTCAGCAACTTGCGGGTTCTCTCTAGAACGTTGAGACTCTCTCTCACCTTTTTTCTTTGTAGATTCCAAAGATGGCATGGGGACTGCTTTTAAAACATTACTGTAGAAATCACGTGCCTGAATCTCCGTGGTAAAACAGTACCTCGTACCTTCATAGGTCACCACCATGCCCACTGGTATTTGCCATCTAAACTTAATATCACGTCGTCTCAATTCTTGTGTCAAAAAAGCAAATTCCTTCCTTTTCCTTAAAATCTTTGCAGGGATCTCTTTTAAAATCAGAACTTTTTGCTCAGCAATTACAAAATCAATATTGTAGGAGGCCTGGATAACTTCATTTCTAATCATTCTCTTTGTAAAATAAACCACCACATCTCTGGGTAATTTCCTTTGTCTTGCGATCCACGAATTAACACGGAAGATTTTATCTATATCTTGCATTATTTCATCTGCTGGTCGCTTCAACACCCCTTCCAAAGCCTCAGAAACCATTTTCTCCAAATTTTCCTTAGGATTTTCTATTAGGCCTCTGATTCTTAAAGCAAACTCCATCTGAGAATACTGTGTCGAAATCAAATCATAATTCATTTTCTCTATTACATTTTCAGTTTCTGTCATTTTAGCTTCCAATCTAATATCATTTTGAGCAAGATCTTCCACTCTGTCATCCAAAATCTCAATACTTTTAACCATGCTTTCTATTGCAGATGTGATGTCTGCTCTCATTTCTTTTAATTTCTCTCTAAACTTCTCCTCCAACTTTTTCTCCATTATCTCAACAAATTGCTGCATTTGCTTTTCCATAGTCTCTTGCAACAGATTCTGCAAATCTTTTGCTGTAAAAGCTGATACAAATTCAGATGCAGAGGGCAATGAAGTTTTCACCGAAGACTGCTGCCTCAGGGCAGGAACTTTAGAAGATATAGCCGCCATTTTCACCCTCTATTGTTAACTACGCACTTTCACATGCAGATTCAAGTCCATTGAGTTAAAGATCAAAACATCATCTTCACCAAAATCTCCTGCATCGCTCTGCCTGCGTCCTCGTTCTCAAAAGCTCTTCCTTGCTAGCAGGGATGGTTGCAAACGCCTTGTTCTGCTCCAAAAAACCCAGAGCAGAGGCGCCTCGCAGTCCGGAGCATGCCCAGGCTTCGGGGGGGGCTCAATCCTTCCACCGCCAAAACTCTAAGTTCTGGCAGCCCCGGAGAGCTCTACCCCTACCTGGACGCTCACCCCCTCCTCTTCTCCCGAGGTGGGGGCTTCCGAGCCACCGAACAGCTGATCAACGCTGTTTTTGGCGGCTCTACGGAGCTGCGAGGCTGACAGCCAAGAAATGGCTGCCTCCGGCGTCGCCTTGCCATCCGGAAGCCCGCAATGAGTGCGTTGTTAACACATCATCAGATGTAAGAGCCATTCAGAGATCCATAGCTTCTGTGTGTCTAAAACATAATGTTGCTGAATGAAACAGCTCTGTTTACTTGCTAAGTTGTCAATAGTCTTTAAATTAAGTTGGTAGGGGTAGATGTCATGCTGCCATTAAAAATGTAAATAAAAATTAAATTCCTCAAAAATTTTTTCAGTCTTACTGCAAAAAGCAAAGCTATTATCTTTCCTGAATGATTCATTCTGTAATCATTCCACAATTGTGCCTTGATTCCATGAATTTTTGTTAATTTTGTCCATTAGGTTGTTTTGAAATATTACCCATGAAGTTGCATTAAGGCTGCTAATAGTTACCAATGCCAAATTTATACAGATTATATAGACTCTTCAACATCATCAACAAATAAACTGGTTTTCATGAAGGGCTTTCATATAATGCTTGCAAAATAGTAGATGAGCAGAAGATGTCAGAAAAGGATGAGTTTTCTGTTTTTCTTTATTGTCATAATTTCTGACGCCCAGATATGCTAGTTTCTGTTGGTCAAGAAACACTGAGTTAGAACTGATTGTTACTTATGCAAAAGATTTAGGGGTTTTTGGGTGGTGGATAATGACACCAAGACCAGATGTATATTTGTCAAAGTATACTGATATTGTTTTGTGGATGCTGTGAGGGCTTGAGGCAGGATGGAAAGGTTTTCAAAGCCTTTTGGGGTAATGGATGTCTGTGATGCTGCAGGAGAGAACAATAAGCTAAGCGTCTGAAGTAAAGGCCAAGGAAGAAGGGCTGTTTTCTGGCTGCGATCCAAACAAAAGCCATACTGGATTACTCAACTAGATAGAGATCGCACTGACGTACAATTAGAAGTCAAGGTCTTGCCTGAAGACGGGGTAGGTGTGGCCAAGAAGCTGTTTGCACAAATCCATCTTCAGTGCCAATTTCACCTGTACAAGATATGAAAAGCTTTGCTCATGGTCACACATGCCTTGGTCACTGCCCAGTTGGACTATTACAACATGTTGTATAGGGGTTTGCTTTTGAAGAGTATCCAAGTATTATTTTTTTGTTTCTGATTTTGTTTAGGGATATATTTAGTTGCCTTTTTAAAACCTGATATTAGTTACTATGAAATGTGATTATGTGAGTTGGAGGCCATAGAAACTGAATGAGTGAATGAAAGTGTTATGTACTGGGCTCTTGAGGAATACCACGTGGGTTGCTGGAGCAGCTAACGGCTCTCCAGCAACCCAGACTACAAGTCTCCTGTGCTGCAATTGGCTATCTCCAGGTGGCAATGGTTGATTCAAACCTATTGGCTGCCGCCTAGGGGCTAGACTATATATTGCAGCTAGTTGCAGCCATTTCCCCAGTACAGTTTCTGCACGAAATAAACTATGAGTTACCCTGTACTCAGTTACTGCGTCTTCATTCCTGCACCAAAGAACCCACTATTGAACAGAAAGGAAGGAATGTTAAGAGAATAACAACTGACTTTCTAAATTATAAAATTAATTAATTGGTTCTGAACTTCCAAACTTCATTCATTATTTTCAAATGAGAATCGTAATGGAGAATGTTATAGGAACACCTCATATCATTAAATTTCATATGGAAAATACAAAGTAATACCAATATAAATATTTGTAAACATATTCATTACCCATGTGAATGATGGTCATAAAATCTTTATAAAAGATTTTATATACAATGCTCATGATTTAGTCTATTCCAGACAATCCCTGTGCATAGAAAATTGCCGTCTGTGGAATATGGCCCAAGTTCCTGTCCTGTTCCTTGCTATGTATACATATTGGGAATGTGGAAGAAAATAGGATTTGATGGAGCTTATAGGAAATCTTCATTAATATTAGCTTTGGCCATAGTAATTTTGATTGTGATCACTAATTTCTATCAGAA
This sequence comes from Vipera berus, assembly GCF_964194415.1. NCBI lineage: Eukaryota > Metazoa > Chordata > Lepidosauria > Squamata > Viperidae > Vipera > Vipera berus. Next base: position 62,903,868 of record NC_138209.1, read on the forward strand.
TAAAGAATAATGTACAGAAGAATGTATGAGGCATGAAAAATCTATTAATTGTGAATGCATTAATAATATCACCCTCTATTTTAGAATCCACAATTCAGCTTGTCACAATTGCTCTCATAGTTAAATGTAACGAACAAGAAAGATCAAAAGCCAATAAACCTCATATAAGATATGGGCTGAATTTTCCCCCCTTATGTTCTAGTTTTGTCAGACTCTGACCCCTAGCTACCCACTTTCTTGCTTTTTAAAAATCTCAAGCTAACAGTCCTGTGAACTATAATATCTTTGAATAAATAACTGTATGGATTTCTATGCTGGTGCTCTTGCAAGGGAACAAAGTCTTGGGAGGCTTTTGCTTGTCTTTTTAGCAATAACATTTGCATAAGCCTTTTCCATTGCATCATAATTCTCTGCATTTCATTGGCTTATCCTTGCTAAGCTTTTGCTCTCCTTTAAGATTTACCTGTCCTTTCCTATTAGCCTAGTTAAAATAAATGAGAATATTCATGACAGAGATGAAATAAAAATGCATCACATTTATTTTCCTCATGTGTCATTTTTTGCTGTGACATACCAAAACTGAGGCTTGCCCCACTCTTCTTTGTAGCCCTAATCAAGGCCAATATATTAGTAAAAATGTTCACAAGGAAATAGTGACACCGCAGAATGCACAGCACCAACTCTTTCTGTTTTTGCATAGCGTGCTTCCATTTTCATATAATTAAAAGCTCAAGCTTGGCAAGACTTAGCTTTCATGATCAGATGAAAACAATTCCAGGTAACTGAATGCCAATAATATCAGAGAAATATTTACATAAGGATTTTTTTTTAGAATTATTGCAAAACGGCTCAGGTTGTAATACTGCACTCTGGAAAAAGTGCAGAGAAAAGCAACAAAGATGATTAGGGATATGGAGGCTAAAACATATGAAGAACCATTGCAGGAATTGGGTAATATGCCCAATATACCAATAGTCTAGTGAAAAGAAGGTCTGAGGATGACATGATAGCCGTGTTCCAAAATTTGAGGAGCTGCTACAAAGAAGAGGGGGTCAATCTATTTTCCAAAGCATCAGAAGGCAAGAAAAGTAACAATGGATAAAAACTAAAGAAGGAGAGAAGCAACCTAAAACAAAGGAGAAATTTCCTAACAGTGAGAACAATTAGCCAGTGGAACGACTTGCCTTCAGAAGTTGTGGGTGCTTCATCACTGGAAGTTTTTAAGAAGAGACTGGACAGCCATTTGTCTGAAATTGTATAGGATCTCCTGCTTGAGCAGTGGGTTGGACTAGAAGATCTCCAGGGTCCTTCCTTTCTAACTCTGTTATTCTGTTAAATGTAGTTTGTGCAGGTTTACCTTGAAAATAAAAATTAGAAAAATCACAGGCTAAGTAACACAGTAATCTCGAGAAATTGTAGATTTTGATTCCTACTGCTACCAGCAACAATGGCCAAATAGAGTAAACTATGAAGTTTATAATCTAAAACAGAGGTGTCAAACTGCTGGCCTGGGGCTGGTTTCATCATACCAAAGCCGTGCCTGCCCCATTGCTGGCAATGCAAAAAGAGTTGCGATATGTCGTGACACGTCACGTGATGTGGCGAGTTTGACACCAGTGATCTAATTCTAAAACATTGTTAAGGCTACCTGATCCATACATGCCAATCACATCATGTTAGCTCAATTCTAAAACATCCACGACTGTGTTATTAACAATATATACCTGTAATACCATTTCTTATCCCTAAAGAAATGGCAGAGTGTGCAGAAATGGACACATTAACCTTAGAGATTAAAGAGAAAGAGGATTCAATTTATTTTAAAACATGGGATAAATTTTACCAATGGTTAGGAAAATGAACTAGCAAGAAATGAATGTGATATGTTATTTTGAATATGTATTTAGCCTTTGTTTACTCTTATCTGGTTTATATAATGATAATATGTATTCTTATCAGACATAGGCGACAGTTAATATATGTGTTGGAAGATCATTTTGACCACTAGGTGGAACTATGAAACTTTATCTGCTTTTCTCTTTTGTTTTAAAAGTGAAACAAATCTTTTCCAGGAGCAGAAGGCCACATATCTAGTTTTCTATATCTATATCTCACAATATTCCTTCTCTTTGTATATACAATGAATTTATATAAATTCTTTAATATTTGTCTTGATTCTGGAGCTCACTTTTGCCTAGCTTTCTTAGCTCTGTAATTAACTTTCTTTGTTAGATTACATCTCTGAAGTACACTAATTTAGCTTCAGAAAAGTCTCAGAGAAGTATAGCAAGTTTTCCCATAATATGGCTTCCATGGAAAGAGGCCACAGTGGAATACATATATATTATTTCTGGCCTACGTGAATCCAGCATTTCTTCTTCCACAATTTAAATGATATATTTTCTGTGTGTTTAGAGAAGAGATTTAAATGATCTTGCCTCAACTGAACTTTTAATGTCCATTTTCCAGTAAAATAGTGAGCACATATATGTTCTGTACACATATGTTTAAACTAATATTTAGATTAAAATAATAGTAAATGTATGATCTAAATAAACCTATAATTCATAGTTAAAAGTAACTCAAAAGACACAGGAGGACTGTAGAAAAGAAGAAGGAAAGCCCCAAAGCTCAAATTCCAAAGGAGAGGATGAAGGAAAATGCATCTTTCTGAGATCCTGGATTGCTGTTACCAAGCACAATAATCCATGGAGCATGAAGAGATAATCTGTTACCTGACATAAGGCGAATTTCTGTATGTGCAATCAGTAAAATTTAGATTGTTGTTGTTGTTAGTTGTGAAGTCGTGTCCGACCCATCGTGACCCCATGGACAACGTTCCTCCAGGCCTTCCTGTCCTTTACCATCTTCTGGAGTCCATTTAGGCTCACGCCTACTGCTTCAGTGACTCCATCCAGCCACCTCATTCTCTGTCGTCCCATTTTTCTCTTGCCCTCAACCTTTCCCAGCATGAGGCTCTTCTCCAGTGAGTCCTTCCTTCTCATTAGGAGTTTCAACTTCAGGATCTGGCCTTCTAAAGAGCAGTCAAGGTTGATTTCCTCTAGGACTGACCAGTTTGATCGCCTTGCAGTCCAAGGGACTCACAGGAGTCTTCTCCAGCACCATAGTTCAAAGGCTTCAATTTTTTGGTGCTCAGCGTTTCTTATGGTCCAACTTTCACAGCCATACATTGTAACTGGGAAGAGCATAGCCTTGACTATACACAGTTTTGTTGGCAGGATGATGTCTCTGCTTTTTAGTGTGCTGTCTAGATTTGCCATGGCTTTCCTCCCCAAGAGCAAGCGTCTTTTAATTTCTTGGCTGCAGTCCCCGTCTGTGGTGATCTTGGAGCCTAGGAAAATAAAATCTGTCACTATCTCCATTTCTTCCCCATCTATTTGTCAGGAATTGAGAGGGATGGATGCCATGATCTTGGTTTTCTTAATGTTTAGTTTCAAAGCTGAAATTTAGATAGAAAGCCCTAAATTCATTTTGAATAACTAATGAGAATTCAAACTTGTCAAATAAACATTATGGGATAGGATATGCTGAGACTGTGGGAACTTTTCACGCTTTACAAAAGTAAGCACTTTTTGAGATCTGGATCACTAGCCCATCAGATGATTTGCTTGGATTTGGATTACTTGAAAGAAGCATTGCTTGACATGAGATGAAGAAGTAGCTATTTCATATGTTAAACTTGTGTATTGCTTTAAGACCTGTATTGTTTTAGTTTAAGGTTAGGAGGGGGGAATGAGTAGGATTGCACTTTCAAGGACATTTGTCTCTCTAAAGAAGATAAGGTTTGGCGGTTCTTCTAACAGAAGGGAAACTGATTCTTTAAATTAATTGGAGAATATGATTAATGACAAAATTAGAAAGGTGGAGAATTGTGTTTTAATATATTGTGCAAGGGGCAGAGATTTCAGATTCCAGCTTCTTTCGAGCAAGCATTTGCCAGTGTATTAGGCTAATAAAGGACTTTTAAGGTAAACAATGCCTCAGAGTCACTTGAAAAGCCCATACGTCAGAAACCTGACATCTTTTCTATCTGGTCATCTTGGTTGCCTTGTCATGAATCCTGTTTACAATTCTTATTTAAATTTATTTTCCCTACAATGTTCACAAAAGAAAAACAGAAAAAGAAAAGACGAGAGAAAAATAAAAAAGAGGAGAGAAAAATAAGAAAATAATATACTACTTAAAATACATATCCCTCTTGAACTAGTTCCAATTTTTTGTGTTCTTTTCGCCCATAATTAAACCTATGTTTAATCTTTAAATGTTCCATTTAATAAATCCAATCATCTAATCTTTTAACTCTGTTCAAAACATTTTTCCCTTTTTAGATATCCATTGGAATGGTCTTAAAATCAATTACATTTAAATAACTAAAACATTTCCTTTATATTGATCATCCCAAACATTTTTATATTTCTCCTATCAAACAACGGAATAAAAAAAGAGAAAAGAAAAATTACTGTCTTACTTGGAGGGTTCATCCATCTTAAACTAAAATCTTCCTATTTCTTCAACCATATTCAAACAAGTGTTTATTTTTTAAATATTCCGTCTGATACACCCCATCATCTAATTCCTCAATTCTCACTTTAGCCCTCTTATTTTGCCAAGTATCTTTATCAATCAATGTATTCTGTTGAATCAAAGTGTATTTCCCTAATTTTGTAAATGTTGTTGTAGATCTAGTAGGCAAATCAAACATCATGTCTTTGTAAAAAGATTTTGCCCCTTCATATTCATTGAAGATTTCTCTCATCATCCCTTGTCTCCCCATTTCTTGTGGGAGAACAGCTCAGCAATCCATTTTATCAAATCTTTTTCCTTATCCTCAAATTTACTTTGTGGTCTTAGAGTACAAGTTATCTTTTCCATGTTCAATGTTTCTTGTAAGTCCTTCTCCACTTACATGATCTCTCTCTCTCTCTCTCTCTCTCTCTCTCTCTCTCTCTCTCTCTCTCTCTCTCTCTCTCTCTCTCTCTCTCTCTCTCTGTCTCTCTCTCTCTGTGTTTTTCTGATCATTTAATTTTTGTGATGTTAAATTGAGAATCCATTCATTTAAATTTTCAAATTCATTTTTAATTTCCCCATGGTTTAAAATTAATATCATTTACATTTGTTGTAACAGAACATACATTTCCTCCTGATAAGTATTTATTTTTTCTTGATATGTTCTTTCTGCAGATCTCTGATGCTCCATAATAACCAAAAATCCTTTCTCTGCCAATCACTTTAAAGTCACTATTTAAAAAATATTTATAAGCCAGGAAGGTCAATTCTTTCTAAGTTTTATAGTTCTCACTTTGTAGATAGTCCACAATGTTTTCTTTTGTTGCAGCTGCACTTTATTTAATCAAAGCCCTGAAGGTCACGACAATAGGCTTTTCTTTCTGGGCTGTATATTCAGGACAGTATTTTCATCCACCACTAGATGTCAGCACCAGTCCATCTTTCAATTTTCTGTATTTCCCCTCCCCCAAACTTAATTCGCTGCTTCACATTTAGAGGAGGGTGGAACAAACACACACCCCTCTCACTTTCAGAGGATTTTTATTTCTGGGGTTTTTTCTTTTTCTTTTTTTCTGGAAATCAGTCAGATAAAAGAGAGAGAATCAATATTCTTACCCAGTTCACTCACGCTGTTTACAGTCATGCTTACTTTAGTGCTTTTTGGCTTCGGCTACATGTAGCTTGGGCTAGACTCATGAATGATGCTAGACTTTGTTCTGGGGGAGCTTTCCCCAGACATCTGGATCGACCACCATCTGCCCAGGAATGACGGACCCATTTAGGGTCCCTCAACAGAGAGAAATCAGCTGTAGGGCTCAGATCTTCGTGATCCCTTGGAGGTAGTGCTAGCTATGCAGAACCGGAAGCCATTTTCACCTAGCTCTTGCTCACCCAGCAGTTCAAAAGCATGCAAATGCAAGTAGATAAATAGATACCACTTTGGTGGGGAGGAAACAGTGCTCTGTGATGTCATGCTGGCCACATGGCTGCGGAAACATCTTTGGACAGCACTGGCTCAATGGCTTTGAAATGGAGATGCCCCCTATATTGGATAACAACTATCAGAATAAAATCTGCAGGGACTTATTTCCTTTTCCTAAGAGAAAGTGACTGGTCCAAAGTCATGCAGCTGACTTTGTGCCTAAGGCAGGACTCGAACTCATGGTCTCCCATGCCTTAAGCACTACAAGCCCTAGTGCTAACTCTAAAATGCTAGACATAAATCCTGCTTGGCCTGAGAATTTTGACCAAGAAATAGAAGCAAGATTTTTAAGCCCCTCAGATCTCAGAATACAATGAGTAAAGAGCCAGAGGGTGACCTGGCAAAAGAGAAGCTGCTTATAAAAAGATTCATGATGGTAGTTTAAGCTTTGTGCAATGAAAGCCTGGCAAAAGCTGTTCCTGAGTCAGAGAGAACAGGGGACTAGTATATTTAAGGCTGGTTATAAAGCTTGCAACTTACTAAAAAACCTTTTTGATGACAAACTATTCTTGGGGCTGACAATCTTCTGCTTGTTTTCTATGACTTCTTGACCTTCCTGACTAACTTGACCATGCTCTATGTTTAAATCCCCTGGAGCCTTGACTGTTGGAATTCTGGATGCTGCTTCTTCCAGACCTTTCTAATATTGGCTGTACGTACCGGCATCTCGGGATATTCAGAACATTCCATCTCTTTCTATAGGGGGTGAGTTATTACCCCCCGTAGATAGGGCTCGCAACTTGGGAGTCCTCCTAGATTCACAGCTTTCCTTGGAAGACCACATAATAGCTGTGACTAGGGGAGCCTTTGCCCAGGTTCGCCTGGTGCGACAATTACGGCCCTATCTAGACCGGGATGCCCTGCGTACGGTCACTCATGCACTCGTGACCTCTCGTTTAGACTACTGCAATGCTCTCTACATGGGGCTGCCCTTAAGGACCACTCGGAGGCTCCAACTGGTACAGAATGCAGCCGCGAGAGTTGTGTTGGGAGTCTCCCGATACTCCCATGTTACACCTCTACTCCGTGAGCTGCATTGGCTCCCAGTTGTCTTCTGAGTAAGATTCAAGGTGCTGGTAATGGTTTTCAAAGCCCTACATGGCATGGGTCCGGAGTACCTTAGGAATCACCTGCTGCCAGCGTCAACTTCCCTCCGCCCAGTACGCTCCCACAGAGAGGGCCTCCTAAGGGTTCCGCCGTTCGGTGAATGCCATCTGGTGGCTCCCAGGGGGAGGGCATTCTCTGTGGGCGCACCTGACCTATGGAACCGTTTGCCGGTTGAGCTCCGGATGGCTCCCGACCTTCGCTCCTTCTGACGCGACCTAAAAACCTATCTGTTTGAGCAATCTGGTCTGGTCTGACGGGTTCTGTTGTAATTATTATTTTAAGGTAACTTATCTTCTGCATTTGGGCATTATGGTTTAATTTGTTTTCAATATCTGTATTTGTACATTTTGTTATTTATGTCACTGTTCACCGCCCTGAGTCCTTAGGGAGAAGGGTGGTATACAAATCAAATAAATAAATAAATAAAATAAATAAAATTTCTGTACAGGTACCGATTGAAATATTTATTCAGTTTGTAGATGGCCCAATTCTCAATGACAAAAGATTAAAAACAATACAACGATAAAAATAAAGCAGTTGCCAGAGCCAGGAAAAACAGACACTTGATTTAATTTCCAAACTCAAACCTACTGCTTCCCTGTCCCATCTCTTTGTACATAATTTATCTCTTTGGCTGTGAATGAATGTAATGGAAAAGATATCAGAAATTCAGTGCCATGTTTCATGGTGTGTGATCTAATAGTGCCAACAACATTTTGTAAAGTAATACAAGTCAAATTTACTGCTAATATGTGATCTAATTCTATGCCTGATGAAGCTATTTTCTTTGGTTCTGTGAGAGCACTGTCTTGTCCACTGCCATGCCCTCCCCATTTGTCAGAAAAAAGGAGTGATTTGTGATAGCTAAATTTGAAAACACTCAAGCTGTTGATGGTAGCTTTCACAGTTATTACAAATCTGTACTGGCACATTTGATTTCACAATGTGCACCATATCTTTCTGGTTATTGTATCTTACAGTTACAGGTATCACTCCAATGGGGACGATCCTTTTTGCAGTTTTTAATTGATTTTCTCATAGCTTTAGCCTTTCATCTATGAAATGTTGCTGAAATTCACAGTCTGATAACTAAGACAGCAGAACAACTGACCAATTGCATTGATATGATTTTCTCATTTAATTGTTGTGGGCTTTATGGCTGATCACAGTCATCCATAATTAATCTACAGTGCAATAATTTTGCACACTACTGAATAGTTGGAAACATATGTTTGTCATTCCAATTCTGAGATTTGTCTATGGAGAGATATAAGGTACAGAAAATCCATTTTCTTTATCCAAATGTCATCTCCCATGTGATAAAGATAAACTTGAAAAGAATATAAACATTTGAAAAGATTAAATCTCAAACTTAATGCACAGAATAACTTTTCCCAAGCCAAAAAAACACATGTAAAGAAAATATTAATTTAATTACCTTTCCAACAATATAAATGCAATGAGTTAAGTTTCTAAAATAATTACAGTGAAATGTAACATCTGTTGAGATTCTTAACACCAATCCAAAATGATGTTTTATTGTTGTATCTTAAAATCTCATGCAGCTGGGTCAGGAAAGGCCCTATCCTCAAACTAGGCAACTCAGAGAGATCTTGGAAAGAATTTATATCAGTTTGTCAATTATCCTTCATGCCTTATTCTATACAATTTTTGAAACTCCAGCAAGTACACCCAATACAAAATTGAGTTATAATTTAATTCAACCTTATGCTAAACATTTGAATAAGATGTCACAATACTGTATATATTGAAGCTGTACATGTATTCTCAGATCAGGAAAAATGTCAGTCACCTTTTTCACTGAATTAATTTGCAAAGCTAATGATACAGTTAGAGAATACTACTTACTTTCTAGGAAAACTAATCACTTTCATATAATCTTCCACAACTGTAAAAAAGAATGAAGCAATTAACATCTGAATAGATACTATGATTACATATAATTCAAACTCTATAATCAGGAAAATGGCTCATTCAGAATGGATGATAATGAAACTCATAGCATCAGACAAAAACTTTGACTTATTCTCTGGACATTTTAAACATAAACAAGTTTACTTCATTTTGCATTACATTATTTCTGATTTGTTCAGGACAAGAGTTCCAAAATATTGTGTACAAGTTGGTTAGTTAGTGTTATTCTTTCTCAACAAAAATGCAAAAAAAAATGACTTTATGTATATATAATTTGAATTTACACTTATTTGACTCATTTCACATATAATACATTTTCACATATATTTCATTTATATATTCAGTACCCAATTCCACACAATTAAGCATCTTGAATAAGATAGGTAAGGAATTCAAATATTCTTAAAAATATACTGGTTTTAGAAAAGCACTAGTCTAAAGATTTAACTTAAACTGTACACCATTTCTATAAGTATTTTTTAAAAAAATTAGTTATTTAAGCTTTTTTGTTTATAACATCATAAAATAGTAGTTCAGTTAACAGCCCAGCCTGCAAAAATGAGAAAATTCTTTGATTTTATGAAATTTCTAGATGAAAAAAATCTAAGCCTGTGTAAAATGAATGATCAGAATCCAGCAGATTCTTATTGAGACTAGTGCAATCTGATTTATTTTCAACTTGTATTGCAATTCTGTTTTAATTTTCTTCCTGTCCTGCTCATCTCTAACTTCACTTATATATTTCTCTCCACCAATTTTACTTCAGGTGTGGGAAATTTCTTGGCTCCTGGCCTCTTTATTGTTCAGCAACCTTATATGATCTTGAACTTTCCTTTCTCTTATCAGTAAAGGCTTTGCAGCTGCATGACTTTTCTCAGCCTGAATTTTTATCCTGCTGAGTTGGAGGGATAAAAGAAAACAGCACAGAAACCTGCCAATTTTGATGCCCATTACATTGTTGATTTGATGCCAGACTCCATCAAAGACCTATTTCTGAGGTACAGTCTCTGTTAGGCTACAACAACTGCGTATGTACTCTGTAAATCTTGGTTCTTTGCTTCAAATTTTGCATTGCTCTCATCAATTTACAGCAGCTCCTGTCTTTCTGATGAATAGTCAATCCATGCTCTCCTATAAACAGAAATTCTTGCACACTTCTTTAGGGGTGTCCTGTCCCCCTTTAACATCTCACTCCACCTCTTACTTTGTAGAAAAGTAAGGCTAGGTGTAGTGTATGCTGCTAAGCATACACAGGAAATACCAGCACAGCAGGGGGCTGGACAGCTCCAGGCTATAACTGCTTAGGCGGGAAAGCTTGAATAGAGTGAGTCATTGACAGCCCCAGGCATGGTCAGCTCTGGTGGGAAGCCAGGGTTTAAACCTATTGGCCACCTGCACTGGTGGGAAGCCCAGGTTCAAATTTATTGGTCACCATTCACCTGGGCAGGTATAAGAAACGCCAGGTAACCACCTTTGCCCCAGCTTCAGTCCTGATCCAAATAAAGAAGTACTACCCAGCTCAAGTGTCTGTCTCTCTGTACGACCACACGACTTTGCACTATGTAATAGCATATGAGAGTCACCAGCCCAGGTGACTGACAGCTTTGGAGCTATTGTCTCACAATCACTCTTATAAAGTCTTTTGTAAAATTAAAATAAAACATGTTTTTCCTGAGCACCTACAAATGAGAGTCTGTGTTGGAACACTAACATTATTAGCTACTTTCCATTACAGCAATGGAAAGTTACATAATGTTCTAGAGAAAGAGCTTAAAAAAAAGAAAACTTTTTTCAATAGGTGTCATGAAAAGATTCATTCATTTAATTTTTATAATCATACATTGCTACACACCTTTATTCAACTATTTAAAGTTCACTTTCAATTGTGTTAGTGTTCTATAGTAAAGCATGTTTCTTTTCCAAGGTTATAATGGACTTGCTAATGGCATATTGACTGCAGTTTCTTATCATCCATCTTCAGATGGCAAGGTGTTCATTACTGTTCACTTAATAATTCCCAGTTTTCTTTACATCCTGACATAATTGCCTTTATTATGAATCTATTCTTCAGTAGTCACAGCAGCACTCAGTGTTTAATGAAGCTGAATTTCAATACATTCCTTAAAATAGTATTTTACGTACTTCCAAGCTACAAAGGTTGTTTTTCCTCTACACTAGGGCTGCACAAACATATGACACAATAATGCTGTTTAAATATCCCAAATGTAAACATAAACTTCATTTTTAAAAAAGGTTTGTTGATGTCTGTCTCTCTCTGTGTTCTGCAGGGTTTTTACTCTTTTTTTGTCAACTGTATGATACATTGGCTGCGAAAGAAATTGACTGATTGGCTTGTCAGTTGAGCCTCTCTTCTTGGGCTGGGAGAGAATGATTGGTCCAAAGTTACACAGACAGCTTTCATGCACAATCCAAGACTAGATGTCTCCTGGTTTCTAGCCTGGTACCTTAACTGGTTCTCTATCAGAATTTATATGCATAGTAAAAGGTAAAGGTAAAGGTTCCCCCGCACATGTGTGCTAGTCGTTTCCAACTCTAGGGGTTGGTGCTCATCTCCGTTTCAAAGCCGAAGAGCCAGCTTTTTCTGAGGACATCTCCATGGTTATGTGGCCGGCATGACTAGATGCCAAAGGCGCATGGAACGCTGTTACCTTCCCACCGTAGTGGTCCCTATTTTCCTACTTGCATTTTTACATGCTTTCGAACTGCTAGGTTGGCAGAAGTAACAGGCACTCACTCTGCTACGCGGCACTCGGGATTTGACCCACCAAACTGCTGATCTTCTGATCGACAAGCTCAGCGTCTTAACCCACTGAGCCACCGCGTCCCTATATATGCATAGTAGGAGTTCTTAAAAAAGTTCTTTCTCATTCTTATGAGTAGGGTATATCCTTCTCAATCTCAGTACCAGAGGCTTGTGACTTTAAGTTCCATGTAGTATTTTAGCTTTTCTTAGCACTGTACTCTTCTGGAAAGGAGCTCTGATGTTGCTCCTAGGATCTGTTGGAGCCATTCTCCCAGCTTAGGAGTCATAGCCTCAAGTCTTCCTACCAGTACCAAGACCACTTTGGCCTTTAATTTCCACATTGTCTCTAGTTCCTCCTTCAGATGCTGAGACTTCTCCAGCTTCTCATACTGCAATCACTTGGCACTGCTACACCTATCTTCACTGTTGTCCTTGTGTACTGCCACAATATCTGGTTGATTGGCCAATCTGACCTGTCCTTCTGGATCTAGAACATCTACAGGATCTCAGCCCTGTTATTCTCCATGATCTTCTGTGGGATCTTCCATATGGGCTTAGGAAGCTCTATCCCATACACTGTGCAGCTGTTCCTATAAACATGCCAGTCACATAGTTGTACCATTCAGTTACTTGATTTTCAGGCATTCTCTCAGCAATTCATCTTTGGGTACAATCTTATTGATATACTTCTGGATGCTCTAGATTTCATTCATGACAATAACTTGACACTCACCAGACCCTGATTGTCCTCTTTCTGGCTGGTGTATAGTCTCTAATATTGGACTTGGAGTGGAAACCTCTGTACATTGTGTGCAGCTTCCAAGCCTTCACATCAGTAGCTTTGATACCCTGCTTTGGCCAGCCCACCATAAATTTTCTGATCATGAGTCAAGATTGGAGATTATCAGAGCCTCAGAGCTTTAGAAATGTTTTTGTAGTCTTACTTTTTAATGGTGGTCTTTATATTTTTATTTTGAAAGGCATGTACCTCTAGAATTTGTATATTGTATTATAATGAACAGAACCAAAGTTATAGAGATTTATATCAAGTAATTCTGGACCAAATCAATTCTTATTTTTTAATGATATAGTGAAACAGGTAGTCATAGTGATTTCTTTAATTAAAATGACTATACTAATGGCAACGTGATGTCCCGTTGCCTGGAGGCAGTCTGGGTCTGGATGGGGAGAAACAGGCTTCGACTTAATCCCGCCAAGACTGAGTGGCTGTGCATACCGGCATCTCAGATTAACCAGTCTATTCCATCATTAATTATGGGGGGGTGAGGTGTTACCCCCTGTAGATAGGGCCCACAACTTGGGCGTCCTCCTGGACTCACGGCTCAGTTTGGAAGATCATATAGGAGCCGTGGCCAGGGGGCTTTTGCCCAGGTTCGCCTGGTGTGCCAGTTGCGGCCCTATCTGGACTGAGACGCCCTACGTACAGTCACTCATGCACTTGTGACCTCCCGGATAGACTACTACAATGCTCTCTACATGGGGCTGCCCTTGAGGACCACTCGGAGGCTTCAGCTGGTGCAGAATACGGCCGCGCGAGTTGTGATGGGGGTTTCCCGATACTACCATGTAACGCCTCTTCTCCGTGAGCTGCATTGGCTTCCAGTTGCCCTCCAGGTGAGATTCAAGGTGCTGGTGATGACCTATAGAGCCCTAAATGGCATGGGTCTGGACTATTTTCGGGAGCACCTGCTGCCAGCATCAACTTCCCATCGCCCTGTGCACTCCCACAGGGAGGGCCTCCTCAGGGTGCCGCTGGTCAGGGAGTGTTGGCTGGCGGCCCCCAGGGGGAGAGCGTTCTCGGTGGGCACGCCTGCCCTTTGGAATCAGCTGCCTGTGGAACTCCAGATGGCCCCCGACCTTTGCTCGTTTTGCCGGGACCTAAAAACTTGGCTATTCGAGCTTGCCGGCCTGGACTGAGGGTTTTGGGTTAAGGTTTTAATTTTAATTATTTTGGGGCTATTTAATTTTATTTTATTTTAACCTGTATATACAGTATTGTACTGTTTTAATTTGCCCTGTAAACCGCCCTGAGTCCCTCGGAAAAAGGGCGGTATATAAATCAAAATAAAATAAATAAATAAAAATAAATAAATTACTTTTCCATACTGTTATGTTGCAAATTGATGATGTGATTTAAATCTTTTATTTATTTTTTTTAAAAAAAAATAAATGAAACAAAAGGTTTTGTATTATTCATTTTCTCAGACTTCCTATATAATTTAATAGAACCAGGATGAAATTCTGATTACATTCAATGGCAAAATTCTACACAAATACTTAGAATCCAAAGAAAACTTAGAAAACTACTATTTTTCTTAATCATTTATAAGTAGTAGCCTTTTATTATAGTTTACAAAAATTATAAGTTCATGTACCTTTTTCTTGTGTTGGAACTATGCCATTTATTTAGCTATGTTTTCTTTTTCTTCAGTGATCCTGGTTATTTAGAGAACATAGAGAAAATGTCATGGTAGCTGTGCTTTACACTCACTTGAAATTTATGTGATGTTGAAAAAATAGGGACAATGAGTCAGAACCAAACCAAATGAGCAAAAATGATTTATGTTATTATGGAAAAAAAAATAAGTCAAGAAGCAAATGAATGCATGCAGTTTGAACATAAATGCTTTACATTTGAAATAAATTGCTTTAAAAATCTGTACTACAAGTAATGTTATTTCATAGAAGAAAAAACTGCTAGATACAAATTCTTAGAAAAATGGCTTGATAATTTCTCTGTGTCTGTCTGTCTCACATATACATTTTCCATCATGTTACTTTTTGTAGTTTTCCAAAAAGAAAATATTTATTTTAAAAATTAATTCTAGGTAGCAAATTGTTCTCTTTCTGCCTTGTTCTACTTTAAAGAAATATTCCCAAGCAAGAATGTGGAAAAACAATTTGCTCCCCTTTAATATTTGATGCTCTGTGCATGATTTTAAAAAGTTTTCAGCTGAAGTCAGATGGAAATTTTATTCACAATCCAGAACTTCACCCATGTGCTTATTTCTGGATACAGAAAAAAGAAGATAGGCAATAGATACTTAATGTGACAAGCATTTTGATCTTATGAAAGATATTCAAATAAAAATGAAAATGCAAGAGCTCATTTTAACAGTTAACAGTAATTTAATTGGTTACAGAGATCCACCTTTATTGGCATCATGGGATAAATATGTGCTTCAGTGTATTAAGGCCTTTTGATTTTAATTGAGAAAGTTGAAGCAGGCCCATAACTCTTATCCTGAAATTAATGGGGCCTAAAGGGTGATTTACTTTGGCTAAATCATACCCGGCAAATTACATAGGCCTGCACACATTAGATGATATGAAACTTTAAGCACTATTAAATTGTATAATTTAAAGGATCCTTGTTTATGTTTGCAGAAGTGCAAAACACGTTGAAGGATTTCAAAATGCTGGCCCTAAAGGTTCATAAATTCACAGTTCTTGCAAAAAATCATATTATATCCCATAAAATATAGTGTAATTCTATACAAGATTAAAACTGCTCTGATTTTATTTTTGCCACTGGTATCCCAAAAGTTATCTATGAATGTGTCTTTATTACAATGCAGAAAGGTTGCATCTACAAGTGTAACACTGCTTCACCTCATAAAACATGTTTGCTAAGTAAATAATGTTATGTATCAAACGTGAATAAAAGTGATACTTCTCCATATACATGAAGTAAGATGAGGCAGTAGATATAGTTAAGAATTTTGAGCTTTTTCCAAGTGATGGGGGGGAGGAAGGATGGAAAGAGTTTAGATTCCTAACTCCAAATCTGTATTTTGTGGGTCTCTCTGATTTAAACAAAATCTATTTTACTCAATAACAAGAATAACATTTTACAGTATATGGCATATATTATAATAGCATGACACCTAAAAATGAGAATTTTTGTGGCTGACCTTAAGTTGCAGAAAAGTTGAAGCACAATATTTTAACTTACAAATGTAGTTTTGAAATATTTGAAATATTAATGATGGGCCATATGTCTTATCCAGAGACATATGTCAGTGCTCTTTTTCACAGAAAATGTGTCATGATTGAGCAAAGTTTATGAGAAAGGATATTGTTAAAGAACTGAGAGGATAAAAATGTTAGTACAGGGAGAATGTCTAGAAAAATCAGGAGAACAAACTGGGGGAAAAAAGTAAATAGGTCATGTCCACATTGTCTTTAATAAATTGTCAGCATTTAGTAATACAACCATAGAATAAATCACATAGGTGGAAAAAGATACTTTTTTGAAATGGAAAGTCCTATATCCACAATTTTTTTCCATTAAAGCTGAAATTGTTGGAACTGAATAAGAATTTTGAAAATCTAATATGAAATTATGATGTGGAAGACTTTCCACTCCCTCATCTACTTTAAAGGAATGTGATTGTCATAAGTACTATGCAACTAAATGTCATTTCAGACAGTAAAAACAGCTCTTGCAATAATAAAATCTGCATATGTCTGTAGCAGCCCTGATTTATGGAACAGAAATCCAGAGGTTCTCTCAGCCTTTCGGAAAACCACAAAAATGTTCCAGGTCTTCTGAAATGCTGGGCTTTGGGCAAAGTGCGATGAACCCAGCAAATGAGAGTTAATATGGAGATGCCATTGTGCCGTGGTGGGAAGTTTGATAGTTTCTTTTGCATAAACTGGGATTGTTGTTTATTTCTATGTTTTCATTGATTATTGTTGCGTTCTGGCCAGGATTATGGATGAATGGTCATATAAGGCTTTTAAATTAGTATCTGTCACAGAAGCTCTGTTCTGCTCCATGTTGTGCAATGTGATTAAGTCTTCATAGTGGGTTTATATTTACTCTACAAGCTTTACAGTAATAACAGCTACTAGTCCTTCTCTGTGGGCGCCCCGGATTTATGGAATCGTTTGCCGGTTGAGCTCCGGATGGCGCCTGACCTTCGCTCCTTCCGACGCGATCTGAAGACTTATTTGTTCGAACAAGCCGGCCTGGCCTGATGGGGGATGGGTTTGGATTTTATTGTTGTTTTAAATGTATTTTAACCTATTGTTGTAACTTGGGCATCTCGTTTAATTCTTTCTTAATTTTTGTATTTTTGTACTTTTATATGTTTGCCCTGTTCACCGCCCTGAGTCCTTCGGGAGAAGGGCGGTATACAAATAAAATTATAATAATAATATAATAATTTAAATATCATATACAGACAAAATAATGAAGTCTACCTTTTGGAATGAAAAGTGAAAAAAACCCTACTTGTCAACTTTACAATGAACATGGCTGCAGCCATTTTTCTTGTCATTCTTGGTTGCCACATAGAATGAAGGGAGGGGGGTTGCCCAGGTGCTTCATTAGTTAAAATAATCTTCTGTCCCATGGGAACCAAGGCCATTGACTCCTCCCAAGACTAGAGACTGGGCGTTGTATAAAAAGCCCGCCAAATAATCATATTGGAGAACATAGTTGCTTGCATAGTTTTATGGGTGGGACATTTAACTTTGTATTGGGCAATTGTTACTTGTGTATTCAGACTTGGTTTCACTTTTAACTCTGCTGATACTTTGGAACTAATAAACATGTTCTTTGAGAAATTCTCAAGCCTCGGAGTTCTGCTTTATTCATCTCTGTCTGTCAGAACTATGACACTACTTCTAAGATGATGTGGCAATGCTTACTACACTTGCTGTTGGCTCCTGAAGGAACCACACATTTTCTTGGGTTTGCACAATACTTGTTTGAATTAAAGAAGTGCTGAAAGTATACCACAAAATCATTATAAACCCCTCACTGCCTCTTCAACTCAAATGTTGTATAAAACTGGAATATTAGCAATGCACTGTATTCAAAAATAGGAAGCCATTAAATAAGAATTCAAGGGCTTAAATAATTAAGATGGAAATCCATAATATTTGGATATAATCTGAGACAACCTATTTGAACCTATGGGAACTGAGAAGAGTAAAAATTAGATCATCTTATCTGATGGCCACAAATAAGTTAGATGTACCATAATTCAGGAATCATTTGAGTGTAATTTCAAAGCATCTGTTATGTTCACTTTACCACTAATGGTGGGATTAGAAGGACATGAAAAAGGAAGGATTCCCCAGTATTTACAATCATTCCAATACATACTTTCTTAGATATAAGTGATATTGCTGAAAGGAACCTATTCTTACATAAAGAGGATTTGCATTCTCCAAAACTTAATTTAGGTAGGCAATAAATTAACAACATACAGGTAGTCCCTGACTTCAACAGTTCACATAGTGATTATTTGACGGCCCTAAAGAAAATGACTTATGACCATTTTTCATACTTATGACTGTTGCAGCATCCCCAGGGTCACATGATCAAAATTCAGACTTTGGCAACTGACTCATTTTTATGACAGTTCTGTGTCCCAGGGTCATGTGACCCCCCTTTTGTGACCTTCTGACAAGCAAAGTCAGTGGGAAAGCCAGATTCACTGAACAACCGTGTTACTAACTTAACAACTGCAGAGATTCACTTAACATCTGTTGTCAAGGAAGGTAATAACATGGGGTAAAATTCACTTAACAATTTTCACAGTTAGCAACAGAAATTTGGGCTTAATTGTGGTTGTAAGTTGAGGACTACCCATATACGTAAGTATTTATTTATATTTATCTGAAATAAGGTATGTTTTATTAAATGTAATCTGTTTAAATTAAATTGTGTTACTCAGAGTACCATCTCTTATTTGCTATGTTTTACAGCAAGCACAAATTCCTCATTGCTCTTGCATGACAAATAAAATATTTTTTGCTATCTACAGGTGAAACTCGAAAAATTAGAATATCGTGCAAAAGTTCATTTATTTCAGTAATGCAACTTAAAAGGGGAAAGTAATATATGAGATAGACTCATTACATGCAAAGCAAGATAGTTCAAGCCGTGATTTGTCATAATTGTGATGATTATGGCGTACAGTTCATGAAAACCCCAAATCCACAATCTCAGAAAATTAGAATATTATATGCAATCAATAAAACAAGGAGTGTACATAGAACAATATCAGACCTCTGAAAAGTATAAGCATGCATATGTACTCAGTACTTGGTTTGGGCCCCTTTTGCAGCAATTACCGCCTCAATGCGGCGTGGCATGGAAGCTATCAGCCTGTGGCACTGCTGAGGTGTTATGGAAGACCAGGATGCTTCAATAGCGGCCTTCAGCTCTTCTGCACTGTTCAGTCTCATGTCTCTCAACTTTCTCTTGGCAATGCCCCATAGATTCTCTATGGGGTTCAAGTCAGACAAGTTTGCTGGCCAATCAAGCACAGTAACAACACAGTCATTGAACCAAGGTTTTGGTGCTTTTGGCAGTGTGGGCAGGTGCCAAGTCCTGCTGGAAAATGAAGTCAGCATCCCCATAAAGCTCGTCTGGGGAAGGAAGCATGAAGTGCTCCAAAATCTCCTGGTAAACGGCTGTGTTGACCCTGGACTTAATGAAGCACAGTGGACCAACACCAGCAGATGATATGGCTCCCCAAATCAACACAGACTGTGGAAACTTCACACTGGACTTCAAGCATCTTGCAGTGTGTGCCTCTCCATTCTTTCTCCAGACTCTGGGTCCTTGGTTTCCAAATGAGATGCAAAAGTTGCTCTCATCAGAAAAGAGGACTTTGGACCACTGAGCAACAGACCAGGTCTGTTTTTCTTTAGCCCAGGTAAGACGCTTCTGACGTTGTTTGTTGTTCAGGAGAGGCTTGACAAGAGGAATACGACATTTGAAGCCCATGTCCAGGATCCGTCTGTGTGTGGTGGCTCTTGATGCACTGACTCCAGCCTCAGTCCACTCCTTGTGAAAGTCCCCAACACTTTTGAATGGCCTTTTCCTGACAATCCTCTCCAGGCTGCGGTCATCCCTGCTGCTTGTGCACCTTTTTCTTCCACACTTTTCCCTTCCACATAACTTTCTATTCATGTGCTTTGATACAGCACTTTGGGAACATCCAACTTCTTTTGCAATTACCTTTTGAGGCTTTCCCTCCTTATGGAGGGTGTCAATGATGGTTTTCTGCACAACTGTCAGGTCAGCAGTCTTCCCCATGATTGTGATTCCTACTGAACCAGACTGAGAGACCATTTAAAGGCTGAGGAACCCTTTGCAGGTGTTATGGCTTAATTAGCTGATTAGAGTGGGACACTTTGAGCCTAGAATATTGCACCTTTTCACAATATTCTAATTTACTGAGATTGTGGATTTGGGGCTTTCATGAGCTGTAAGCCATAATCATCACAATTATGACAAATCAGGGCTTGAACTATCTTGCTTTGCATGTAATGAGTCTATCTCATATATTAGTTTCCCCTTTTAAGTTGCATTACTGAAATAAATGAACTTTTGCACGATATTCTAATTTTTCGAGTTTCACCTGTATATCCCTAACCCATGCTACCACCTAAATGTGTCAAAAGCAAGTTAAGATACAGAAAACATCTTGGTCGGATTAAAAATATATTTTGTACTTCCTTTCACAATCTCCCTGTAAGCAGTGTTACAACTGCTGTAGAAATGCAGAATTCAAGTTCTCTCATGAGAACAAAGAACAGTTTGCCTGAAGGTTGTTTTACTTGTACTGCTGACTGGTAGATCATCTTATTTTCCTTTCCCTACTTCTTATTCAAAATTCAAAAGTATCTGGTACTCAATGTTTAAAATAAGGAACTATTAAAGGCATTTGGACATCTACCGTATATACTTGAGTATAAGCCGAATTTTTCAGCCCACTTTTTGGGCTGAAAAATTCCACTTCGGCTTATACTCCAGTCAACAAAAAAACTTACCGAGGACTTGTGCGCGGCCGAGGCTTTGGTGCTTCCGGGATCGCCCGCACCTCTCCCAAGCCACCGCCGTCCGAGACCTGCCGAAGTTTGGGGAGGTTTGGGGAGGTGCGCGCGCACCTCCCCAAACTCCGCGCCTTGCCTGCCTGCTTCTTTCCGCAGCGGAAAGAAGCAGGCAGGCAGGGCGCGGAGGAACGAAGCTTGCCAACGTTTGGGGAGGTTTGGGCGCCTCCCCAAACCTCGGCAGGTCTCCGTTCCTCCGCGCAGACCTGCCGACGTTTGGGGAGGTTTGGGCGCCTCCCCAAACCTCGGCAGGTCTCCGTTCCTCCTGCCGACCTTTGGGGAGGTTTGGGCGCCTCCCCAAACCTCCCCAAACCTCGGCAGGTCTCCGTTCCTCCTGCCGACCTTTGGGGAGGTTTGGGCGCCTCCCCAAACCTCCCCAAACCTCGGCAGGTCTCCGTTCCTCCTGCCGACCTTTGGGGAGGTTTGGGCGCCTCCCCAAACCTCCCCAAACCTCGGCAGGTCTCCGTTCCTGTTTGGGGAGGTTTGGGTGCCTCCCCAAACCTCCCCAAACCTCGGCAGGTCTCCGTTCCTCCGCGCAGACCTGCCGACCTTTGGGGAGGTTTGGGCGCCTCCCCAAACGTCCCCAAACCTCGGCAGGTCTCCGTTCCTGTTTGGGGAGGTTTGGGCGCCTCCCCAAACCTCGGCAGGTCTCCGTTCCTCCGCGCAGACCTGCCGACGTTTGGGGAGGTTTGGGCGCCTCCCCAAACCTCCCCAAACCTCGGCAGGTCTCCGTTCTTCCTGCCGACCTTTGGGGAGGTTTGGGCGCCTCCCCAAACCTCCCCAAACCTCGGCAGCTCTCCGTTCCTCCGCGCAGACCTGCCGACCTTTGGGGAGGTTTGGGTGCCTCCCCAAACGTCCCCAAACCTCGGCAGGTCTCCGTTCCTGTTTGGGGAGGTTTGGGCGCCTCCCCAAACCTCCCCAAACCTCGGCAGGTCTCCGTTCCTCCGCGCAGACCTGCCGACCTTTGGGGAGGTTTGGGCGCCTCCCCAAACGTCCCCAAACCTCGGCAGGTCTCCGTTCCTCCGCGCAGACCTGCCGACCTTTGGGGAGGTTTGGGCGCCTCCCCAAACGTCCCCAAACCTCGGCAGGTCTCCGTTCCTGTTTGGGGAGGTTTGGGCGCCTCCCCAAACCTCCCCAAACCTCGGCAGGTCTCCGTTCCTCCGCGCAGACCTGCCGACCTTTGGGGAGGTTTGGGCGCCTCCCCAAACGTCCCCAAACCTCGGCAGGTCTCCGTTCCTGTTTGGGGAGGTTTGGGCGCCTCCCCAAACCTCCCCAAACCTCGGCAGGTCTCCGTTCCTCCGCGCAGACCTGCCGACCTTTGGGGAGGTTTGGGCGCCTCCCCAAACGTCCCCAAACCTCGGCAGGTCTCCGTTCCTGTTTGGGGAGGTTTGGGCGCCTCCCCAAACCTCCCCAAACCTCGGCAGGTCTCCGTTCCTCCGCGCAGACCTGCCGACGTTTGGGGAGGTTTGGGCGCCTCCCCAAACCTCCCCAAACCTCGGCAGGTCTCCGTTCCTGTTTGGGGAGGTTTGGGCGCCTCCCCAAACCTCCCCAAACCTCGGCAGGTCTCCGTTCCTCCGCGCAGACCTGCCGACCTTTGGGGAGGTTTGGGCGCCTCCCCAAACCTCCCCAAACCTCGGCAGGTCTCCGTTCTTCCTGCCGACCTTTGGGGAGGTTTGGGCGCCTCCCCAAACCTCCCCAAACGTCGGCAGGTCTGCGCGGAGGAACGGAGATCTGCCGAGGTTTGGGGAGGTTTGGGGAGGCGCCCAAACCTCCCCAAACAGGAACGGAGACCTGCCGAGGTTTGGGGACGTTTGGGGAGGCGCCCAAACCTCCCCAAAGGTCGGCAGGTCTGCGCGGAGGAACGGAGACCTGCCGAGGTTTGGGGAGGTTTGGGGAGGCGCCCAAACCTCCCCAAACAGGAACGGAGACCTGCCGAGGTTTGGGGACGTTTGGGGAGGCGCCCAAACCTCCCCAAAGGTCGGCAGGTCTGCGCGGAGGAACGGAGACCTGCCGAGGTTTGGGGAGGTTTGGGGAGGCGCCCAAACCTCCCCAAAGGTCGGCAGGTCTGCGCGGAGGAACGGAGACCTGCCGAGGTTTGGGGAGGTTTGGGGAGGCGCCCAAACCTCCCCAAACAGGAACGGAGACCTGCCGAGGTTTGGGGACGTTTGGGGAGGCGCCCAAACCTCCCCAAAGGTCGGCAGGTCTGCGCGGAGGAACGGAGACCTGCCGAGGTTTGGGGAGGTTTGGGGAGGCGCCCAAACCTCCCCAAACAGGAACGGAGACCTGCCGAGGTTTGGGGAGGTTTGGGGAGGCGCCCAAACCTCCCCAAAGGTCGGCAGGAGGAACGGAGACCTGCCGACGAGCCTTGGCCACACAGGGTATTCCTGTGTATTCAGGCTTGCAAAATGGCGGATTGAGCCTCTGCTGGCGGCAGAGGCTTGCAGAACGGCGGATCGGCTTATACTCGAGTCAATAACTTTTTCCAGTTTTTGGGGGTGAAATTGGGGGTCTCGGCTTATACTCGAGTCGGCTTATACTCAAGTATATACGGTAATTACCTCACCTAGGCAAAAAAATACATTTTTATGGCATAGAAAAAGTGACACAACATCAATATTTCCATATTTTAATTCAAGAAAGACCATAAAATATATTGACATTTTTTTCAGTATGTTTTCAGTTTATATATTATAGTGGCATCTTTTAAAATAAATGATTTTTTAAAACAACAAAAGTATATTGTAAGAGTCTGAAGACTCTACTGATTTTCAGTGCTGAACAAAGTAGAATCCTGTCAGAATCCATTTATATCACATTTCATAATTGTATAGGTAGAACAACGTGCTATTTCTGGGGATTCTGCCATCTCTCCGAGGGGGGGGGAGAGGATGGTTACTAAAGCGATTTTCAAACAACAGGGGATGTTTTAACTGGGGAAGGGAGGGGGACAGACAGGTCTGGATTGTATCTTCATTTACAACTGAAAAGGAAAGCAATAACCATAAAACCAAGGAGAGTTCCCTTTCCCATGGAAGGACCTGACACCTAGCAACTGACGACAGCCTGACCAAATGGATGAGGGGAGGGGCTGAAATGGGAATGGTTTATATAGGATTGAAATGTAACTTTTGTCAGATTCCGTCTTGTATTCCCACAATCGATTCCATCCTAGTAAACATTTTCCTTTTGGACTAAACTTGCATCCAAGAGTTCTTATTTCCTAAGATGTGGATTGAGGTGGGTCCTGACAGTAGACGGAATCTGCTTTAAGAGTCAACCTGGAAGGGAAAACCTTACCGGGGGACTTTGCAACAAATACAATGTCTGGCGACGAAGCAAGAGAGGAGGGAAGCCCCATGGAGGGGGAGTCTTCCCCCCAAATGGAATCCCAGAGACAATGGGAAGCTGAAGCAGCATATTCCCCCGGGGAAGAAGCGGTGGAGCAGTACGACCGAAAACCCCGGTGGTCGATGGGCGTTGGAAGGAAAAGTGAGTGGGAAAAGGCTTCGGGAGAAACAACCCTGATGCGTAGTAACCACCAACCGGAATGGAGGCAAGAGATGGAGAGTTCCCTGCACGCCAGCGAGGAGGAGCGGATCCTGGAAAAGGCCATTGATCTGATGAAAGCAACCCTGAGTTCACTGAGGGAGGAGAGAGCTGAAAATCGCAACCGAGGCAGCGCCTGGGGACGCAACTGGAAAGGTAACGGAAGGGATCCAATACCTGAAACCCCGGGGCCATCCAATGGAACAGGAATTGCTGCCTCAGCAGTACCCCCCCCTCAGAACCACAGATGGGGACCAGGATGAGGAGCGATACCGGCCACGGCGCAGACAACGCTCCAGCCAAAGACTCCCGCCCCTGGAAGTCAAATTCAAGGGGGAGCCATCACGACTGGGATTTTTCCTAACCCAAGTCCTCAGCTACATGGAAGAGTACGGACGGGACATCCCCAGTGACAAAACACGCATCCGAATTGTGCAATCTGCCCTGGACGGGACGGCTGCAGACTGGGTGGTGAACTTGCATGACTCCAACGCCCCAGAACTCAACGACTTCAACCGATTCATGTCATCTTTGAGGCGACGGTTCGAGGATCCTTTGGCTGACCGTAAGGCCCGGGAGAGAATCAAAATGGTGAGGCAGGGCAGGCGAGCAGTGGCTGATTATACCCAAGAATTCCGAGCCATTGCCAGCAAGCTGAACTGGCCAGAAGACATCCTCCTTAGCCACTTCAAAGACGGTCTGAACTACGACCTGTATGATGCTTGCCTGCGTCGAGGAGACCCACCCCACCTCGACGACTGGTACATCCTGGCGGAGGAAGTGGAAATAGACCTACTGAAGAGATACCGCAGAGGAAAACCATGGGGCCGCCTGCCACCCGAGCAAACACGCGAGGGGGAAAAACCACCAGCCACAGCCAAAAAATCAACAAGTTGCTTCAACTGCGGGAGAGAGGGCCACCGTGCTGCAGAATGTCGTTCAAAAGCCCCCCCCACGAAAACCAGAGGCATCATCCTCCAAGAAGCCGGGGAAGCCCCAAGGCAACACAAAAGAATCTTCCATGAAGGGGACAGAGGCTGTAGAGTCCACAATTCCTGCCAGGAACTGGGACTGGACTCCAGCCTGCACCGCAGGGACAGTGGACAACTCGGAAGACAGCTCAGAGGGAGAACCATTGGTAAGTGGACCCCTTCCACCCATACTTAAGACAGTGACTATATTAGCTTCCCCTATGCCTGAAGCAGCCAAAATAAAAGCTCTGATAGACTCTGGGTGCATCCGCTGCCTTATCAGGCCAACGCTGGTGGAGAGATTGAGCATCCCAGTGAGGAGGCTAAAACAACCAATCTCTTTTAGTCAATTAGATGGGACAATAGCAGGGGGAGGACCAGCCACCCTAGCCACTTTACCAATCCACCTATCACTGGGGCCCCATGAGGAGGACATAACGTTTATAGTGGCCCCAGGCATGGAATGCCCAATGATCCTAGGACTGGAATGGCTGAAGAAATGGAACCCCGGGATAAACTGGAGGACAGCAGAACTCAATTTCCCAAAGGGGGGGCAGAAGAACTTAGACTCCAAAAGCACCCCCCCCAACCCAGAGGGAGGAGACAGCAGCAGTGGGGAAAGAGAAGGGATTACCAGAGATACCGGAGGAATACAGGGACCTGGCTGAGGTTTTCAGTGAGGAAAGAGCAGATGAGCTTCCCCCCCACCGCCCCACAGACTGCACCATAGAATTCAAACCTGGGGCAAAACTCCCAAAACCCAGGATGTATGCCATGAGCCCAAGGGAAATGGCAGAAATGGAGAGATTCATAAAGAAAAACTTAGAAAGAGGATTTATTGAGCCTGCCAAACCCAAAGTGGCCGCCCCGGTTCTGTTCAGGGAGAAGAAGGATGGGTCCTTTCGTTTGGTTGTGGACTATAGAAATTTGAACACAATTAGTGAATGTAATCTGTACCCCCTTCCCCTAATGAAGGATATGTTATCCCACCTATCGAAAGGAAATATTTTTACCAAAGTAGACCTGAGGGAAGCATACTACCGTATTAGGATTAAGGAAGGAGACGAATGGAAGACTGCATTCAACTGCCCAATGGGGTGCTATCAATTCAAAGTATTGCCATTCGGACTGCAAGGGGCCCCCGCAGTCTTTATGCAATTAATTAATGACGTGCTGAGAGAGCACCTATATAAGGGGGTCCTGGTTTACTTCGATGACATCCTTATCTTCACAGAAACCAAAGAGGAACATATCAAACTAGTCAGAGCAGTCCTGAAGAAGTTGCGAGCTGCCCACTTATATGCTAAATTATCGAAGTGTGAATTCCATCAGGAAAAAATCGACTACCTGGGATATCGCATATCTCCAGAGGGCATCGAAATGGACCCTGAGAAGGTCAGGGCAGTACTAGAGTGGGCACCCCCCCCGCACACGGAAGCAATTGCAAAGTTTCCTGGGGTTTGCAAACTTCTACCGCCAATTCATCCCCGCATTTGGCCAAATAGCCATGCCCCTCACAAATATGTTGAAAACGAAGGGGGGGTCAGCCGTGAAACCCAGCCAGCCTCTGAAATGGTCAATGGAATGTCAAGCAGCATTTGAGAGGCTAAAGAGACTTTTTTCTGCTGAACCTGTCCTGAAACACCCAGATCCCGACAAACCTTTTGTAATACAGGCAGATGCGAGTGATGTAGCGGTAGGAGCCGTACTATTACAAGAAAATGATGGGGGGACATTGCAACCATGCGCATACACATCCAGAAAACTCACAGAAACAGAACAACACTGGCCAATATGGGAAAAAGAGGCATTCTCGTTGAGGTGGGCATTACTAACATGGCGCCAATTTTTAGAAGGAAATAAAATACCTTTCCAGGTCTGGACAGACCACAAAAATTTGGAAGCAGTAAAAACGCCCAGGAAGCTCACTCCTAAGCAAGCCCGCTGGTCCCAACATTTTCACCGATTCAATTTCACTCTCAAACACTTACCGGGGGGAAAGAACTTCCTGGCAGATGCATTATCCCGCATGCCCCAATATAACAGCACAAGAGTTACTGACTTTAAACCACTTGTACCGGAACAACAACTGGCAGCACCAGTCACCACCAGGGCACAAGAAAAAATGAAGCCGAAAGTAGATAGCCAAACTGGAATAGAATTCAGGAAATCTTTGGAAAGTGATGAATGGTTCCAGAAAAATAAACATGTGTGCACAATTAAAGATGGACTGCCGTGGGTGGGGGAGAAGCTATATATACCTGCCACACAGAGAATCAATTTCATGCAACTGTGCCATGATACAAAATCAGCAGGACACTTTGGCTTTGTAAAAACCTTACACTTAACTAAAAGGCAATTTTGGTGGCCATCTATGAAAAAGGACATAGAAAGCTATGTGGGTAGCTGTCAAATTTGTGCGATGGCCAAAAGACTGCAAGGGAAACCGCCAGGTCTGTTACAACCGGTGGCAAACCCCTCAGCCCCATGGAAAGAAATAGCCATGGATTTTATCATAGAACTGCCAGAAAGTAATGGAAACACCGTAGTCTGGACTGTCACAGATCTGTTCTCTAAGCAAGTACATTTCATACCTTGCCAAAAAATCCCGACTGCAAAAGCATTAGCAAAACTTTTTGTACAGCATATTTACAGATTGCACGGGGTACCACAACACATCATATCTGACAGAGGGGTGCAATTTACGTCGGCATTTTGGAAAGAATTTTTATCCCTCTTAGGAACCACCCAAGGACTGTCATCTAGTCACCATCCTCAGACAGACGGAGCTTCTGAAAGACTTAATAATATACTTGAACAATATCTGAGATGCTATATTAACTTTCAGCAGTCCGACTGGACGGACCTACTGCCTCTTGCAGAAGTAGCATATAATAATGCAGTCCACTCAAGCACAGGTTACACTCCTTTTCAAGTAGCTACAGGCCAGAGTTTCAACCCAATACCAGAACTAACCCCAAAAGAACCGGTTATCCCTGATCTGAAGGAATGGATTGCTCAATTACAAAATACATGGCCAATCGTTAGGAAAGCGTTGGAAGATGCCAGAAAAGCATACAAGACACAGGCAGACAAAAAAAGAACCGATCCCAAACCATTTAGGGTAGGAGAGATGGTATATTTATCCACAAAATACCTGAAATCACTCCAACCCTGTAAAAAACTAGGACCAAAATATATTGGACCCTTTCCAATTAAAAGAATCATAAACCCAGTAACAGTTGAATTAGAACTACCCAAAAATCTTAGACGAATACACCCAACCTTCCACTGCAGTCTATTAAAGAGAGAACAACAATCACCACTACGAGAAAAAATCCCACCACCACCACCCCCCATCATGGTGGAAGGAGAACAACATTTTGAAGTGAAAGAAATCTTAGATTCCAGAAAACACCATGGAACGATACAATATTTAGTGGCATGGAAACACCTCCCCTCCTCAGAAAATGAGTGGGTTAACAAACTCCATGTTAAAGCACCTAAGTTGCTTAAGAGGTTTCATACAGAATATCCAAACAAACCAGGCTAACATTTATATGTTTTCTTTCCCCACAGATGGACTCATCTTTTTTCTGAAAGGAGAGCCGAATGTCAGAATCCATTTATATCACATTTCATAATTGTATAGGTAGAACAACGTGCTATTTCTGGGGATTCTGCCATCTCTCCGAGGGGGGGAGAGGATGGTTACTAAAGCGATTTTCAAATAACAGGGGATGTTTTAACTGGGGAAGGGAGGGGGACAGACAGGTCTGGATTGTATCTTCATTTACAACTGAAAAGGAAAGCAATAACCATAAAACCAAGGAGAGTTCCCTTTCCCATGGAAGGACCTGACACCTAGCAACTGACGACAGCCTGACCAAATGGATGAGGGGAGGGGCTGAAATGGGAATGGTTTATATAGGATTGAAATGTAACTTTTGTCAGATTCCGTCTTGTATTCCCACAATCGATTCCATCCTAGTAAACATTTTCCTTTTGGACTAAACTTGCATCCAAGAGTTCTTATTTCCTAAGATGTGGATTGAGGTGGGTCCTGACAAATCCTCTTATATGTACTTGTAGGTCAACTAAATAGATTTTCTTCCTCACAAAGATAACAACATTGCTTTAATTTCTTTAGGGTACCCAGAATTAGTTATGTAATGAATCCCATAAAAGCATCATTACAAAATGTATGGAAGTATATGGATATTTATTAAGGTCTCTGTGTCTCTGTTGTTATCTCTGTCTGTGTCTCTTTCCTCCAGGATCACAGGGATCTGAAGGATCTGTTTCATCAGAATGTCAAAAGAAACACTTCAATGTCTTAAGGTTCATGCACTCATTTGTCTAGTAGAAAGAGAAGTAAAGCGAACTAGCGAGTGATATATTTAACATATATTAGACTTTTGCTTCGGCTATGTTTGATTATGTTCTCTCAAGAATGAGATATTCTGATGTATGCAGTATTGATTTAAACATATGCAACGTATGTTTTAGGACTATGCAATCTTATCCACATTTATTCAAAGTATAGACTTCCTAAGGATAGTCTATGCATCTGTAGGATTGCATCTTTAAATGTTTAACTCTTAATGAAAGTCATTTTCTACACTACAGTAATCCTGACATACTTGGACTAAATGCATAATCTTACTGTTGTACTGGGAATGATTTCTGCATTATTTTCCTAACCATTCTCATTTATTATTTTGCAAAGTTCCTGTTATGCAATTCTCCTGTTATGAAGAGATTAAAGGGTCTTTGAGTTTCTGCTCTTTTATTAGGCCTGGTGACCTGAAACATATGTGTTAATCATAGAGAAAAAGCAAATATGAGGAAGCTTCCTTTATCATCTTTTTCAGATTAGAAAGTGAGGGAAGCCACTGAGTTTGCAGAATAATGCAGGATGTATTTTAAAAAAAAATCAGAAGTGCATCAGTCTCTGCTACCTTAAGTGATTATAATACATATATACATCAATAAATTTTAAAACATGGCTTTTCTTAATGCATGATTTAGAGCTATTACATCTTTTTCTCTGCATGGATGCCATCATGTCATTTTGGGTTTGTTATAACTAAGGGCTGGGTTTTGTTTTTTTTAAATGTACATTATTAAAAGAAGCTTTGTATATAGACATAAATATTTTTTTGGTTTTTAAGGCTTGGAAGTAAGACACAAAGTAATTCAATTCTTCCTACAGCAGTCAAGTTAATGTTTTTAACATTCATTTCATATACTGAGCTTGTGTAAAGCATGCTCAATAAATAATAACAGACTGCTTTATTACATGTTTGTTACAGCTTTTATTAATCCTTCTTAAAAATGTCCATGCATATTGAAAAGCATTCTTAACACCACAGAAAGGAATATAGGTGGAAAAGTAAGTAATCACTTATATTGTATGCTCCCGTTCTTTTCTTTTTTTTCTTGACTAGCATACATTGTGAAGAAATCTGCCACTGTTCAGAGTTTGTTTTAAAGTAATAACCAATTAGAGTCCAGGACCGCCTCTGCTATCTTTTATAACTGTAACTCTTCTATTGTAACTGTTCAGAGGTGCTGGAACAACTCCAGAAATTGCTCACCAGCACCCTATTCAATGCTTTGAAGTAGAGTTGGCTGGGGAAGGCTAGTAATTCTTGTTATGGCTAGTAGTTGTCATTTTAATGGAGAACTGCTAACATTTGCTAAGATCATAGCAAATTGTGTGTGCTAGAAAGTATTTTTTTAAAATATTTTATATTTTCCTTTTCCTTTCCTTTCCTTTCCTTTCCTTTCCTTTCCTTTCCTTTCCTTTCCTTTCCTTTCCTTTCCTTTCCTTTCCTTTCCTTTCCTTTCCTTTCCTTTCCTTTCCTTTCCTTTCCTTTCCTTTCCTATAAAAAGCAAATATCTAAATGTGGTATCTCTCCAATACTGTGAAGGAAATAAAGGGTCTAAATAATAATAATAATAATAATAATAATAATAATAATAATAATAATAATAATAATAATAATAATGTACTAAGTACTAAGTATTGTAGTTGACTGCAACTGTACTAAGTTAGTACAGTAGCAGTCAACTACATAATACTGCATCTGAACTTGTAATAGGAAAGAAAATGATCCTAATGATTTAGATATATCCTAACAGCAAGAAAAATTGTATATTCCTTAACATCAAGCTCTGTGATTTTATTATTCTGTAAAACATTTATTGAATTATTATTCATAAGTCATGCCAGATTCATCCTATAAATGAAGGCAATAATTCCACAAATGCTAAATCAAAATAATCTGGAAATTATGTGATTTACTCAACTAAATGTTGTTAAACTACTGCATTTTTATAAATGAGTGCCATGTTTCATTATATTTGTCTGTACAAGGCCTCAATCTATAGGCAATCCACTCATAGATGACAAGTGCAATCAGGTGCTCAATCTACTGAATGAAAGGGTATACACCATACACTTATCTTTCTAATGCTGCAATACTGTATTAGTCTTTTGGCCATAATAAGGGGTTGGAGAATCCATTTACATTGTCCAATTGTCAAATTCCAAGTACTAGTTATACTATTCAAAAGAATATTATCTGAAAATTTCAATTGTTATTGTTCAATTAGATTTATATAATCTAGTACATTTTCCCCAATGTAAGACATTGTAAAAACATATTTTAATGAAGATTATCCTTATTATATCTCCAACAAAATGCTATTTTGACAATTATTTTCTATACAAATATAATGTCCAATGAATTCAAAATACTAATATTTGTATGGAAATAGATAGATAGATAGATGATAGATGATGGTGAATTTTTAACATAATCTAAACTGTAATTTGACTGTCTTGCTATAGAAGTTGAAACACTCTCCAATTTTCTAGGCAATATAGGAAACTTTAATTCCTTATTTCTCTCATTTGTCAGTACTTACATATCAATGTGATTTATTGATAACAAATTATTTATTGATAACAAGTCTTTAGAAAATAATACTAGGATTTTTTTAGTTTTAAAGGATTTAACAAGCTGTCCTAGTAGTACAATTAACAAACATAGCTGTAAATGTTAGCAATGGGTTATAATCTGGTAGATAATACTTGTCTGTTTAGATTATGCTAAAAATTCATCATCATCTATCAGTTGGTCCAGCGCAATATCCCTATTTCCATACAATTTATCCATATTACCATTTTTCTCTTAGTTGTTAAAGTTGAGATTCCCCATAAAGTCAGTTTGGCATGAGACAAAGTGTGAAATCTTTTTTTTATTAGACATTATATTCCCTAGTTATCTAACTGATGTAATTGTTTCCAGAGATATTTGAGTTTTAGTATATTTAGCACCTAATACTATCCAGCCAACCAGAAGTGCTACATATGTACATCCCAAAGTTGCCCATCTCAGAAAATTAACATTATACCTTTTAGGCTATCAAGTCCAAACCCACAAATCCAAATTAAACCCTCCCCATCAAATAATTGTTCAACGTCTACTGAACAGTCATCTAATGCAGTGTTTTTCAACCTTTTTTGGGCAAAGGCACACTTGTTTCATGAAAAAAATCACGAGGCACTCCACCATTAGAAAATGTTAAAAAATTTAACTCTGTGCCTATATTGACTATATATAAAGTAATTCTCTTGAATAGGAATCAAATAAACACAAAGAAAATATTTTATAATTACTTTTCAATTTTTCCCACGGCACACCAGGCAACATCTCGCGGCACACTAGTGTGCCGCGGAACAGTGGTTGAAAAACACTGATCTAATGATATAGAAAATGATTTCTTTACATAATTGGCACCACCATCAATCTGCTGTTTAATATTAGTTTACATGTTTTTTGTGATGTATCATTTTACCAAGCACAACAACATACATACAAATTTTTGTTTGCTGCAGCATTCTTACCAACAGCAAATACCGTATATACTTGAGTATAAGCCGACTCGAGTATAAGCCGAGACCCCCAATTTCACCCCCAAAAACTGGAAAAAGTTATTGACTCGAGTATAAGCCGATCCGCCGTTCTGCAAGCCTCCGCCGCCGGCGGAGGCTGGATCCGCGCTCTGCAAGCCTCTGCCGCCAGCAGAGGCT
The DNA here is from genome assembly GCF_964194415.1 of Vipera berus. NCBI lineage: Eukaryota > Metazoa > Chordata > Lepidosauria > Squamata > Viperidae > Vipera > Vipera berus. Next base: position 62,937,185 of record NC_138209.1, read on the forward strand.
CGATCCGCCATTTTGCAAGCCTGAATACACAGGAATACCCTGTGTGGCCGCGGCTCTCGGGGAAGCCCTGGCTGTCCGCTTCCTCGCTCCACGCTGCCATTCGGGGCCCGCGCATTCCCTGGGCAAATCGCGGCGCCCAGCAGGCGAGGAAACACGCCCGCTCCAGTCGCCCCCCTTCCCTCAGGAGACGCGAAGCAAGTGACCGCCCGGAGCTTACCGAGGACTTGCGCGCGGCCGAGGCTTCGGTGCTTCCAGGATCGCGCGCACCTCTCCCAAGCCGCCGCCGTCCGGAAACCTGCCGAAGTTTGGGGAGGTTTGGGGAGGTGCGCGCGCACCTCCCCAAACCTCCCCAAACGTCGGCAGGTCTCCGGACCTCCGCGCCCTGCCTGCCTGCTTCTTTCCGCTGCGGAAAGAAGCAGGCAGGCAGGGCGCAGAGGTCCGGAGACCTGCCGACGTTTGGGGAGGTTTGGGCACCTCCCCAAACCTCCCCAAACTGCGCCAACAGGCAGCACAACTTCTTTCCCACTGCGGAAAGAAGCAGGCAGGCAGGGCACGGAGGTCCGGAGACCTGCCGACGTTTGGGGAGGTTTGGGGAGGTGCGCGCGCACCTCCCCAAACCTCCCCAAACTTCGGCAGGTCTCCGGACGGCGGTGGCTTGGGAGAGGTGCGCGCGATCTCGGAAGCACCAAAGCCTCGGCCGCGCACAAGTCCTCGGTAAGTTTTTTTGTTGACTGGAATTTAAGCCGAAGTGGAATTTTTCAGCCCAAAAAGTGGGCTGAAAAATTCGGCTTATACTCAAGTATATACGGTAATTGTAAATGCTATCTTAAAACAAAGGTGAAAATAAAGTATTATTTTATTTTATTAAAATAATTCAAAAAGATGTATTTATAGAGGTAAGATTCAATGGTGTATCCAAAAAAGGTTGGTGTGACTATGAGTTATTTTTGGTCTGTTATTTTTGCTCCATTCTTCTGTTTCTTATTATATGTGGGGGGAAAAAAGAAAGATGTAGGGGTCCCATTCCTTTCCATATCATATAATTCAAACAGTGGGGCATGAACAGTTTTCTGGTATGTCAAAGAAATTTCCACACCAGGATGTACAATTCTAAAAGTACAAAGATGTTTGTATGCTGAAGCAGCAGGTAAAGTGGGAAAGCAGAGTTGAATTATTTCTGCCTCAGTTGTGATGTACATACCACTGAGCTAGAATTTTGTGGATTGTTTTGAGGTCTCTGTTTTCTCATTGAATGCATTCTTTCTTCTCTCCAGCTGTTGAGCTTCAGTTTCTCAAAGGGAAAAGTTAACTTGATAACTTTGTAGCACCCACTTAGTAATCCAGAGGAAAAACAGCAAGAGTGAAACTGACACAAGCTTTGGTAATGGCTTACCTTATTAAAGCATTATAGGAACTAGCATGTGGTTCACAAGATTGCAAGTATTCTCCCCTCCTTTTAATTTTCTTTGGTGGAATGGCATAATGGAGTTTTTGTTTTTGTTTTGCTGTTACTGTGGGACCTGAATCAGTCTGGAGTGCATAATTTTCAATTTTTTATTCTTAGCATTTCACATCAGTAGAAAAAATGATTATTGACACAGTCTATAATTTATTCATATAAACATATCATAAGCTTAAAGGATGTACTTTGTCTTTCCTTCCTCTTGTAGGCTCCAGTGAGAAGATGCTCTGAGCGATAGGTGGTTAGTGGCATCCGTTGTTGTTATGCTTTTGTCAGAATGAAGAAAACAATAATGAATTGTTGTACAATTCAAACTTTGCCTCTCTGGGGCATGTGTATAATTTGTAATGCAAGTAAAAGAGAGCCTCTGGCTGCAAGTAGTTTCAAAAGGTTTTTTTTAGATTAGAATAGCAATTTACTCAAGGCCAAGTAGATAACAAAGAAAGGAACATACATCCAAATCTAAAGAGTCTTAGCTTGCCTGAGTAGTTTCAGAAGAGTAACCAAAATTCAAACAGGTTTGGAGCACCAAATCAAGTTTGTCGGCCATTCCAATGGTCAGAGTTTCAGGGTTTACAAGTAGAAATCACAACACAGAACCAGAGATCAGAGATTTGTTTACAACATCGGCAACGGCACACAAAGCTCCAATTATTCAGCATTTGTTCCCAACAAATGATCCTCCCCACAGCGTCTCCGTAAGTCTCAGTCCCCAGGTGTTCCTTGTGTAGAGGGGTAGGGCACTTTCCTCCTGAATAGTCAGGCCTGCCTGCATTGTTCCCTCCTTCTCTCCACTCTTTGTGCTCTAGGATCAGGAGGGGGTGGCCCTTGCTCTGTTTCTCATGTTCATCCTGCCCCTGTTCCTCCCTGCCTTCAAGCCGTCCCAATCTTGAAAGGCCCTGACCTGCCTCAGCCTGTTCCTCCCCATATTTCTCTGAAGCCAGTGATGCCTCCCCCGCTATCTCTGTCTGCTCCAGTTCCAGTTCAACTTCCTGAGCAGATTCCAGCTCTGACAGGGGCATGACAGAGGGGTGGGGCTTGTGTTGCAGCAATGGGATGGCTCTTTTATCCGACTGACCCCTTGTCCTCCCCCAAAGTGTTGCTGGGGGAGGATATGTTGTACCTTTAAATATAGTAAACTTGTTATAGTGATATCCTTATTTTGCCAACTTCTGTTGTACAGTCTTTTACTCTTTAACACGAATGCTAACATTTAACTAGTAAAGTCCTGTGTCATCTTAACCTTTAACCAGCAAAGTTTAAGCAGTCTGCAAAATACTTAGCTGAAAACTGCATACATAAACAGAATAAAGATTCCTTTTTGCCTATATAAATTAAAGAGAACATACATACATAGTGAATAATATCTAAAAAAACAACCCTTGATCAGAGAACCCAGAATAGTGAAAACAATTGAAACATTTATGGTTTTAAAACACACTTATTGAAAATAACATTTCCATGTATGAAGATTTAATGCATTTCCTGAGGTTTTCCACACATGTTCCACTGGAGGTATTGTAATACTGATGGTGATTTAAGTAAAGCACAATAGCATGATATATTGAGTTAACAACTGACCCCACAGATGTAATTTTTGAACTGCCTGCTTGGACTTGGACTGCCTATGTACTTGTAAGTTATCCAGAACAGCAAACAGAACAATTTGTGATTTCAGTTGATTAAAAGAGATGGATGTAAACATAAATAAATAGCCAGATGTCCAGTTAAATTATATAAATCTCCGCCACAATCATGGTCAGTAAATAATTCAAAATGCTGTTAATACATTGTAATGCAATGTCTCTCTTAGTGGAGGGTATTCACATTCTGGTCTGTTTTTTAAATTTGCTGATTATGTCAGTGCTGACATTATCCTTCATTCACATGTCCTATTTCTTTTGTAACTTAATGTAATGACAATGTCATTAGGCTCAACTGACATTGATTTCTTCGCCAAATACTTTGTATGAAGTAATTAGATCATTGATAGTACTGTTCTTTCAATAGCTTGTCTGACTTGTGCATATTGCTTTAGTTTTCTTTTAAAAGATGCTAGAAATATATAGATATAGAAAAAGATGATATACAGATATCTACAACAAAATTTATTATAAAACCTAAAGTGTTACCATGTAGTACCTTCATAGTATTGGTGCTTCTTTGCCTTCTTGAAAATATTGAAAACTATTTTAATCTGAACAAATGACCTTGTTCTATTAAGATGCTATTGAAGGTCTATGGTACCATAGATAACTGAGCCCATGTAATGGAAGGCTGGAAATCTTAATATCCATTCCAAGTGGAATCTCACAGTTAGAGAAACTTCTGTTTTATTCTATTTCTGTACAAGTGAATAAAAGGTTTTGTGAATTTGCACTGATGTCTTGATTCATGTATCTGGGATGTGCTAAAGTCTAAATCTTCTTCAATTCTCTGTGCAAATTAAGGAATTCTGTTCAACTTTGTATATCAGACTTGTTATAAGCTTATATTTCTGCAGAAACGTCTGGTAATAATTTGAAAACTTTACAGTATCCCTTCCTGGAGATTTCTGGCTGAAAATTGTTTAGGAGCATTTTCTTTTCTTTTTACTGAAATTGTCAAAGACATCATCCAGATTTGAACACTTTTGTATTTTGTTTTTCAACAATAAATATTTAGAACATAGAATAATAGAGTTGGAAGGGACCTAGGAGGTCTTCTGGTTGAATCCCCTGCTAGAGCAGGACTCAACAAGAAACCAAGGAGAAAAACAACCTTGGTTAGTTTCCATTAGTGGTTTCTTGTCTTGCCTTTTGGTGCTTTGGGAAATCATTTTTAGTTAGTTTGACAGTTACATTTTATCTCTTTTGAAATATTTTTTATATTGTTTATCTCTTGTGAAATTTATCTATCTCCCAAAGCAAGAATAACTATCCAGAGTTGCTGGCAGTCAGGCAGCATATAAATTTAATAATTTTAATTCTATTAGGGCTAAAAACGTCTAGATTTTATATCTATATACTATATGGCTAGGAAACTGCATTATAGTTCCTTCCTTCCTTCCTTCCTTCCTTCCTTCCTTCCTTCCTTCCTTCCTTCCTTCCTTCCTTCCTTCCATCCATCCATCCATCCATCCATCCATCCATCCATCCATCTATCTATCTATCTATCTATCTATCTATCTATCTATCTATCTATCTATCTATCTATCTATCTATCTATCTATCTATCTATCTATCTATCTATCTATCTATCTATCTTTTGGAAGATTGAAGAGCATCAGTGCTACATAATGTGTCTATGAAGACAATTTTATGGCCCCTAAGAGAGCACACATTATATATTTGTTCTGTGACTTGCATTGATTGCCAGTTTATTTCCAAGTGCATTTCAAAGTGCTGGTTTTGACTTTTAGAGTCAGACATGGCACGGATCAGGTTATCTGAGGAATCTCCTTTTCCCAATTACATTTACCTGTTCCAGCAGCTCAGTTAGAAGGGGTATACAATAAGTCCCATCTTGAAAGAAGCTTTATCTGGAAAGACTTAGGCAGAGTGCCTTTTCTGCTGTGGCTGTTGCCCTCTGGAAAATCGTTTCTCCTAAGGCAAGGTTAGCCCATCTATGTTAGCCTTCAAGAAGATTCTTAAAAATGTTTTCCCCTGCATTTTCAGGTTTATCTGTTTATTTTATTTATTTATTTTAGATTGTTATAAAGTTTTTAATGTTATATGGACTCACATATTTTTCCAGATGGGCCACTATATAAACATGCTAAATAAATAAAACAAGAATCAATAAAATAAAAATAAACATTGCGTGGAAGTATTTGCTATCTCAAATAGTGTTATTAAGGAGTAGAATGTAGGTATATTCCTAGGAGACATGAGAATGAATCACCACTTACTATCTTAGAAAGGCAAGCCTTGATTCGCTCCTAATTATGAAATGAAATCATTTAGGGTAGTTTCAGATGTTTAGATGTAACCCACTTTAATTACCTTTGCTTCATTCTATAGACAGATCTATTATTGTTCCTTTATAATATATTATCCTATTATTTTAGTTCTTAATTAAAGCACAATTAAGAGAAAAGCAATTGTCCATGCAATCTTTTTCAAAAGGCTGTTTTCTAAAAGGCTCTGTGAGACTACAGAAAACAAGCAGTGACATTTAAATTTTTTAGCAAAGGAGGGGTAAATAATTAAGATGATTTATCACATAAATGTCTAAAGGACCATTAGTTAACAATAAATTTAAGTTAATGACCCAATGATGTCCTAACAGGAATCTTAAATTCTGCCTCATCAATGAGATACTTTTTGCACATCTGGAAATGAAGCAGTGTCAAAATGAAATTCACATTTGGAACATTTTAGTGTAGAGCACATACATCCATTCTTTCAATGTTAATATTTGTGTAAGAAGTTAGAGTTAAATAAAATTAAACCCAAAGACTGCAAATCTCCAAAATATATTATTAAAAATATATACTAGAAATAGGATTGTAAAAGGCCAACTTTTTATTATTGGAAATGGAACTTTAATCTTTATCCTCTGAAAACACACCGTTATATTGTTTCATGTGGGCAAGGAAAACTGGTTATGTGCAGGAGAGCTTTTTAAAAAATATTATTGTAATTGTATCCATAGTTTTAACACACATTGCACAAATTAAGATGACATCTTTTCTTTACCAGATTTATACTGTAGAATGCTATAGAAGAGTCCAGACAAAGCCTTTTAAGGGGAAAACTGTAAGCATTATTTTGCTCTCTCTGTAACACATCTGTATAATTTATTTTACACCAATCATAGTTCATTATTATACAATCATACCTATGTATAAAATTGTATGTATAATTCGATTTCCTGAATTGGATTCAGAAAAAAACCCTCTTTTAAATCAGAAACTGAAGGATGGAAAATTTAGAAGAGAAATTTAAGATAATAACAGATACCAATGTGGGTACTTTAAAAGATAATTACAAATCCTTGAATTATAAATGATTAATGGCCATGATGGTCATATATTAGATTATGACTTTAAATAATATATGAAGAACATAACTGCAAGCATGCTTGTCACCATAACTTTATTTGCGGGCTTAATATCAGAAGAACAGAGTTGGAAAAGACCTAGAAGATTTTCTAGTCCGACCCCCTGCCCCATTCTAGACAAATGGCTGACCAGTCTCTTTTTAAAAACCTCTAGTGATGGAGCACCCACAACTTCTGAAGTCAAACCCTTCCACTGGTTAATTGTTCTGTTAGGAAATTTCTCCTTAGTTCTGATGATGCCGGCCACAGAGAAAGCGTGTTTACATCATGGGAAGAGAAGCTGCTATTAAACTAAGTTATCTTAAACTAAGACAAACGGTAGGAGGAGAGGTAGAGAGGGAAAGATAAGTCAGAAAAATAAAAAAGACTGGAGAAGATAAAAGGAGAAGAAAGATCTGTGAAGCAGAGAGGACTATCAGCTACGGGGCAGAGAGGCAAAACAGGAGAACCGATGAGATAGTAGAGCAGGGAGGAGTGCCAGCCAGGGATAGAAGAGGAGAGCTTACTGTGAATCATCCAGGCAGGCCTGTTTGCTGAAGGAAGCAGAACACCAGCCTGACGGACCAGCAAATGGGAGCCACGTGGCTGCAAAGCTGTTGGTGGGAGTGGTGGAACACTGCAGAACAGTAGACCGGGTGCTATGGAAGGCAGTAGACCAAGGCCTGCGGATGGCAGTAGACCATGGACTGTGAATGGCAGCAGACCACAAGACTGCAAACAGCAGCAGACAACTACACCAGGGACTGTGAATGGCAGCAGATCAATAGGCTGGGGACTGAATGAAAACTGCACAGCAGACTCTTGAAAAAGAAACTAATGCTATTTTGATTTGCAAAACATAGGATAGAAAAAAAATAGGCATAATTACCTAGAACAGAGAAGGTGGAAGCATTGCTAGCAGCAAAGCACTTTGATGAACCGTAAAGAGGAATTTTCAATCAACAAATTCATGGAACAGGCGACAATACTATTGTGGAATGTAATACATGTTCCATGTATGTGCTTATGCCCAAAGAACACCCAATTTATACATGCATTAAATGTAAACTATGTGAACTATTAGAAGAAAAAGTAAGCGATCTAGAGGCAACTCTAGCCAAACTCCAACCTATGAAAGAAAGCTATTCCCAAACTGAACCAAAAAATGGACAAATAACTCCCACAGGATTTGACCCTGCCGATAAACACTTGGAGGAAGACAAGACACATAAGAGGAAACACAACAATCAAAGGAAGAAGCAGCATACATCTAATAAACTCCTACTGCCCAATCTAACCCAACCAGAAGCAGCCCCATTAAAATTGAGCAATCAATTTCTCCCCCTATGTGGAAATGCACAGACCCACAACCTCCCCCTCAAAGAAAACATGCAGACACCTAGCAAAGTGACAACACCAAATATCCCTTAAAAAGTCACATCAACAAACACATCTGAGACAAACAGAAAAGCACCTTAGACTGCATCCCCTCAAAAAAGGAGGTGAGTGGTGGTGATAGGAGATTCTATTCTCAAAGGAACAGAATCAGCCAACTGCAGACCAGACATAAAATCCAGAGAAATATGTTGTCTCCCTGGAGCAAAAATCAAAGACATGACTGAGAACCTAACCAAAATAATTAGGCCCACAGATTACTACCCTCTCCTACTCCTTCACATTGGGATGAATGATACAACAAAGAACCTAAGCATAATACTGAGAGATTATAAGCAACTAGGCAATAAAGTTAAGGAGCTAGGAGTACAAATACTGTTCTACCAACAAAAGGCCAACACCCACTGAGGGAAAAAAGAATTCTAGAAATAAACCACTGGCTAAAGCAGTGATGGCGAACCTTTTAGAGACTGAGTGCCCTCAACCCGCCCCACCCACTCCTGCTCCCACCCTCACCCCACCCGCAGGGCCACCCACCACCTCCATGGCCCACCACATATGATCACCCAGGCGGTCCTGCAGCACCATGGCAGCCATGCCCTCCACCCGCACCCTGTAGCATCATCTGCACACAATGGGGCACAAGGGTGGAGTCTTTTCCCTGCTGCCCAGCTGCCATGTGCTTGGCTGCGCTGCTCCGTGCAGGCCACGCCCAGGGACAACTCTCCTGGAGGGGGGGCAAGGGGGAGGCAGGGGCTGGGGGGAAGGCGGGGCTGGGATGACAGCACATGTGCCCACAGAGAGGGCTCCAAGTGCCACCTCTGGCACACGTGCCATAGGTCCGCCACCACTGGGCTAAAGAGTTGGTGTCACCAAGAAAACTTTGGTTTCCTGGATCATGGACTGCATTTCCTATGCAACAGACTCTTGGCAAGAGATGGGCTGCACCTCATGGAAATAGGGGAAAATGTCCTCAGAAAAATACTGACCCAACTCATTAAAAGGGCTTTAAACTAAAATTGAGGGGGAAAGATGACCAATCATTAGAGTCTTTAGAACACAAAACCAAACATAAACCTCAAAGAAATCAAACAAAGAGATAGGGAGTGCTGAGAAAAAACAAAAACCTAAACAACAATCAGGAGATACAGGAAACATACCCACAGACAGATATAAAAGTCTTAAATGTTTATATACTAATGCTCAAGGCTTGGGGAACAAACAGGGCAAACTAGAAGCAATAGTACATGAGGGTGGGTATGACATAGTTGGCATTACAGAAACCTGGTGGGATGAAACCCATGACTGGAATGGACTGATGGATGGATGCAAATTGTTCAAAAGAAACAGAACTACAAAAAGAGGAGGGGGAGTTGCACTATATATAAGAGAATATTATATATCTACAGAAATGCACATGATCAAAGATAAAAACCCTCCAGAATCTGTATGGGTCAATATAAAATGGGAAAAAAGTGGCATTGCCATAGGAGTATACTATAGGCCACCCAACGAATCAGAAGAAACAAAGTTATCAAACATATGTAGGCAGCAGAACACAGAAGCAATGGGAGACTTCAACTACCCAGATATCAGCTGGGAGAGAAACCCTGCAGCGAGCAAGGGGTTCACTGAAGGAGCTGGCAGATGTTATCTCAGAACCATTGCACCATATCTTTCAAAAATCCTGGAGCACCAGGGAAGTACCTGAGGATTGGAAAAGGGCTGAAGTGGTTTCCATCTTCAAGAAAGGAAAAAAAACAGACCCAGGAAACTATAGACCAATCTAACATCAATACCTGGGAAGATCCTGGAAAAGGTAATCAAAAAACAGATCTGCAAACAACTAGAAACAAAGAAAGTTATAACTGGTAGCCAGCATGGGTTTGTTAAAAACAGATCATGCGAAACCAATCTTATTTCATTCTTTGATAAAGTGACCAAATTAGTAGACCAGCAAAATGCTGAGGACATAATATACTTAGATTTCAGTAAGGCATTTGACAAAGTAGACCACAATCTACTGCTTGGTAAGCTAGAAAAAGAGGGAATAGACAACATCACAACCAGATGGATTTGTAGCTGGCTAACAAACCATACTCAGTGAGTAGTCCTCAATGGTACTACATCCACATGGAGAGAAGTAAGCAGTGGGGTACCACAAGGCTCCATCTTAGGCCCTTCAATTTCTTCATCAATGACATAGATGAGGGAATAGAAGGGGAACTCATCAAATTTGCAGATGACATTAAACTGGCAGGAATAGCCAACACCCCAGAAGACAAGCTCAGGATTCAAAAAGATCTTAACAAACTGGAACAATGGGCCCTATCTAACAAAATGAGTATTAATGTGGAGAAAAGCAAAGTTTTACATTTATGCAGAAAAATCAAAGATATAAGTACAGATTAGGTGAGACCTGGCTCAAAAACAGTAACTGTGAGAGGGACCTTAGAGTCCTAGAGGATGATCACTTGACTATGAGCCAGCAGTGTGCAGCAGCAGCCAAAAAAGCTAATACAATCCTGGGTTGCATAAACAGAGGCATAGAATCAAGATCACTTGAAGCATTAGTACCGCTTTATAAAACCTTAGTGAGATCATAGCTGGAATACTGCAGCCACTTTTGGTCACCATATCATGAAAAAGATGTTGAGATCTTGGAAAATGTTCAGTGAAGAGCAATTAAGATGATCCAAGGCCTGGAGACTAAAACATATGAAGAATGGCTGCAGGACTTGGGTTTGGCTAGTCCAGGGTAGGCAACCTTGGCTCTTTTATGACTTGTAGACTTCAACTGCCAGAATTCCACGAGTCATAAAAGAGCCAAGGTTGCCCACCCTGGGCTAATCTAAAGAAAAGAAGAAACAGGGGTGACATGATAGCAGTATTCCAGTATTTGAGGGGCTGCCTCAAAGAAGAGGGCGTCAAACTATTCTCCAAAGCAACATAAGGCAAGAAAAGTAACAATGGATATAAACTAAACAAGGAGAGAAGCAATGTACAACTAAGGAAAATTTTCCTAACAGTGAGGACAATTAACCAGTGGAACAGCTTGCCTTCAGAAATCGTGGGTGCTCCGTCACTGGAGGTTTTTAAGAAGAGACTGGACAGTCATTTGGACAGTCACTTGTCTGAGATGTATATGTTCTGCTGCTTGAGCAGGGGGCTGAACTAGAAGACCTCCAAGCTTCTATTCTATTCTATTCTATTCTATTCTATTCTATTCTATTCTATTCTATTCTATTCTATTCTATTCTATTCTATTCTATTCTATTCTATTCTATTCTATTCTATTCTATTCTATTCTATTCTATTATTCTATTCTATTCTATTCTATTCTATTCTATTCTATTCTATTCTATTCTATTCTATTCTATTCTATTCTATTCTATTCTATTCTATTCTATTCTATTCTATTCTATTCTATTCCTTTTTGCTTCTCTCCTTGATTAGTTTCCATCCATCGTTTCTTATCTTACCTTCTGGTGTTTTGGAAAATAGGTTGACCCCCCTGTTCTTTGTGGCAGTCCCCAAAATATTGGAACATTCCTTAGGTACAGTATATGTTTAGTCACTGTAGGGATAAAATGCTAGAAATAATAGGCCTTTCGTCTTGTGTAGCAGGGCACTTCTTATGCTCTACTACATACTCATTTTAGAAGTTTTGATTACTTTCATATGGATGTAGTATTTGAGAAAATCATGAAAAGGAATTACATGCATGATATGTTTTCTTCCAAATTTTTGTTGTATTATAAAATATTGTCTTTCATTACTGTCATGTTATTATTATTTTTGCTTCCCTGTCAAACTTCAAATACTTTCATACAGACGAAGGTTGCAGTCATATGCACTCTAAATTACTGTAGTCAGTCTTCCTGTAAATTCTGTTAGAAAGATGTGGAACAAGGTTAGAGTTCTGCCTGGCTATCAGAACAAGTAAGTAAACTGCTGAAGGAAAGTTTCAGGCTGAAATTGTAGAAGGACTGTGTCAGTTTGTGGAATTTTTGAGCTCACATTTTCTAGTTAATGAACTGTACTTGTGGTCAGAAAAGATGCTACCATATTTATTCTGATTTTCTGGATGAACGAAATAGAATGAAAATGCTTTCCAAATTCCTAAGAGCCATATTTCATGTACTGCACTGCATCCCAAATAAGTACTAAGGAGGCAAGAGGGACTAGCCAAAATTGAAATAGCTGCATGGATTTACATTTCTGCACCTTGGTTTTAACTACTCTTTCCCCCTACAGGTTTGAGTTCTCTCCTTATAGAAGACAATTTTGAAGCAATATGATTCAGGATCATCTCACAAAACCCCCACTATCTTGGTTTCTCAAAGGAAGTGCTTTTAATGATGGGGCATCAGTGTGCATTTTAGTGCACTTAAACAACATATTAAAGATCTGGAAATCCAATAAAATTGGGCTGCTGTTCCCAAGAACATTTACTTGACCATTCAAATTCCCCCCTTTAAAACAGCAAGATATTTACAGTATGTCAAATAACCATCTCAAAAATCTAAAGGCATTAACCTTAGTGTGCTGCAACACACTTCCCAAAGCAGTTTTGGAGGGCCAATACAAAAAACCCCATATGACCTAAGACTATGCCCTGTGGACAAAGGGCCATTGAAACTGTAGCTTACATCCTGCTATACTCCATCTTCTTATGAGGACCCATGGACTCAATTTATAACAGCTTAACTAATAAAATATCCAGAAAATACTGATCCGTTTTTACATGTAACTACTGTTATCAGATCAGTATGAAGTAGTTTCTATGTATGTGGTCTAATTCTGCTATGCTGTATGTAAAATTAGGGAAACTTTACTGCCCACTGTTAATCCACCACCAATCACAATATAATATTCTGTCTATCTTTTATTTATTTTTTTATTATTACTGTTTTAATGCTTTATTTGCTGGTCTGTGACTGACAACTCGGTCATTAAGCAAATGAGTCACTGAATGAATAGCAACTATGTTTATGATCTTCCTTCAGATTTCCTTTGCTTTACATACAGTACATGTGAAGATCATATATGTGAGGATTGGTCATAAAGGTCATTATTTTATCATTGTTATAATTATGATGACTACTTGTACAATAAAATGCCATACAATCACAATGGAAGCCCAATGATCTTAGCTTCATATGTCCAACATGAATACTATGTATTTCATGAAGCTCCATAGTTTCTGAGCCTGCTTTTGCTTCATTCTTTAATGCTAACTCTTCTGAAAAACAGAAATCCAACTAAGATGTCATATTGCATTGAGTAAAAAGGCAGATTGAATTGAGGCAACCATGTTAATGGGATTCCATTGCCTGATGTAATGTGGTAGATTTTCCATGATGCATAAATCATGACAATATTTAGATTTTGTTGTGATGTAAAAACCAGGTAAATACATGTACATTTTGGTTTTAATTTCATGGATTTGTTTTATCAATTTACAAGCTATCTCATATATTGTATTGTTCACATACAGTTTTTATATATACAAACAGTGTTAATTCATATTTGTGTTTGTATGTATAATGTGTTTTATTAGAGTTGTATATCTAGTGCTGTTGCATATCAGTGACTTCATGACCTCTGTAGATGCCATATGCTAAATAAAATAAATAAATAAACAGGCTACTTGACAAATCTGGATATCTTACAAACAATAATTATTAGGAGTGAAACAGCAATGGAAAAGGAAATACAGTAATAACAACTAACAAAGTTACTAAATATAAAATAAGATTACTGGAGAAGACAATCTTATCCTTTACAAAATAGCAGGACAAGAACTGGAATGTATTTGTATTTTTCTGATTGATACAGATTCACACAATTATGGATAGACTTTTCAGTTTGTAAGGACCATTAGGACACCTTATAGATTCAGGACTTTTATATTTGATGCCTAAATGAAAAACAGTGAAATCAGCAAGAGGCAGGAATATTATGTAGAGATAACAGCACTTGAATCCCCAGTGAGAAGAACAGGAACAGAAGTAAGATTAGCTATACTGTTGCTCATTTTTCACACTGACTAGAAAAGCAAAGAATACATTGCATGAGATTACATCTTATGAAAACTATTCAGCAATATAAAACCATTTGTATTTTTACTGCAATGAAGTTGAACATCAACAGTTTCCAATTCAAAATAAATGACTCTAGGTGATTCCTTTGTTCAAGTTCTAGTCTGAGAATTCAACCTTGCTACATTAGATATTTATATCAAAGCTGGGCATGCTCTTTTATATTGAGTTTGATTGAGCTAACCAATTAAATCATTCAAATAGAATTTAAAAATCCCAATGTTTGAGAAAAAAATATTTATGTGCAAAATCGTTTCTAAATCATTAAATTAACTTTAATCATCTATTCAATTTAGAAAATTTGTTAAATTTGTAGACTCAGTTCAATTGTTTTTGAATAAAATCATATCATTGTACAAATTGTAACATTCAGTCTTTTGATTAACTTCACCTCCCAGAACAAAAGCAAAAACAGCCCCCCCCTCAAGTTTAAATGGAAACATCCTCTTTATATTCCTACAATGATAGAAAAAAAGAGAAAATACTTTCCTCTCTTTAAAAAAGAGTAGTTTGGTGATATATTCATAGGTAGTATCTGAGGAGCTGCCACAAGGCAGAGGGGGACAGGTTGTTCACAAGAGCACCAAAATGAAAGACAAGAAACAATGTTTGGAAGCTGATCAAGGAGCGAAGCAAACTGGAATTAAGGAGAAATTTCCTGACAGTGATGACAATCAACCAATGGAATAGCTTACTCCCAGAAATTGTGGGCGCTCCATCGCTGGAAGTTTTTAAAAAGAGACTGGACAATCATCTGAATGAGATGGTATAGGACCTCCTGCTTGAGCAGGGGGCTGGACTAGAAGACCTCCAAGGTCCCTTCCAGCTCTATTCTGTTCTGTTCTGTTCTGTTCTGCGAATTTTCATATTCAACTATAAGGTGACCCAAAACTTTGTTTGCTTGTTTCCTCCAGTGCTGTACAACCATATTCTTACACTTGCATTATTTCTTCAGGATAGAAAAGCAAATTCCCATAGATAAAAATGCCAAATTCAGACTAAATATCTGGCCGACTGGAACCAACCATAATAATCCCAACAGAGTTGCCCTTCAATTGCCTCATCTAAGTCATTGATGAAGATATTGAAGAGTACTGGGCCTAAGACGGAGCCTTGTGGTACCCTACTACTTACTTCTCTCCATGTGGATGTAATGCCATTGAGGACTACTCAATGAGTATGGTTTGTGAGCCAGCTACAGATCCATCTGGTGGTGATGTTGTCTGTTCCACCTTTTTGTAGTTTACCAAGGAGTAGTTTGTGGTTTTCTTTATCAAATGCCTTACTGAAATCTAAGTGTACTACATCCAGGACTTTTTTTCTCATTGAACGCTCAGAACGGAGTTCCGGCACCTTTTTTGGATGGAACCTTGTAGGGTAGGCAAGGTGGGTTGTATAACATGTGTGAGTTCCGGCACCTTTTTCTTTTACAAAAAAAGCACTGCCATAGCATTTCCCTGGTCTACTAGTTTAGACACTTTATCAAAGAATAAAATAAGATTGGCTTGGCATGATCTGTTTTTAACAAACCCGTGCTGGCTATTGGTTATGACTTTGTTTGCTTCTAGTTGTTCACAGATCTGTTTTTTGATTATCTTTTCTAGGATCTTCCCATGTATTGATGTTAAACTGATTGGTCTGTAGTTTCCTGGGTCCAGTTTTTTCCCCTTTCTTGAAGATGGAAACCACATCAGCTCTTTTCCAATCCTCAGGTACTTCCCCGGTGCTCCAGGATTTATGAAAGATGTGGTGTAGTTGTTTTGAGATAACATCTGCCAGGTCTTTCAGAATTCTGGGATGTAATCTCTTGGGTCCTGGTGATTTATATTTGCCAAGGTCGGATAGGTGTTCTCTTACCATTTTTTTTGCTTATTTTAATTTTTGTTCTGTTTTGTTTTGTTCTGAGTCGTTGCTTTCCTGACTTTGTCTTTGCATGTTCTGGCTGTCTGCTGATAATCTGTCTTAGTTATGTGCTCCTTTTTCCATTTTTTGTATTTGTCCTTTTTGTCTTTCAGTTTGTCAGAGAGATCTTTGTGCAGTCATGCTGGTTTCTTCTTGAATTTCTTGTTTTTCTTTCTCAATGGTGTTGTGCTGGTCTGGGCTTTTATGATATAATTTTTCAGGATTTTCCATGCTTCTTGGATTGCTTTCCTCTTTAGGAGAGAGAGAGTGTGCTTGTCACTGTGCTTATCTGACATTTGCTTTGACAAATAGATTAATTTATTATTTTCATCATTCTAATTTCCATCCTAGTTTGAAATCCTTAAATTAATTTGTTTAACCAGCTCTCTTCCCCTTCTCCATACTTTTCTTTTCCAACATATACCAGTTTTTTATTTGTCTAATCAAAGTATTTTTTAATTTATGTTTTGTTTAAATACGTTGCTTTCCATTTATCCTTCCCACAAATGATTCATAACTTTCTAATAGTTTCTTTTTGTTATGTAAATAATATATTTTATTTATCAAATTAACTATGAATAAACACATACACACATATTTGCAAATGTTTATCTTCTTCCTGTCTTTTGTTGTTGCAACCCATTATTGTCCTAGAAATATATGTGTGAACATATTAAGCAGCAGCCCCAGAGAGAGAAAAGTTGAGGGATCAGTCAAATCAGGTTATTTCTTCTCTTCAGCTATACGATTCATTCTTAATGTCATGAATTTCAGAGCTCTTGCAGGATAAGTTTTTATTGGCTGCTTTTCTTCTCCAATTCCTCAGACTGAAGTTGATCTGTGATCATCTTTATTTCTAGCTATGTTGAAAACATCATGAGACAGGCCATGCTGCTTCTTACTGACCATTAGGAAAGTACAGAGAAAGACCATGAAAGAAATAGCCAAAGTTTATTGGGAATGGGAAAGGAGAGAAAATAAATAATAGGTGGGACTCTCCAATCAATAATATAATGGATGTTCTAATAAGTCCAAAGTGCTTCCATATTACAAGAAGAAAATCAGCTTTGTTCTGCTACCCAAGCATGAGTTGACTCAACTCCCAAACCTAGCTGCCATGAGGTCGAACACTTTTGAACTAGTTTCTTAACTGCAGCAAAAACCATTGGTGAAACTGCTCTTGGAAAATTTAGCATTAATTTAGCATTAATTTAGCCCTGTTTTTAAAATCATGGAATACAGCAGAAAAGCATATAGGAATGACAAATGTGCAACCAGAAGAGACTCTGTGAAAGAAGGCACTACAGTAATTAGAGACAAGAGGAGAGAGAAACCATTAATTAAAAAGAATGGTTCTGATACTTGCAGAAACCTCCATATGTTATGTCTTTGACATAATTTTAATTTAAGTTTTTCATTTTGTTCTTGTAATCTTGTAATGCCTTACATGCTCATTTTTTCTTTTAATTTTTTCTATTTATGTTATAGCTTAATGATAATAAGTAGATAGGAAGTAATGTGGAACTAGAGCCATTGGCAGCCCACATTTGTGTAAATTTTTGGGGGCCTTAGATGGCCTTAGGCTAGGCTGAAACAGGAAATAAGAGTTGTCCCGTATTTGGGGCCTAAGCAAGTGCATTCTAAATACTTAACAAACATTTAACACATATCTCCCTTGCTTCTCAGCTAACAAAGAGAGAGACAGAGCATCATCTTCACACAAGCACGAAGCCGAAGACACCAGCCTGAAGATGACGAGTGGGACCTCGTCGAAACGTTGCCAAGACACTCTCAAGACCCGAATACACCAAGACATACATACAAACATACATACATACATACATACATACATACATACATACATACATACATACTGTATATATACTGTATATCCATTTTAATGGTAACTAGTTGCCATCTTCTGACTTCTTGCCAAATGCAAGCCTCTATTCTTATTTTAATTAATTTCAAAATGACTTTTTAAAGAAAAGTACACACGTAATAAGGATGGACTCTATATTTATCTGTCTGTCTTCTGTCTGCCTGTGTCTGTTTTGGTTGTTCTTTTTTATAGTTAGCCATTTTGACTGCTTTTTCTCTGGTAGCTGTTTTAAAAACTTTAATTCCACATATACAAAAATGTCCAAAGTGTCAGCCCAACTCACCTCACAAGGTTATAGTTGTGGGGAAAAATAGGAGGAAGATCTGTTCTTATATGTTTGCCACCTTGAGTTATTTGTAAAAATAATAAAGGTGGAATTCAAATAAAATAAAAATAAAATAACATTGATGGAGAGAGACTGACAGAGCTAGGGGAGGAGTCAAGTGGGGAATTAGTCTGGAGTCATTATATAACCATAAGGTGACAAGGTTCAACTTCCCCCCAATACCATTGAATATATCTAGTAGGCTAAATAACTATAGCTTTAGTTTCACACGATTCCGTCCATTAGGTGTAAACAAATAACAGATTGGTCTTGATTGAATTTTTCTTGGTCATCTCCGGGCTTAGGTCTGACATCCAAGATTTTAGTCATAACTCTGCCCTATTTTGCAAAGCTTTAATGAGCTAGCAGCAGGCTAGAATGTCATTGGATATTTAAAATTGGGGCAGAGAAAAATATACGTTGATCTCAAAATCTATTATAAATTGCCATGAATAGTACATATAATGCTGCGAGGGGCAGGGGAGGGGAAACTGGCTTGGATGACATTTCTTAAGAGTCTTTTTTCCCCTTTTTGCTCGTCTATTGTTTTTTCAGCATTTCAAGGTCGATGGTGGTAAAATGTTATTGTTTATTTGTTTGTTTGCTTATTCAATTTGTATAGCAACCTATCTCAAACATGTGACTCTGGATGGCAAACAATCATAAAATCAATTTAATCAATTAAAAACATAATAGAAAAAATTAAATGCATATAGCATATGATATTATAATCTGTAAATGTTAACATAACCAGGAAATGGGACCCACTATTATGAAGGCTTATCCCAAAAACTCTGAGGACAATAATTTGTCCACTCCTATAATGGAAGGTATGGTATATATTAGGGCTACGTTATGCTTTGCTGATAAGAATCTTTTCTGAGGTATTGATTGTGATTTTAGAGCCAGAATGATACTGTAGAAATGTTGGTTTCTTTCATCCTAAAGTGATCAGGAGAAAAGAAATCCAATTATGTGTCACAGGGAACAGGCCAGGCCAATAGCATCTTTTGGCTCATTGAGTAATGAGTGAGTAATGAGTCTTTGTTTCTAAATAGTTTAAATGCTTTGGAAAGGTTTTGAATGGTTTAGAAAGTTTGGGCATTGGGATTTGAAATAATGCATTTTATTTCTTACTGTTGATATCTGTCAGGAAAAACAACAACAACCCTCTACTCTCCATAAGTAAAAGTGGAAATACTTCACTTTGAAATCTTACAACTGCTCTTGGCAAAAATTCGACCATGATGGTTGCCTGAAAGATAATTTTCTGAATTTTATAAATATCTTCTCCAATGACAAGAGCTTGCAAACAATTTCGAGCTCTAATGAGGTGATTTGGGCTTTTCAAGATATCATGAAAATATTTTGAGCAATTTCTGCTTTAGGTAAATGTTTACTTTTGTGAATAAATGAAAGAATTTTGTCTTCATTCCCTGATCCAAAATGTCTTAGGTCATGCTATTTTCAGTAATGATGAATTCTCATTATAAAATAATCCCAGTTATGGATTAAAACATTGGTGTTTTTCTGGCATAGGGTACATAATAAAACAAAGGAAAAATAGTGATTTCTTCTTTGTTTACATGTTTGCTGGAGTTGCATTTTTACAGCATTTATCCTCTTTGATTTATTAGCTTTCCAGAGCAAGCTCTGCTGGGCTGATATGTTCCTTGACATGTAAAGCACCTTCAAAGGCCTCCTGCTGCAAAGTACTATTTATTATTCATAGGATTTTCTGGGAAAAGTAGAAGAAAAATACAGCCAGAGCAGACACCATCACCTGCTCAGGTCAAATATTTTGGCTTCTAAAGTCTCAGAGGTGACATTCTTCTGATTTTCCAAAATTACTAGAAAACAGGACATAATATGCTAATAACTATGCTATAAGTCATAATAACTAGGGACAACAACAGCCAAATAATCTGTTTTTTTAATAGAAAAGAAGTACAATTTATCTGTTTTCTTTTTGATGGAGCTTGAAGGAAAATTTAATGTGGTTGTATTTTTTTTATTCTATTTTTTGTTTTATTCGAAAGAAAATTAAAATACAAAATTTCAAAAAAAAATAAAAAACAAAAATCAAAAGAAAACACAAAACAATCAATTGCATTAAAAAGATTAGAAAAAAACCCCAGTACATAAACAATCCCCTTCATGGATTACTGCCTTGTCGTGGCGAAGGGGCTTGCATAATTCAATGAAGCTATGAGCTATGCCGTGCAGGGCCACCCAAGACGGACAGGTCATAGCCGAGAGTTCTGACAAAACGTGATCCACTGGAGAAGGAAATGGCAACCCACTCCAGTATATTTGCCATGAAAACCCTATGGACAGTACCAAAAGGCAAAACGATATGACGCTGGAAGATGAGCCCCTCAGGTCAGAAGGCGTCCAATATGCTACTGGGGAAGAGCAGAGGGCTAGTACTAGTAGCGCCAGAAAGAATGAAGCGACTGGGCCAAAGCCGAAAGGACACTCAGCTGTGGATGTGTCTGGTGGTGAAAGGAAAGTCCGATGCTGTAAAGATTTTTTCTCCATAGGAACCTGGAATGTAAGATCCATGAATCAAGGAAAGCTGGACGTGGTCAAACAAGAGATGACAAGACTGAACATCGACATCTTAGGTATCAGCGAACTAAAATGGACAGGAATGGATGAATTTAATTCAGATGACCATCAGGTATACTACTGTGGGCAAGAATCCCTCAGGAGAAATGGAGTAGCCTTCATAGTCAATAAAAGAGTAGGAAAAACAATACTGGGATACAATCCTCAAAATGACAGAATGATCTCAGTTCGAATCCAAGGCAAACCATTCAATATCACAGTAGTCCAAGTCTATGCCCCAACCACCAGTGCTGAAGAGGATGAAATTGACCGGTTCTATGAAGCCCTACAGCACCTTATAGAACTAACACCAAAAAATGATGTTCTTATCATCATGGGGGATTGGAATGCTAAAGTAGGAAGCCAAAAGATAACCGGAATAACAGGCAAGTTTGGCCTTGGAGTGCAAAATGAAGCAGGGCACAGGCTGATAGAATTCTGTCAAGAGAATTCGATGGTCATAGCAAACACTCTTTTTCAACAACCCAAGAGACGGCTCTACACATGCACATCACCAGATGGTCAACACAGAAATCAGATTGACTATATGCTCTGCAGCCAAAGATGGAGAAGCTCTATACAATCAGTAAAAACAAGACCAGGAGCTGACTGTGGCTCAGACCATGAGCTTCTCCTTGCAAAGTTTAGGCTTAAACTGAAGAAAGTAGGGAAAAGCACTAGGCCACTCAGGTATGAATTAAATCATATCCCTGTTGAATATACAGTAGAGGTGACAAATAGATTTAAGGAATTAGATCTGATAGACAGAGTGCCTGAAGAACTATGGACAGAGGTTTGTGACATTGTACAACAGGTAGCAACCAAAACCATCCCAAAGAAAAAGAAATGCAAGAAAGCAAAATGGCTGTCTGAGGAAGCTTTGCAAATAGCTGAGGAAAGGAGGGAAGTGAAAGGCAAGGGAGAAAAAGAAAGATACGCCCAACTGAATGCAGAATTCCAGAGAATAGCTAGAAGAGATAAGAATGCCTTCTTAAATGAACAATGCAAAGAAATAGAAGAAAACAATAGAATAGGGAGGACCAGAGATCTTTTCAAGAAAATTGGAGAGATGAAGGGAACGTTTAATGCAAAAATGGGCATGATAAAGGACCAAAATGGCAGGGACCTAACAGAGGCAGAAGAGATTAAGAAGAGGTGGCAAAATTACACAGAAGAACTATACAAGAATGAGCTTAACGTCCCTGATAATCACAATGAGGTGGTCACTGACCTCGAGCCAGACATCCTAGAATGTGAAGTGAAGTGGGCCTTAGAAAAGCTGAGCAACAACAAAGCTAGTGGAGGTGACAGTATTCCAGCTGAGCTATTCAAAATCTTAAAAGACAGTGCAGTAAAAGTGCTACACTCAATTTGCCAGCAAATTTGGAAAACTCAACAATGGCCACAGGATTGGAAAAGATCAGTTTACATTCCAATTCCAAAGAAAGGCAGTGCCAAAGAATGTTCAAACTATTGCACCATTGCACTCATTTCTCATGCTAGTAAAGTCATGCTTAAAATCCTACAAGCTAGACTTCAGCAGTATGTGGATCGAGAGCTACCAGAAGTACAGGCAGGATTTCGAAGAGGCAGAGGAACTAGAGATCAAATTGCCAACATACGCTGGATCATGGAGAAAGCTAGGGAGTTCCAGAAAAACATCTACTTCTGCTTCATTGACTATGCTAAAGCCTTTGATTGTGTGGATCATAACAAACTGTGGCAAGTTCTTAAAGAGATGGGAGTACCAGACCATCTTATTTGTCTCTTGAGAAACCTATATGCGGGTCAAGAAGCAACAGTGAGAACTGGACACGGAACCACTGATTGGTTCAAAATTGGGAAAGGAGTCCGGCAAGGCTGTATACTGTCGCCCTGCCTATTTAACTTATATGCAGAGCACATCATGAGAAAGGCAGGGCTAGATGAATCAAAAGTTGGAATTAAGATTGCCGGAAGAAATATCAACAACCTAAGATATGCAGATGATACCACTCTAATGGCAGAAAGTGAAGAAGAACTAAAGAGCCTCTTGTTGCGGGTGAAGAAGGAGAGTGCAAAAGTTGGGTTGAAACTTAACATTAAGAAAACCAAGATCATGGCATCTGGCCCTCTCAATTCCTGGCAAATAGATGGGGAAGAAATGGAGGTAGTGACAGATTTTATTTTCCTGGGCTCCAAGATCACTGCAGATGGGGACTGTAGCCAAGAAATTAAAAGACGCTTGCTCCTGGGGAGGAAACCATGGCAAATCTAGACAGCACACTAAAAAGCAGAGACATCACCCTGTCAACAAAAGTGCGTATAGTCAAGGCTATGGTCTTCCCAGTTGCAATGTATGGCAGTGAAAGTTGGACCATAAGAAAGGCTGAGCGCCAAAGAATTGAGGCCTTTGAACTATGGTGCTGGAGAAGACTCCTGCGAGTCCCTTGGACTGCAAGGCGATCAAACCGGTCAGTCCTAGAGGAGATCAACCCTGACTGCTCTTTAGAAGGCCAGATCCTGAAGTTAAAACTCAAATACTTTGGCCACCTAATGAGAAGGAAGGACTCACTGGAGAAGAGCCTAATGCTGGGAAAGATCGAGGGCAATAGAAGAAGGGGACGACAGAGAATGAGGTGGCTGGATGGAGTCACTGAAGCAGTAGGCGTGAGCTTAAATGGACTCCAGAAGATGGTGGAGGACAGGAAGGCCTGGAGGAATGTTGTCCATAGGGTCGCGATGGGTCGGACACGACTTCGCAGTTAACAACAACAACATAAACAAATTTTATCACCCCCTAATTGAATATTCATTAATATATTACTACAATATTGGTTCCTAACTCTTGTGGGACAGCCCCTCCCCCAATTTTTAAACTAGTAAATCTATTTGCAGATTATTGACCTGTCTTCTTTATACCATATTAATGACAAAATAGTTAACAGGAATAATAACAACAACAACAAGATTAAGATTTCAAAACTCTCTGTTAACAAATTGTTATTGTAATGTAATCCATTTGCCACTGCATCTTATCTTATCCCAAAAGATAACAGCGATTCAGTCTGGATCAAATATCCACGTTTGTTTCTCTTATCAATTGCTGTCTAGTTAAATATAATAGATTCAGTCTCCACAGTGGGGCCATCTTCCCAATAAAGTCTAAATAGAAGTGGTTTCCAGTTAGGTGTAATAAATCCATTTTTCAATCTCCCTCAGTCTTTGTAAGAAAATAGAATTTGTCTCTTCCCCATTCCATCAGACTCCTAGTATTTTAAGGATATGCCATCTCAAATTTCAAAATTAATTCTCCAGTTGCGGGGATATCTCTTTGGTCTGCAACTTTCAGATCAGAGTCTTTTTGTGAATCTTTATGAAAAACTACATGCCTCTGCATATTTTCTACAGCCTTTACCATCTCATCAAACTTTTTTAAAAAAAAGCTTTCAGCAAAAAGCTGCATAATATCCAAGAGATTTTTCTTAGATTTCAGCTACTATTGCTTGCCTGTAATCTGATATATTACTACTCTGTGTAACTTGGTCAGGTAAAAAAGAGCAGTGAAGGTCTTTGTCCCTCAGTCCCCTAGAACATTCTATTCTGATTCCATGCAGAAACACTTGGTGTTCCCAATATTGTGGAATAGAAGAAGGACAGAAAGGTCTGAGATTCACATTTTCCATCTGCACCATTAACATGCTTCTTACAGTTGTGCCCAACACTAAGATGACTATTTTTTCTTCACTATCCTGGTTGTGACAATTGTTTCAACAATTTTCCAACTTGTCCCAAATAAATTCCACTCAGGTTTACCAGCCCATACTGAGATTTAATAAAATCAACAACTCAACTTCAACAAATGTGATTAAAGACCATCTCAGCTACTTTAGCCACCAGCCATCAGCAGAATAAAATTCTTGTCTCCATATTATACTTTCACAGATATAATCTATGAATATCACTATGGGAATGTAACACAGAGTAAATGGTCATCAGTTTTCTTGTTTTTGATTCACACTCTCCAGATTGTTAATACTAAATAGTAAGTTAATATTAACACCAGGTTCGCCTGGTGCACCAGTTGTGGCCCTATCTAGACCGGGATGCCCTACATACGGTCACTCATGCGCTTGTGACCTCTCGTTTAGACTACTGCAACGCTCTCTACATGGGGCTGCCCTTGAGGACCACTCGGAGGCTCCAACTGGTACAGAATGCAGCCGCGACAGTTGTGTTGGGAGTCTCCCGATACTCCCATGTTACACCTCTGCTCCGTGAGCTGCATTGGCTCCCAGTTGTCTTCCGGGTAAGATTCAAGGTTCTGGTAATGGTTTTCAAGGCCCTACATGGCATGGGTCCAGAGTACCTTAGGGATCACCTGCTGCCGGCGTCAACGTCCCTCCGCCCTGTGCGTTCCCACAGAGAGGGCTTCCTCAGGGTGCCACCGGTCAGAGAATGCCACCTGGTGGCCCCCAGGGGGAGGTCCTTCTCTGTGGGTGCACCGGAATTGTGGAACCGCTTGCCGGTTGAGCTCCAGATGGCGCCCGACCTTCGCTCCTTCCGACGCAATCTGAAGACTTATTTGTTCGAACAAGCCGGCCTGGCCTGATGGGGGATGGGTTTGGATTTTATTGTTGTTTTAAATGTATTTTAATCTATTGTTGTAACTTGGGCATCTTGTTTAATTCCTTTTTAATTTTTGTATTTTTTATTTTTATATGTTTGCCCTGTTCACCGCCCTGAGTCCTTCGGGAGAAGGGCGGTATACAAATAAAATTAATAAATAATAAATAAATATCCAGTGAATAATTCCATCAATGTATCACATCACAGCTATGGTCAGATAAAGATAACTGATGGCATTTCCACCTTTAAGTTTTATGTTGTCATAGTCCTTGGATATATTTCTTTACTAATTAAATTTTTAACTTGTCCATGCTTGATGTTTTCTTTT
The DNA here is from genome assembly GCF_964194415.1 of Vipera berus. NCBI lineage: Eukaryota > Metazoa > Chordata > Lepidosauria > Squamata > Viperidae > Vipera > Vipera berus. The sequence goes on from NC_138209.1 coordinate 62,962,823, forward strand.
GTGAGGTTTGTGTATACCGGTATGTGTGTTTGCAGGAATATTTCTGTATGATAGTGATTGTGAGGGCTTGTTGTGATTAACTAACTGTTTATTCAAACAATGGTGTCCAGAAGAAATAAATATCAGTTCAGGGACTGTTTAAAATGATGATGGTGCTGGAGAATCATGGTTATGACTGGTCCTCAGAGTTCCAGCCATACCAGCATCCTTATGGTCATGTGATTGTGAACTTACTGCTTGGAAACCATCTCTCACTTATGCCTCATGATCATGCCTCATGATCATGTGATTGATATTTGAAAGCTTCCCTGCTAGCTTCTCCAGAAAGTCAAAAGTGAAGCATGATTCCCTCACCCTTATGCACCCCTGTGCACCCTCCCCAAAACCTATTGTGCTGTGTCTCCCACTCTTCCTAGTACATTACCTAGCAGTAGTGACTTATCTGCCAGACAGCCTGTTGGACTTGCAATTTCTTGCTGACTTCCATACTATCTTCAGTTTGGGAAGCTGGCAGGAAGTTGTTTCACCTAATGACCATGGGATTTAGTTAGTGACAACAATCAGAATTGCAGAGATGGTCATTGTTAGGAGATGCAGTGATGCTTTATAATGGTGTCACTTAGCTATAGAAATTCTGGTCCCAATTGCCATCATAAGTCAAGGACTAGCTGCATGCAAAATGAGTTGATATAGCTACAGTATTTTTAGAAAAGAATTAGATCCTCCAGATGTTTCTTTACCAACTCCAAATTTCTGGGTTCATATGATACACTCAACAATCAACTAACCAAATGAGTTTGGCTTGCAAGGTGCACCATGCTAAAAGATGATTGTTAAAATCAAAGATAAATAAAATTAATCAGAATCCCAGGCAGACAGCAGAAAAAGAGAAACAACTAGAAGAAAGACTGGAATTGAATGATCTCTGAAATAAAACTAACCACATTTTCCATAAAATGTGAATAATAGTTTAGCTAGTATGGGAGGTATCCCATTCAGTTTTCCCCAGGAGGGGGAAGTAATATAGCCAACTATGCACTTTGTATGTGTGTCCACATGATTCACTGAATAATAAACTAGCCATCCATGTTTTAGTCTAGTATGGTGTACATGCCCAGCTGAGATGATTATTTTATTATTTAGCATGTTGTGGATAATTGTTCCTTGAGAGTGCAGCTCATATCAAGGTCATAGTACATTTTTTATCTTTGAAGATGACTTAAGTTATGGTAAATAGTCTCTCTCAAAAAGCTAAATGCTAAATTCCTTTTAAGCAATGTAGAACTTTTTTTCCCATTCAAATGTCTGAAATTGGATGAGTACCATAAAGAGAATTCATGTTAATTACAAAAGTAAACTATGTTACTTTTTTGCTGATAAGGCTGATCAGCATGTTAAAACTAATCATTGATTAGTTAACCCTTAACTAAACATACTGTCAATACTATTGATCAGAGGTTTGTAAATCTGTGAATGTTTTTAGGTTTGATTGTTAAAAGAACTTCACACAGAGCTGGAGGCTAGCAAGATAACAAGGAAACTCATTAGACTGAGTGTAATATTGATCTAACTGGGAAGGGATGTTTGTTCAGATGGTGATTAGTTTATATCAATTTCTGGTTATGTCTGAAAACAGTGCAAATTCTTCTGGTCCATTAAAGCCAGAAAGTTCCTTTAGGCTGGTCAATAGTTATAAAAGACAAGTTATTTTTCCTGATGGCCAAAAATAATATCGATCATTTCAAGAAGCATAGCCCATCTGTATTTTCAGGGAAAGTGTAATGTACGTTTGTTTGCCATGGTGCTGTAAGGACTTACTGAAACTACTCAATCTGCATTGTTTTACAAAGGGTCTAGACTAATTCAATGCCCTAATCTGAAGCAAACAATAGAAAATAAATTTTATTATTCTATTATTCCATAAGGTAACTTTATTTTTTGTTTGTTTCTCACCAGAACTTTTTGAGAATAAAATGACAAATGTCACAGGAAATAACGTGGGAAATTTTGAATGATAGTCTTTATTTATTTATTTATTTATTTATTTATTTATTTATTTATTTATTTATTTATTTATTTATTTATTTATTTATTTTTTAATTACCTATTTAAGGTACATAACAAAAAATATGATCAAATTTTCAGCAATAGCATTCTTTAAAGAAGGAACAGCCAAATTCTACACTGTACATCTGGGTTGAAATCGTTTTGTGCAAAGAAAAAAGGTTGATATAAATTGTGATGTCTCTTTGAATGTGATGGAGTCCAGTGATGTGGACTAAGGTGGAAGAAGTAGGGAAGAGTGCATGAATCTTCTTGCAAAATAAATCAGTGACATAAGATGCCCAGGGTTATAACTAGGAGAGAAAATACAATGAAGATTTCTCAAGACCTTTCTCTTCCAGAAAGATTCTATGTCTGGGCCCCCAATGATTAAAACCAAGGCTTACTTATATGAGAATACATCTGATCCTTATTCCTGTATAAAATCTATTCATTTTCTTCATATGCACTCTCTATAAGTAGTAATGTACAGTGAACTTTCTATCCTGTGTTTATACTTTTTTCAATGAGCAGCATTGCTCATCAGGTGTAAAAATCCCCACCCTAGCATAAAAGCCTTCTGTACATTCCAAATTTTGCTCATTGTACCCATTCAGTTTCTACAACATACCTTTCCAGGCACAATTAATCCTGTTCATAATCCTGGCTCAGGATTTCTGGGAGTTGAAGTCCACGAGTCATAAAAGAGCCAAGACTGCCTACCCTTGCAATAGTCTTTCGAAAGCCAATAGAGGGAGTTTTTGGTTTTTTTTGCAAAAAAAAAAAGGTGCCGGAACGCCGTTCTGAGCGTTCTATGAGAAAAAAGCCCTGTTTATATCTCTTTCTAACCTGGGAACTGTTAATTCTTTCTTGATTAATCTCAGCTCTTTTATGCTTAATCATTGCTTCCTTTTTTAAAATTTTCCAGATGCCATAGTTATAATCACACACCATATCTTTGGTTAAGACTCTCACATAATATTGTATAGTAACATGGAAAAAGGTAAAGCTAAAGTTTTCACCTATTCAGTTGTATCTGATTCTAGAGGGCGGTGCTCATCTCCATTTCTTAGCTGAGCTGAAGTCCCTTTTCATTGGCACGTGGCCAGCATGACTATGCACCCTGGTCCACGGAATACTGTTACCTTCCCATGGAAGTGGTACCTGTTTATCTACTCACATTTCATGGAGAAACTATAGACTATGTTACTACCTTTAGTCATGCTATTGCCACATGTATCATTTTATACTAGTATTTATTATTTTGGGAATAGTTTGATCAATGCATCATACACTTCAATTTTACTTTAAGCAAACATAGATATCTAATTTAGAGACTATTTTTCAAGCCAACATACTGTTGCCTGCAATGTTTGTTTTTGATGTATTCTCATTACACATAAATATTGTAGACTAAATATGTTGTGAATTATTACTTGGATAATCACATCATTTAGTTTTAGTAAAAGTTTTTTTTTTAATCCCATTTATATCCCACCCTTCTCCGAAGACTCAGGGCAGCTTACCATTTAAAGCACAAATCAATGTGCTTAGCAATAGCCTTCATTCTATGTATATGCCTGCTTATTAGGGCTTTCCCCCCCCAAAGCGGCATTTTTACAAAGTCAGCTTATTGCCGCCAACATCATTTAGTTTTAGTAAATGTTTTGCTGATAATCTTTCAGTTCTTTTTATAACTGAGTCATGCTGTATATATTACTATTATTTTTATTTTTATTGTATTGTATTGTAATACATTTTTATTGCATTTTCATGTTTTCAAACAGCTTATAATTAAAGCAGCATATATGATGAAATATAAAATATAATATGAAATACTATAAGTAAAAATTCACTAAAAGCATCCCTACAATAAAAAATATTAGAAATAATCTAATACAAAATATCAAATGATCTGTAAGCAAAGATACATGGCTTCATCAGGCATGAAAGGAATATAAGGCTTTAGTTTTTAGATATTTAACTTTTAGGATTTCAGTCTTATCTAAAATATATCACAGGTATAAACACATTTGCCATTAAAGCACAACCAAAGTTCCTGTAAAAGAAATTACCACTCATTCAATGATATATTTTATCATATAGACAACTTTTTATTATCAGTCATTATGGTTTCTTATGTTTTTCACTGCTAATCTGAATTAATAAAAGTTTGGAATAATCAGTTGTTGACATCTTCCAGAAGCATTATTCTATACATTAAACATCAAAGTGATTTTGCCATCAAGCTTTTCATTCGATTTTAAAATGATTTTTTCTTCAGCATTTCTAATTATTATAATCAAAATCTGGCAACATTCCATTTACTAAATATGCTATTCACTTCTTCATGTACATCATAAAAAAGTAATTTTCAGAAATGGCTTCATTAATAACTGTGATCATAATGCTCTTGGTTTTAATTTCCTATGAATGGAATGAATAGAAGTTATATCACTTTTTAATTAACAAGCTAGAAAAACTAAATGTACAAGGAGGTAAAATGTCTTTTATGGCTCAGTTATGAACACTGAATTTTTTTGGATAGAACATTAATGTGAAGTAGGGATTAATTAATTGAATGTAATATAATAAAAACATCTTAAATGTTATCGAAGGACAGTAAGGGTGCTGTGCTTGTTGGTTATCTAAGGGCACAAACTAGCAAACAATTATTTTTAGGCAGACAGCTTGTCATTCAAAATCTCTATTGGAAAGTCATAAATAATAGTCCTGTATAATACTCTAGGTTTCTCTTCAGGTCATATTATTGTATAATAAAAATCACTTTTATAACAACTTGGTATGAACATTTATCTCATATAGCATTTCTATACAGTAGAACTGGAAATGCAAAAAGAGTACTGTAAAAATATTTTAGTGGTTATTCAATAATATTATATATGAAGATTATTATGATACACTGCTTTCACTTATTAATATCTATAATACATTTATTTAAATATTAAATTGTATTTGTCAAAGGGTTGCTTCAGGTCATGTTGATCATATAAAGCTTACAATTAGATATCTAAATGGATTACTGTTCAGTATCAACTTAATTATTTTCAAGTTAAGAACTATATTTTTTTACATTGGTCAATATAAAGTATAGTAGAAATGTAGCTAAACCTATCAACTTTACATATGTCAAAAGTTAACTAGTGTAAAAGACTTTTGGGATGAAAACTCCTATCCAAAAGAATCTTACTGTGTACCTACTCTACTCCAAGTACAAATAAAAGGGTTTTATTTTTATTATACTTTTAGGCTGTTTTATTGGCACTATTGTTGTTTTGACAAGTGACCATCAACGTTGTTTTTTTTAAAAAAAATAGTTGAGTGAGATCATTTCAGTGAATAGTTGTAAAGTCCTGCCTCAGCTAGTGCTCCCAAGAAAGAAGAACTCTTGAGACAGACATTATCTCAAAAGGAACTTTTATTGAGAGGTAGTGATAGCAAGATCTAGTATTTTCCCACATGAAATGTTACATTGAAGTATCCTTTATAGACCCTGCCCCAATGGCCAAATGTCCGGTTTGATTTCATCCAATCTTCAGGTGCAAAGTTGTTATGGGAACCAAATTGATAAGTGCAGTTCCCAGGCACCATTCTCAGGGTTTCGTTCCCTCTTGGCCTCTCGATCTCCTCTCCCAACAGAATGGCAGACCCGAACATACAAAGAAAAGCCATAAAATAAATTAGGGTCTGACAATAGTGCTACATACTCTTTTGAAATATAGCTTCTCTAACAAGAAATAATTAGAAAGAGGATAAAATTATATTAGTTTCTTCTTAGCCTTTGCTATATGAGTTCATAACATTTGTTTGTGGTATGTGTGTGTGCTTTGCAACAGAAACAGTATTCACACAGAATTACCAGTTACTGTCTGAATGTAGTTCTGGATTTAATTTTCTAATATTGCTTATTTGCCTTAAGTGGTTTCCTTATTACTTAGTTATACCTATATAAGTATTATTTTTATAACTACTATATATCTATATGGGATTTGTAGAAGTAAAATTTGAATGCATTGGCAGAAGAGATAGATATAAGCGAGAGAGAGGAAGGAAGCTAAACATGGTACTAGGTTTGAGTGTTTCCACGATATCACAGGTGTTTCTGAAATCTTGGAAAGCCAAGCTGATTAATCTTGGAAGGTAACTGAATCAACCTTAGGTAATAGTTCAAGAAATGATTAGTTCAAGAAATGCAGTAATTCCTCTGGAACTTCAGGCTAAGGTGGTTTCTCATTTTCAGAAAATCCTTATCATGCCTCTAGGATCCCACCCTTTCAATTCTTCCCTTTTTTCTATTTTCCTTCCCCACCAGAGACCATAGCTATGGTTTATTTTTTGTTCTTTTGACATAAAACATTAATACATCAGAAGAAACAAACAAGAAAAAAGTGGAGTTCTTAGGTAATAGTTCAAGAAATGATTTTGCAGTAATTCCTCTGGAACTTCAGGCTAAGGTGGTTTCTCATTTTCAGAAAATCCTTATCATGCCTCTAGGATCCCACCCTTTCAATTCTTCCCTTTTTTTTCTATTTTCCTTCCCCACCAGAGAGCATAGTCATGGTTTATTTTTTGTTCTTTTGACATAAAACATTAATACATCAGAAGAAAAAAAACAAGAAAAAAGTGGGGTTCTATATTTTGTTTTCCCATTGTTTTCCTATTTGTTTTCCAGTTCTCAGAGCAAGGCAAGAACAAGTGCTGACATTGCATAGAAGCATAAAAGGATGATCGTGACAAGGCAGGCTCACCACAAGGGCTTTAGTTCCTTTTCAGTGATAATTAGTGCATTACTGCAAAGTAGGAAAAAACCAGAAGAAAAGCTGTGTCAACTTGTCTGTTTTTACCAATCATATGAGTATTGTCTTTTCCTAGAAATGAGTTGTCTTTTTTCTAAGAAAGTCATAATAATTTTTCTACAATAAAACAATTGATGAGATTTCTACTAAATTGCATTCTGAAGATAATTTAGATTTGGGGTTATGAAACGTGACTGTATAATAACATTGGGAACATTTAATCAAACTTGAACTGTTTAAGTGGTAGTTCTTCAGCCTTTACACCACTGATAATAAATGAATCTCACATGCAATTATCCCTTCAAACAATATTCACCAGCTGTCAGTAGAATATTTTCCTATTTGGAAAATAAAATTTATATTTCTGTACTCAAAGCTGTTAAGTGACTTTAATGCTGGATTCAGTAACTCTCCCTCAGCCTTTTTAAGAGACCATAATATGCAAACCAGCCTCACTGCTCTGCTGTTTGCCAGAGCTGCCCTTAGAGAATCAAGTCAGGCAGCTGTTATGCTAAAGTCAGGCAAGAAAAAGGTGCAGAGCTGTTCTTGATACTACCTGTGCCTCCATTTCACATGTAACTATTCCATTTAATCAATTAATGAATAAGAGGGATTACTATGAACTTTTTTTACTGATATAATTATATTGCCATATGTTTTTCTTTTATTAGAAATATTCTAGTTCCTATCATAACAAAGTTTAATTTGATGACTAAAGTCTCAGTTAACACTACCTCCAAAACCAGATTTTCTATTTTTTTTACATAAGGCTTCCTTGTGAAATTTTCTATTGAAGGTAATAAACTTCAATTAGCCTTTATATTGATTTTCTAATTTTGCTTTGCATAGCACAGCTGCAGTCCATTATCAGCTGTCACTGGTACACTTTCTAGCCTGTTATTTTCCTCTGGTGCTTTTATATCTTCCTCCATTTGTGCAAGCTTGTTGTACAGAGGTCACAGATGGCCTGTCTGACACAGCACTTCCACATAAAATACAGTGAAATGATTTTGGATTACCTTTTTTTTCTTGAGCACTAGAAGTAATAAGTTTCAAACTTATTTCACATGACTTGTGACCTTAGTTTCTCCCCCCCCCTTTTGCCCTAGTCCTGAGCCATAAATTTTAAAAAGAGATTTGTTCTTATCTTCACACTACAGGAAATATTATTAGTTCAATTTCTGCACATCTGTTCCTAACTTTCAAATTAGAATTTCATTTTCCCCCCAGAAGTCTACAATTTGGAGGTTGTGTGGATCTAGCCGTGCAAACTATGGTATAAAGCCAGCAGAGCTCCCAGCTTACCTTCCTATGGAGAGAACCCTATTCATACAGACAGAATTTATGATATTGGCTCTTGGCATTTCCTAACCATTAGGAGCTCTATTGCCCTGTAGATATGCTGATGCTGATATATGTATTGTGAAAAAGAAACATTTAAATTACCTCAGTGCATTATTTATTTATTTATTTTTATTTATTTATAAAATTTATTGGCTGCCCACCTTACATAGGATAACTTTACAGTCCTAAAAATATGTATATAGATATACAATTAAAACATACATAATTAAAATCAAGCATTAAAACCTAACTACGTATTAGGAGGGCAGGGATGGAGAGGGGCGGGGATGTGGGATCTGTTGTTACTTGATCAACCAGCTCCACTGTGCTGTTCCCTCACTGGGGCCCCAAGCAAACACATCTATAGGTCCTTATGAAAATAAGAGGATTGGGGCTAACCTCACATCGGAGGGGGGAGGCAAGACGTTCCAAAGGGCAGGAGCAGCAGCAGAGAAGGACCTCCTGGACTCTGCCAGCCAGAATAATCAGGCTGACAGGATCTGCAGCATGCCATCACAAGTGGGACATGACAATCAAGTAATGTGGACCCATGCCAGGAAGGGCTTTAAAGGCGATCACCAACACCTTGAATTGCACTGGAAGCAGACTGGTAACCAACAGATCTTTTGAAGCAGTGGTGATACAAGTGCTATTCTTGGGGTCCCCTAAACTGCCCATGCTGCTGCACTCTGTACCAGCTGTAGCTTCTGAATGCTCTTCAGAATGTAGAGTGCATTACAATAGTCCAACTGTGAGATGACCAGGGACCGAATGACTGAGCACAGAAAATCCTGATTGAGGAAAGGCCACAACTGGCACCCAACATAAAGTTGTACAAAGGCTCTCCTAACCACAACTGCCACCTGCTCCTTGAGCAGGAGTCATAGTCCAGGAGAAACCCCAAGTGGCGGACTGGATCTTTCTGGCACACTACCACCCCATCCAGATTCAAAGATGACAAAGTCCATGCCAGCCAGGCTCATGATTGACCTAATTTATTTCCTTGAGATTCTTTTAATTTATTGTAAACATGTAAGAGGTGGCATTTGAAAGGGAGATGAGAAATAACCCATATAGTTTGCTTTTTGATAAAAAGGATAATCTTCACCTGGCCATGGTTTTTTTCACTGCTGTTTTGTGTGGCTGCTCGAGACACATTCTTACATGTCCAAATGTACTTCTGAAGTTTTCAGAATGAAATGGAAATTCAGAAATAGAAGGCAGTAGTTGAATCCACATGGTGTTCTAAGCGATTGGTTGATTTAACCATCTTTTACACAGTCTGACATAGTGATTATGGGCACACAATATTCTGTGCCAGAACCAAACAAAGCCCAACATGATCAAGATATGAACTAGCTAGCGCTGTCTGTAAAAACTAGTACATTTCAGCCTTGATGCTTTCTAGAGTGTGAAGAATTGCATTGTTTGTAACCGAGAGCTCTTGGTTCTCACTAAGGAATAATTTTATCAAAGCTTTCCCTTTTGCTTCTCATCATCATACTTCTGGGAGACATAGAAGGGACTTAGCATTTTCTGTGCATTTTGTAATAACAGAGAAGAGAATACCTGTACTCACTGCTGCAATCAGATATGTATTGATGCCCCTGAGTCCCCAGCTTTCAAAGGAAGTTAGAACATCACTTTCCTCCTGTCAGTTGTTCATAAAATATTCAGTCTGTATTATCATACATGCCAATATTCAGGTGGCATTGACACTTTGCTATATCTACTGAAAATAATTTTGTTTCTTGAGTGTTTGACCTGATTGTTTTAAGTTCTTTTCCCCCATAGTACATAATACACTATATTTCAGTTCTACTCAGTGTTCATTGTTTATCCTTTATCCTTATCCTTACCTTTCTCATGTTGTAGAGTGTGTGACAATTTTTCTCTACCCATCCGTATATCCAGTCCTTTATTTGTCTCTCAGAAGGAAGTTGCAGAGAATTTAGTGGAATTTCCTCCCTGCTAATTCTATACATTAAAGTTTGTAACCAGAAAATACAGCTTAAGGGACATACTTCAAAACTATTGCCTGGCAAGGGGAGAATGGAGAAGTCTTGGGGAAATGATATATAACAAATTTAACTCTACATCATTGACTCATTTCTCATACATCTTTGAAAACCATGTATTCAGGAGTTTTCATTTCTTTCCCAAACCATTCATCGAAAACTGTAGTGTTGATGCTACAGGGCTTTTGAAAACATGGCTGTTCCATGCACAAAGAATCCATACATCACACCACTATCAACAAAATTCAGTTACTCTCTAGGTTTGAATTATTAAAGGAATAGAAAATTAGGAAACATAGGAAACAGGATCTTATATCAGCAATAAGAAATCAATTCTTATATTAACTCTAGCAAAGGTGCCTGGTGCTTCTCAGCTCTCCGCCATCATTTTCTAATTCATCACATAATGTCTTTTGCTTAACTTGTTAAATACAATATATATTTACAGTGAAACTAGCAAAGACCTGAAGTGCAATGATTATATGCATTTTACCTTTAGCAGGAAGTTCAAAGAACTTTCTCTTTCTCTGGTCCTGTGTCCTACAGAGGCTGCCTCTCCCCCTTTCTATTGTCAGGACCTACTTCAAGCCCACATCTTAAGAAAGCAGAACTCTTGGAAACAATTTCTTCCAAGCAGGAACTTTTATTAAGAATAGGAGATAGCAGGCATAATAGAGAGGATCTGAGATTTCCCACGCAACACAGAACATTATAGTGTCCCCAAGCAGGACCCCACCCCATAGATCGACTCCCCCCATGTGGGATAGCCAATCCCCAAGTGTTAAGTCCATTGTGGGAAAGGAGAAGATAATATTGGCCTGTCTCCAGCTCTTCACACCTTTCTCTGGGAGCGTAGACAAAATCCAGGCACTGAGGTTAGACTCCTATCTCCTCCTTTGTTCTCTTCATTGGCAGTTTAAAAGATAGGGTTCAGAGACAGAAATAATGCAGGAAACAGGATACAGACCCAATAAACAAAGTAAGGGATTACATTGTAGTGAGGGGAGGAAGTGAAAGCAATGCCCTGCAGGCACATCCCCCCTCCCCCTTGGAAGCATGGCAAAACCCAGGAGAGTTGGAATGAAATAGAAATGAAATGAAATAAAATAGGAATGGGTTTTGACATCTATTCTGCTTTCTACTTTGAGTGAAAATGGCTGGAGCTGACAGAAGGAAGATGAAAAGGAAACAGGGCCTTGTCTCTTGTTGTGGTTCAGGCCATGATTTATGATTTTTTTTTTCACCTGGATTTGGGAGAGGTTACTTTTCCAGTTTTTAAAACAATATCAAATCTATAGTATTTTCAAGGCTTACATAACAGGTTTTCTTCATGAATGAAGGCGAATATACATGTCTGAGGAAAATGCTGCAGGATCCAATCTGGGTTGGTCACTGGGACCAGGGGTTTTATCTTCCAAGCTTTCGACCTTGTGCTAAAGGCCATCTACAGGGAACCTCACTCTGAAGTTCCTGAAGATGGGCTCCAGCATGAGTTTTCTTTCATGTTTCTTTCTTGAAATGACAAAACTATGCTACTGATTTTTAACAAGTTTGGTCAGACACTGAACACAGAATAACAGAGTTGTAAGGGATCTTGGAGGTCTTCTAGTCCAATCCCTTGTCCAAGCAGGAGACTTTAAACTATTCCATACAAATTGTCCAGTCTCTTCTTAAAAACCTCCGGTGACGAAGCACCCACAACTCTGGGAGCCAACCTGCTCCAGTAATTTATTGTTCTTACTGACAGTAAATTTCTCCTTAATTCTAGGCTGGATCTCTATTTGATAAGCTTCCATCTGTTACTTTTTGTCCTGCCCTCAAGTGCTTTGGACTAGGTCAGGGGTCGGCAACCTCGGCTCTTTTATGACTCGTGGACTTCAACTCCCAGAATTCCTGAGCCAGCAATGCTGGCTCAGGAATTCTGGGAGTTGAAGTCCACGAGTCATAAAAGAGCTGAGGTTGCCGACCCCTGGACTAGGTCAACCCTCTCTTCTCTGTGATAGCATCTCAAATATCATGCTATCCCAAGTTCTTCTCTGCATTAGACTAGACCACAGGTCTGCAACCCGCGGCTCCGGAGCCCCATGCGGCTCTTTCAGCCATCTCCTGCGGCTCCCAGTCTTCTGCTATGTGTAGTGCCCCCCCAAAAAGTGGGACTAAAAAAGTTTAGCCAATCAATTCAAATATGCAGGGTAGGTGCATATCTCGCCTTGGCTCCACTCTTCAGTCAAACCTTGTTCTGCGCATGTGCGCATGTACGCGCATGCGCACACTTTTTTTGCGGCTCCCAGTTTTTCCTTTTGTGAGGGAACCGGTTCCGAGTGGCTCTTTCACTGTTTCAGGTTGCTGACCCCTGGACTAGACAAACCCTAATTTAGATGGGTTTATAATTGATATTATTTTAGTTGGAAAGTAATCAAATTAACACTTATTTCTCTTAGCCATTCCATGCTTTTCATCTGTTTAATAATGTTGAAACCAGCAAAAGTTACTTTACCACCTTTTATACAAGACAATAATCCGATGCAGTTTCATGCTTAATCCAATAAATCATGGTATTATTCTGTTTATGGGACAAAAGAGGCAGTTGTATTGCCTGCTGCAATGTTATGCATGTTTATTGAGTAATAAATAAATCTTGTAGTAGGAAAATTAAAAATATTTTAAAAGCAAAGATAGAAATAAAACAGCAATTTTAATCGTGTCTTTGGCACCCAGATATGACTTTGTGAGACTTTTTTTCAGGCTGAGGTTCACAGAAAGGACACTACAATGAGAACAATGGAAAACCTTGTGCACACCTGTCAAGTATTTGCCACTGCCTGATAAAGTGCCACTCTCTGTCAGATAAAAACGTAATTTGAACTCTGCTTAATCAGGCCACCATTGCATCTAGTCTTATAATCTATTTGTAGAATAATCAGATGTATTGTTTGGAGGGCCTGTGTTTTGTGGCCTGACTCTAAAGTCTAGCTAGTGATGTACCATTATCCATATTACAAGTTGATTTCAAATTCTGATGTGATTTTTAACTTTATAAGCACCTTCCAGGAAAGCAGTTCGTTGATCCTCCAATGGTCTGATGATTTTTTGGTGGATTAGAAACTCTAGAAGTTTGATATACTGCAAGATGATATGGGAACAAGCACTTAGGCTTTAGAGGGAATAATCAGAATAGCTTAGTCAAGAAATTGCTGGATTTCAGTAATATCATTAGTGAACTTACGATTGAGCCAATAAAACTGAAGAATATTATTTATGTGAGAGGACAGCCTGTTCTACATTGTATTTGTACTTGTGACAGGAACAAGTCATTCTGCTTGATAACATTTGCTAATTACTGGGACTAAGTAATGAATAGATGTTCTTATATTCCTTCGAAGTTGCAAGTTGCTTATAATGGCACAAAATAAGCAGAAGAAAAACACTGTACACAATTTTGCTTTAAGAGATATGTTATCATTAAGTAAACAATTTTTAGCATAATTGCCATGAATGTTTCTTTTCTGTGAGATATTAGATATGCAAAATTAGGATAATGGTGCTTTTTGCTGCTTTTTAGAAGTAGAAATGGATATTTAATGGACTTTTGTGCTAAGCAATTGTTTAAATCAGAACTCTTAATCAATAGAATTATGTAGATGTAACTTGCAGTATAAGCCAACCATCAGCACAAAATCCATCTCTCTAAACCTGCTCACTTAATAGGAATAAAATTCAGAGTAAATCAGTTTTAAAACAACAAATAATACCTTTTTATTTGGAGTTTTGCCAGTTTAGCTCCTTTAGAGTCAATGATGACAGTTCAGCATGTTCCAGATAGAAATTAAAGTGAATCAAATTCAATATTCTAGTGGTTTAAGAGTCTAATGTAGTCAAGATAATCTTACACCTGCTTTACAAGTGGTAGACTACATGTTAACCATGTAAACATATTCAAATTTTGTCAGTACGTTATAACAGAACAAAAGATTTTCATAAAATATTTTCAAAAGGAATGTAACAGTTATTATTATGTCATAATATAACTTATGAAGCACAGTCATTTACTAATCTTAATTGATTATAATTTATAGTGTCTTTAATACACAACAATAAATTTTAAAAACAAGAACTATTTGCCATTATTTTTAATATCTAGTGAAAACTAGTTAAAGTTTGAAGAAAAAGCGTCAATTTTCCATCTCTATTTCTGAGCTGGAACAATAGAAATTCTTGTTTCTCTTACTCATATTTTTGTTCCTTAAATAGGATTATATGGAAATTGTCCAGTTGCTGATCATGAACTTCCCTATGAAGATGTGAAAAGTTCCTCTTATGTTATTTTGGCAATTACTTCATTTCAAAGATACATCTCAAAACCAATCAATATTGTATCCATTTAAATGTTAAGGATTATAGCTCCAGCAGACTTTAACTGAAGTGCAATTTCACTGTACATTGTAATAACACAATAATATAGTGTAATTTCCTTTTCTTTAATATATTTCACCAAGTAATTATGTCTAATTTCAAGGCTGCCCATCTCCAAAAAGCAAAAACCACACAATAACAATCTAAAAAAAAAATGAAGGAAGGCTTCATAGAAACTCTAACCTCACACCTGGTAAGGGAGACAGATTTTTGAAGACTTACAGAACATTTGAAAGGTTTGAGCCATATATAAAAAGAAACCATTACAGAGAGCAGGTGTTTCCACAATCCTAAAAAGGTAAAGGTAAAGGTTCCCCCGCACATGTGTGCTAGTTGTTTCCGACTCTAGGGGCCGGTGCTCATCTCTGTTTCAAAGCCGAAGAGCCAGCGCTTGTCTGAGGACGTCTCCGTGGTCATGTGGCCAGCATGACTAGATGCCAAAGGCACATGGAACGCTGTTACCTTCCCACCGTAGTGGTCCCTATTTTTCTACTTGCATTTTTACATGCTTTCGAACTGCTAGGTGGGCAGAAGCTGGGACGAGTAACAGGTGCTCACTCTGCTACGCGGCACTCGGGATTCAACCCGCCAAACTGCTGACCTTCTGATCAACAAGCTCAGCGTCCTAACCCACTGAGCCACCGCGTCCCTTCCACAATCCTACTGGATAGTATTTAACTGAAGAGACCCAGAGTGTACCCACTTTGCCTAAATATTTTGGATGGGTAGAAACTAGGTGACAGGCAACCCTATAAATAACTGAGCCCTATGCCAAGAGGGGCTTTATAGGTGGTGACTATCATCTTAAATTGCAACTTGGAAACCAATGCAGCTCATGAAGCAGTGATTCTTCCAGACTACTGTGTCTGGCATTAACTGCTGAGGACAGAGGAAAGCTATTGTGGCACAGTGCCTTCCCACCCCAGTTACTGCAGTAGTGCAGCTACTGCTGAGCAGAAAGAGAACATGGTGTTGAAAGCCACTGAGCGATCACGGAGCATCTGTATGGATGAACCACCCCCATCCCAGCTCAGCCAAAGATCATCAACAAGTGTAATCATTGCTATATCCTCTCATTCTCTAGAGCCTAGATCTATCAGGATTCTGATTAGAGAGATTTAAGTTTTAGGCATTATGCTGTGGATATTTCATCCAGGACTGTACTGCAAATGTTAAAAAAAAGAAAGAAAAAAGTTGCATAATAAAGAATGAAATACAAGTTTGATTATGTATAAATCTGATTGTTAAGGACAAAAGAATTGGAGTTGGAGACATTTTGGAATGTCTCCTGTGAAACTGTTACAAATTTGAATAGAGCTGCATTCATTATATTCCAGATCTTCTAATGTTAATATTCTCCCTGCAGGAGAAATGTGGACCTAAAGAGTTCTGTTTTTGTATGTTCAGGAAAGTAATCTCGGGAGAGAAATTTGCAAGATGATGAGCTCTGAATATTCTCATGGCAGAAGAGAGACATTGCTTCAATAAACGTAAGAAAACATGGTAATATTGTACCTACAAATGGGGAAAACTAGATTCTAAATTTGCATTTTATTAAAGTGATTCACATTACCCCAACTATACAATTGTGAAGATTATAGAAATATAGTTATTTATGGTCTAGTTGGCTTTATATATCAGAGAAATACTATAATAGTAGCAAATTAATATGATACTCTTGAAACTTTATTCTCTCATATTTCATATTTATTAGGGCATAAGTTTTGCAAGAGAGATAATAAATGTTTCCTATCCCTAGTCAGCAACAATGGTTTATTTTTTTACTCAACAGCTATGCTTACCATAAAAAGAGTAGAAACTCCTAATATCTCTTCTGTTAGGTCACTATGAATAAGTCATGCACCCTGGGCTGAATTGGTTTAAGTACTCAACAGCTGCTTCAAGAATTCTTTGGAGGAAAAGTTCTGTCAAACTGCTTACAAACCTAGATTCTTAGGAAGGCACATCAAATATTTCATAAAAGCAAGTGCAGCACAATAGAAATGAATAAATGAAACTTACAGCCATTTCTATCAAAACCCATGCAGTCTACCCTTGAAATAATAGGCTGGGATTATTTTTCTTTGGAGAGAAATGTTAGAAAACTGATCTGCCAAGATTGTAGATTATCCATGCATACAAAAAGAGGAAGGATGATAATTGCCTTCACTAAGAGCCAAAATATTTGGATTTTCTTTGCCTTTTTGCCTCTTTTTCTTTCCATATATATATATATATATATATATATATACATATACATATACATATACATATACATATACATATACATATACATATACATATACATATACATATACATATACATATACATATACATATACATATACATATACATATACATATACATATACATATACATATATATATATATATATATATATATATATATATATATATATATATATATATATATATAAAACAAGCACATATTAGAATCTTGTTTCAGGGCATGCTAGGGCACTTTGGAAACCCTTAGAGCAGACATGTCAAACTTGTGACATCACGTGACATGTCAGAGCTTTTTCTCCGTTGCCAGCAATGGGGTGGGCACAGTTTTGGGATGACGCATCTGGCCCGTGGGCCGGCAGTTTGACACCCCTGCCTTAGAGCTATCTAGTTCTTCTGCATCAATATTTTTCAACCTTGGCAACTTTAAGATGGGTGGACTACAAATCCCAGAATTCCCCAGGGGTTGAGAAACAATGCTCTCAGACAAGTATATACCCTGTTACATATTGGAATTAAGGTCATTATAAAATCTTGTAAAATTAGATTTTATGTTTGATGTAGTAATTAAGACACCAAGCTAAAAACCAAGAGACTGTGTTTCTAGTCCTGCCTTAGACACCAAGCGACCTGGTGACCTTGGGCCAATCACTTTCTCTCAGGAATAGAAAAATCTTGCCATGAAAATTGGCCAGGCAATCTCCAAGTTTTGGACATGATGAAGAAGAAGGAGAAGGAGGAGGAGAGCCTTGGTAAGGCCACAATTGGAATACTGCATCCAGTTTTGGTCACCACAATGTAAAAAAGATGTTGAGACTCTAGAAAATGTGCAGAGAAAAGCAACAAAGATGATCAGGGACTGGAGGCTGAAACATATAAAAAATGGTTGCTGGAACTCGGTAGGTCTAGTTTAATGACGAGAAGGGTGAGGGGTGACATGATAGCAGTGTTCCAATATCTCAGGGGTTGCCATAAAGAAGAGAGAGTCAAGCTATTCTCCAGAGCATCTGAAGGCAAGACAAGAAGCAACGAATAGAAACTAACCAAAGAGAAAAGCAACCTAGAACTAAGGAGAAATTTCCTGACACACGGAACAATTAAACAGTGGAATAACCTGCCTCCAGAAGTTGTGAATGCTCCAACACTGGAAGTTTTAAAGAAGAGATTGGACAACCATTTGTCTGAAATGGTATAGGGCTTCCTGCCTGAGCAGGGGATTGGACTAGAACACATCCAAGGTCCCTTCCAACTCTATTCTATTCTATTCTATTCTATTCTATTCTATTCTATTCTATTCTATTCTATTCTATTCTATTCTATTCTATTCTATTCTATTCTATTCTATTCTATTCTATTCTATTCTATTCTATTCTAAACAGAAGGGGAAGAGGAAAGAGAAGGAGAGGAAGAAGAAGAAGAAGAGGAAGAAGTAGAGGAGGAGGCAGAAGAGGAGGAGGAAGAGGAAAAAGAAGCTTGTATTATAAAAAGATAAAGGTTCCCCTGCACTTGCGTGCTAGTCGTTTCCAACTCTAGGGGCCGGTGCTCATCTCTATTACAAAGCCGAAGAGCCAGTGCTTGTCCGAGGATGTCTCCGTGGTCATGTGGCCGGCATGACTAGACGCCAAAGGCGCAAGGAACGCTGTTACCTTCCCACCGTAGTGGTCCTTATTTTTCTACTTGCATTTTTACGTGCTTTCGAACTGCTAGGTTGGCAGAAGCTGGGACGAGTAACAGGCGCTCACTCTGTTACGCGGCACTCGGGATTCGACCCGCTAAGCTGCCGACCATCTGATTGACAAGCTCAGCGTCCTAACCCACTGCATTTTTTTGTGTTAGAGGACCCTTTTGTACTTCATCTGATGAGGATTTTCAAATGCTTTGGCTGAATCAATTACATTCTTAAAAAAAACAACTTTTATTTATTTAATAATGATTTCTACCATCAATAAACATGCTCAGATAATCAGATAATCAATCTTAAGATTGCAGTAAGTCTCAGAGTTGTACATGGTAAATATTACGGTAATGAATAAACAATTGACAATCAAGGAAGTTGCCATTTAGTGAAAACCAGAAAGAGCAGCCTGAATGAACTCATGCGATATTCATCTTATCTATTAACACTGAATATACTGTATACAGTTGTTAGAATAAGGTGGGGGAAATAGGTTAATGAGCTTTAACATCTATGCTGGTGATGCATATCGAGGATAGCATACTAGAAAATATCATTTTCATTTAAGGCTAGAATTATGCATAAAAATTACACCTTGTCTTTAAAAGGACCATAGTTGAGTAATTTGTTTCTGTGTGGAGCTGCTTCTGTGTGCCCATTTCTGTGTGCATAATGATGACATAGACAGAATTTTTCATTTATATTAGGCACTTGCTGTACTCTTGAGATCCTTCATTTATCACCGCATGAGCAATCTTGAACAAAAACAGTAAGTGAAAACAGCCTGATTGCAGAAGGAGGCATCATTCCTTTCTCACTTCACTACCACATTGTGGCCTGCCATTTCTGAATCACTAAAAAGGCCAATATACAATGACAGTTACAAATGCAAGTGTGCAGAGTTTGCTAAAGTTTTTTTTTAAAAAAAAATCTCTGGAGACCAATAAAAATTCCTGGTAGAGGGAAGAATGTGCCAGTTGCCTCCTCAGCTACTTCCCTCTTTGCCTTAAATAAAAGCTCTAATTTGAAGTGGTCTTAGAAAATGTACCTTTTTGAGTTTGATTTCAAAGCTCTTATTTGCAAACTGTTTATGCATTTTATGTATTGAAAATATTGAATGCACCAGGTTTGTTTGCTTAACAAGTTTAGCACATTTAAATAGTGTTAAAATGGGGAAACGTAAGTTTATAGTAACCGTTATAGAAGTTCTCCAACCTGGCAGACATGATTCTGAAAGTATAAGATAACTTGAATTTTGTTCTGGAGTTACGAACAGAAACAAACAGAAAGAAAGGGAAGGTTGGAATCAGTATTTCCTTTTTTAATCTCTCTTTACAATGGAATATACAGGTAGTCCTTGAATTACAAAAGTTCATTTAGTGACCATTTGAAGTTAAAATGGCACTGGAAAAAGTGAATTATGACAATTTTCACACTTTCAACCACTGTAGCATCCTCATGGTCACATGATCAAAATTCAGATATGGGCAACTAACTCAAATTTATGATGTTGGCAATGACCCAGGATCATGTGATCATATTTTGAGATCTGTTGACAAGCAAAGTCAATGGGGAATCCAGATTCACTTAACAACTGTATTACTAAATTAACAGCTGCAGTGGTTCACTTAACAACTGTGGCAAGAAAGGTCATAAAATGGGGCAAAATTCAGTTAACAATTGTCTCGCTTAGCAACAGAAATTTTGGGCTCAGTTCTGGTCATAAATTAAAGACTACCTATATAAAATAAATATATTATTATTATTATTTCTTCTGTTTTCTTTTTTAAAGCAGGATTTTAGCAGAGAAAGTAAGGCCAATCTGAAAAAAAAATAAGAGGAAGTGTCCTCTTATTATGTTTGGTGGATTTTAGCTGAAGTTGGGAAAACCAGGGACATGGCAGACAGGCCAAAGAGAAACAGAGGACATTCACATAAATCTCTTGGTCACCTTGGGAACTAAATGGTACAAGAACATCACACTCCACCCATGAGAATTCCTTCCAAACTTTTTTTTCTTTGAAATAAATTTTTAAAGAAAATAAATTGTAAAGAAAATAAATTTTCAGTCTAAAATTGATTGAGAATTCGTCAAACAAAATCTGGGTAAATTCTCTTCACAGCATTGCAGAGCATATTCTTAGAGTAAAAAGGCAAAGTGAAGCTAGGCAGTTCAGTCCTTTGCTAGGAAAAAGGTTAAAGTTCAGCAACATATCGTTATATGCAGCATCAATAAAAGATTTGGGTTTGGGACTTCTGGTTTTGCCCGGTAGTGCATGGTTGCGGGATTGTGAAAGCTCCACTTCCTGCGGCTCTTTTTGCCCTGCCAGGGGACCCTAAATGGGTCTACAGCTGCCCTGAAGAGGTGGCAAAGAAAGAGGGGGGACCCAATGATTCAGGAATGATGGTGGTCATCCCGTTCGATTGGGAAATTCCCTCTATCCCGACAGGAGAAAGGCTGGCCCCATCTCAGTAACCGGCCCAAGCTACTTGCAGCCGAAGTCCACAAGTACTTACCAGAACATCAGTGAACAGCATGCTGAAACTAGGTGAGAAATTTGATCTTCTTTCTCCTACTCTATATCCTGAACTTTTGGAAAAGATACCCCAAGAAGCAAAAAAAAGCCTTCAAAAGTGAAAGGAGGGTGAGCTTTGCCCCACCCTCCCACAGAAGGAAGCGGTGAATTAAACTATTAAGGGAAATTCATAGTCTTAACTTTCACTTTCTCCTTTCTTTATCTGGCCTCCTCCTTTTGAGTTTGGAATGTGTCTCCTTATCTAGGAGACAGTTACAAGGAAACGAAAGCTGGAGAAGACCTTGAGATGCATGCCTAGTGTGCCAGTCAGCCACCCACCAGGCCACCTGTGGATTGGCTGGATTTCAAATGGACATTATGACTTTGGTGGGAGGGGGCATATTGCTTGCTTAATTATATCATTCACGCTGGCTTTTCTTCAGATCTCGCCTTAAATTCCCTACTATCAGTAGTCCCTAATAGTTTCCTTTTGAGACAATGCCTGTTTCAAGAGTTCTGCTTTCTTGGGTGATTAGTTGAAGTGAGTCTTGACAGAAGGCAAGATCTGCATAGTACTCAACCTGGAGATGTAAACTTCTCTACTGGGGGAGTCACAACCAAATTCTTGATGGAGGAGTTCCAGGCGGCACAGTAGGTAGTAACAACCAGTTTATCAACATAATAAACATGATGCTTAATTTTATTTGAAATTTGAAAAGAAGACTCAAAAGAAGAAAATTTCATTATAATCTTTAATAAAATTCCTTGAAGGATTTTTTTTCTTTAAGAAAGCCTATCATGGCAAGGCCAGTCACTGATTTCTATAAGTAGAAGATCATATTTCCTTAGTACAGGTCTACAGAAATATGTTTTCTAAGCATAGGAAAGCATAGGAAAATAGGAACCTAAGATTGTTGATGTCCTTGAAGTTGCTTGCTACCCTTGAAGTTCTGCAGCATAACACCCAACTCAAATTTCTGGGTTAGTTTCCTATTGCCACTTTCAAGCAGAATAAAGACTAAATTCCTCTCCCTTATTTAAAATAGAGCATTGATGTCAAGGCTTAATGGGAAGAGTAATGAGGAAGATGCAGAAAACCTGGGGAAAGCAGTATTGTTTTGTTACTGCAGTGAAAAGAACAAACCGAGGCATTTGTGAATAGTGTTTACACACAAGTTGCAGGAAGGCCTTATTTCATGGAGGGCAGCTTTGCTTATTGATGTTATATTTGGATTTACTAATCTATATTCAGGTGCTTCTGTCTTACATTTTATATTATAACAACAGTAATCAGTACACAGGGATGCGGTGGCTCAGTGGGTTAGGATGCTGAGCTTGTCAATCGGAAGGTCAGCAGTTTAGCGGGTCGAATCCCGAGTGCCGCGTAACAGAGTGAGCGCCTGTTACTCGTCCCAGCTTCTGCCAACCTAGCAGTTCGAAAGCACGTAAAAATGCAAGTAGAAAAATAGGGACCACTACGGTGGGAACGTAACAGCGTTCCATGCGCCTTTGGTGTCTAGTCATGCCGGCCACATGACCACGGAGACGTCCTCGGACAAGTGCTGGCTCTTCGGCTTTGAAACAGAGATGCGCACCGGCCCCTAGAGTCAGAAACGACTAGCACGCATATGCGGAGGAACCTTTACCTTTACCTTTACCTTTATAATTGGTACACAAGTAACATTCTTCACTTTCATATCCTGAGTCTCTATCTACTCAAAGATGCACATAAAAATGTCATGGAACTAAATCTGTATATTATGACAACATTCTTCGGCTTTGAAATGGAGATGAGCACCAGCCCCTAGAGTTGGAAATGACTAGCACGCATGTGCAGGGGAACCTTTACCTTTATCTCTTGTATTGATAAAAGTTGTGCATTTCTGGTCTAAATAATTCAAAGCTTAAGAAATATGCATACTGTTTATAATGCTAGAACATTAAGATTTGCAGGTTGATTGTTCCAAGCAAAATCCATGACTCCAGAAGTGTAGATGCACGGTGTTATTCCAATCTTGACAACAATCTGTACTTGCTTTAAATGCCAAGAGGACCTTGCTCCACTGTTTGTTTTACAGTTTGAATTACAGTTATTTGCTGAATCTTGTGAACAAACCTGGTGAACAAACATCAGATTGAAAGGAAAGGCATGATGCAGGGATGGAAAAAACCTAAAATATAACAGAGATGTGCTCCTCTTAACCAATAATGCAACGTATGCTGGATTCAGAAATTCCAGATATAATAGAGAATTAAAAGAACACCCTAAGCTTATGATTAAATGGTTTCTTAGCAATTTTAATATGATGAGAAAGACACTCCACTAATCCTGCTATCTAAAACTGGCAGATGCTCTTCAGGCAATTCCATTTTTTAAAAAAATCTGTTTTGGAGACATAATAAAAAAAGCCATGCTCTAAATGCTGGTGAAGTAGGCAAATTAACAACAGTTATTTACTTGGTGATTTGTTATTATGTATCTTTACTTTTTCTCACTTGGGAGATCAGCAAGAGTCATTTTAATTCTCCCATCTCCCATACTCTCTGTCTTCTTGTGTTTCTTATGATTACAAGTCCACCAGCAATGGAGAAATTTAGATTCCCTCTCCTTATATTGGGAAACGTTAAATGTTTATCAAACACAGCCTGAATGAAAGAACACCTGCAATTGGAAGGTGAAATTGAATTAAGTTGTTTTGATGACAGGATGTCCAACCTGCATGGGCAATGGCTTGGGAGAGATTGACACATTTATTATCACCATTGTGAAATATACCAGCCGGATTGTAATCAGGAAAACAGGACTCAGTTTGACCATAGAAACAAAGGAGCAATCTATCAACATAACTGACTCTTATTGGAGGTTAGAAAACATGACAGGATGACCTGCAGTCTTCTCAGTACCCTCTGGATGCAACCCACAGTAGCTTATTTTTCTCCCCTTTCCTTTGTACTTTGATCTTTTAGACTTAATAATTTCAATTTATATTCTAATCTTCTATTTTAAGGTTATTCTTGATGAATAACAAAAATGAAACAAAATAACAAACAAAAAACAAAATTGATGAAAGTTAGTTAAAACGGCAGCTAAAATCAGCTGGTGAGGAAAGTCTTAATCCTTTCATAGACAGAGAACAGAAGACAATAATCTGATTATTAGTTTATTTCCTTGTGCCATCACTCTGTGAACACCTAATTTCCACAACATTCTTCTATGTCTAAGGATATTTACCCATGTAGCAGGGCTGTATTACTATTATCCTTCTCATCTTTCCAACTACCTTCTCCTATTGGTATCTCATGTTTATTTTATTTTGTTTGTATGTATACTGAGAGCTTGCACTGGAGACAAATTCCTTGTGTATTCAATCACACTTGGCCAATAAAGAATATTTCAGAGCTGTGGTGGTGCAGTGGTTAGAATGCAGTATTGCAGTCTAATTCTGCCAATTGCCAGCAGTTTGATTCTCACCAGCTCAAGATTGACTCAGGCTTCTATCCTTTCAAGGTTGGTAAAATGAGGACACATATTGTTGGGGGCAATAGGCTGACTCTGTCAATGCTTAGAGAGTGCTATGTAAAGTGGTATATAAGTCTAAGTGCTAATTCTATTCTATTCTATTCTATTCTATTCTATTCTATTCTATTCTATTCTATTCTATTCTATTCTATTCTATTCTATTCTATTCTATTCTATTCTATTCTATTCTATTCTATTCTATTCTATTCTATTCTATTCTATTCTATTCTATTCTATTCTATTCTATTCTATTCTTTCATCCAGAAAAAATAATCCATAAATAGATTATCTGTCCTACTTTGCATCACATTCATGCATCTCATGCTTCTTCTTCCCTCCAAATTACATTACAGACAATATAGAATATGGGATTGATGTGGGATTAGTAATGCTTATCAGTTGCTTTAAGGTAGACCTTGCCTCCTACTGGTTGTTTAATGACCATTCAAAATTATAATGTGCCTAGAATGTGTACTTTACAAGTAATAAAGCACTTCTGGCCTTGTAAAATGTCATGCCATTCCCCCCATTCCATGACCACATTAGCACATTTTGACCAGTTTGCTTTTATGACTGGTTGTAGCATCCTGTGGTCATGTGACCATGATTTGTTATGGTCTTTGAAAATTTCCAGCATTTTTTCAAGTTTCTTGCGAAAAAACACCAATCTGGAAGAATGGGGTTGCACTTACAACCATAGTGTTCAGTTAAAGACTATACATTCACTTAATGACCGTGTATAAAAAATAATAAAATTAAGTCTGGTCATGTAGATGCCTTGACTTACAACTTACAACTGCAATAGTTTACAACCAGAAATCTGGTCCTAATTGGGATCATAAATCGAGGACTACCTATATTTTTTCTATAGTAAATATTTTTTTCTATAATAAATATTTATTTGTATATATAATAAATAATATCATTATCATTTCTATTCTACCCTGTCTCAATTGGATGAACCTTTTTTAACTAGAGGGGGAAAAAAAGGAGAGATATTATTTCTTTAGTGTATAATGATGGTACATTTAGCCAGAAGATTGCAGAATTAGTACAAAGTAGCTATTTGGCTGCCAAAGAGTGCTAATCTGTTTAGTTCACACCTGCACACTTATCCAGGGTGCACCACACAGGGCAAACTCTGCACTAGAAAGACAAGTGGCATCCTGCAGTATCATCTGGGTCCTTCTCTCACCACCAATGTTGCCTCCAGTGAGGCATTGCATCTGGCCAGGTTTAGTACTGGCATATTTAATTTTGGAATTAACAAGATTTCATCCAGATTAATGAAGTGATTTGAGTCCACTCAATTTTCTAACTTTCAGAGTGATATAAATATTAGACTATCATAACAAAATGTTGTATTGTTTTTCCTAATGCATCTGCCAGTTCTGGGTTAGGTATGTAGATGACACCTTTGCAGTCATTAAACGATGTGACACCACCAAATTCCTAGAAAAACTTGCGAGCTTGTCGTGAATAGGCCACACCCACATTCCACAATTTGAACGTTATAACTGCCATATAAGTGTATGTACTGACTCCCTTATCATTCAGCCCTTGCTCTGATGATGTCAACAGCTTGTGGATGAAAGCTCAGCAATAAAGAAGAATTTTCTCTTATATCCCGGAGTTCATCGTTTTTATTTTTACTAACTTCAAATATATGTATGTATGTATGTATGTATGTATGTATGTATGTATGTATATGCAGGCATATACATAGAATGAAGGCTACTGCTAAGCTTGTAAGCCGCCCTGAGTCTTTGGAGAAGGGCGGGATATAAATGGAATTAAAATAATAAATAAATAAAAATATATATAGTGGGGTCAGGATTAGGATTGCGGTTTGGGTTAGGGTTTGGATTAGGGTTGGGGTTGGGGTTTTCTCAAGTAACATTTTCAATTTTTAGCAAAGAGCATATTGTCTGGATACATGTGTTTAACTAACAGTAATAGATATAGTTAATTATCATAAACAATATGTTGATTAATCACTCAATAGCCTTCTTCTTACTAATATATATTCAAAATTCCATATCACATTCCTTTCTCTCTGACTCATTTTTCTAGCCATTGATAAAAATTATCCCATGTTCTAAAGTACACTGAGTTTTCTTTCTCTTTAATCTTTAAAGCTAATCTATCCATTGCTGCACACTCTAGAATTTTCTTAATTAGTACTACTTCAGTTGGTAAGTTTTCATTTTTCCAATATTGAGCAAATACTATTCTTGCTGCTGTTAATATATGTAGTATTAGATACTGTATCTACAATCTTTCTCGTAATTGGCTCCTATTATTCCTAACAAAAACAATTCTGGTTTGAAGTCTATTTGTTTTTTAGTCATCTTCTCCAGCCATAGATGTATTTTAGCCCAAAATCTTTTTGCTTTAGACACATCAAGAATCATTCTTAGATTATTTTTTATCTGTCTTTTAGGTCAGAAATCACTTTGATCTGTGTGTATAAATTCGATCAAAAATTTCTTTAGTCTTTCTGCCATCCTTCTGAGGTAGGTAAAATGAGGACCCAGATTGTTGGGGGCAATTAAGCTGACTTTGTAATAATGCCGTTTGGGGTGTGTGTGAAAGCCCTAATAAGCAGGCATATACATAGAATGAAGGCTACTGCTAAGCTTGTAAGCCGCCCTGAGTCTTTGGAGAAGGGCGGGATATAAATGGAATTAAAATAAAAAAAATAAATAAAATTATTGAAGCAAAGATTTTGTAGTCTACATTTAATAATGATATTGGTCTATAATTTTTTATTTGTATCAAATCAGAGTCTTCTTTAGGTATTAAAGTAATATTGGCTTCAGTCCATATATGTGGTATTTTAGCCTCCAGGAGAGTTTCATTACACAGTTCTTTCAAAATCAGACTTAATACATCTTGTAGTGATGTATAAAATACTGCAGGTAATCCATCTGGGCCTGGAGTCTTATCCTTTTTTGCTTTTTTATAGGCCTAATAGTTTTCTCTATAGTTTTCTTTAGAAGGTCAGATCCTGAAGCTAAAACTCAAATACTTTGGCCACCTAATGAGAAGGAAGGACTCACTGGAGAAGAACCCAATGCTGGGAAAGATTGAGGGCAATAGAAAAAGGGGACAACAGAGAATGAGGTGGCTGGATGGAGATCAATTGCTACAATGCTTCAACAAGAAAAGACTGATACCTTCCAGAAAGATACACAAACAACCCTGCAAGCAATTCAATAAGCAATCGCTACTCACATGGTGGTCACATCGAAAAACCATGAGGAGTTGAAAAGTGATTTTGATAAAATGAATAAAAAAATTAACAATATGGATTCTCAATTTGAAAATTTCAAACAGATGATCACAGACAATCAACAAAGAATTCAAAAAATAGAAGATAAATCAACTGAGGTTGACCAGAAATAGAAGTTTTAACAGATGAAAACCAGAAATTGAGAATTAGAAGATTCGATAGCCATCATGGAAATGGAAAAGGCCTCATATTTTTTAAGATTTCAAGATATAATAAAAGATAAGGAAGAGGATGTCCTAGGCTTGATAATCAAACTACTGGCAGACGCATTAGGAACTGGGAAACTGCAAATGGAAGGAGAATTAGACCAGATCTATCGAGTCAACTCAAACTATGCTAGAAGAGATAAAGTCCCCAGGGAAGTGCATGTTAGATTTCTTAAAAGATCTACAAGAGACGAGATTTTGAGAAAAGTAAGAGATGAACTGTTGAAATACAAAGAAAAAGAAATTGCAGTCCTCAAACAAATTCCTAGGAGAATAAGAGAGTCCCAAAGAGAATATCAGTTTCTTACTAGGAAATTAACTGAAAAAGGAGTGAATTTCAGATGGTTCAAAATAAACAAGAAAGAAGAAACATCGCTTCAAAATGTATGGGACATGGCTAAAGCATATTTCAGAGGGTTGGCTATAACTTCTATCGCTAAAAAGAATAAAGAAAAGAAACAACTACAGTTAAAGTTGAAGGAAGAACTTACAAAGCTAGAATCAGAATTACAAATAAATCCACAAAAGAAAATACATAAGAAAAAATGGAGATAATAAAGCATAAATTAAATTTAGCCGAGTTGGAAATAATGGTTCAACAGATTAAAAGGGCTAAACAGAATTTCTTTGAAAATGCCAATAAGCCGGGGAGATGGTTAGCATATTGAATGAAAAAAGAAAAAGAGAAAAAATTGATAAATAAGCTCTAAGATCCAAAAGGTGAACTATAGTTTCAAAATAAAAAAAAAATATCAAAGATTACTATGAGACACTCTATAAGGCAGAGGGAATTCCAAAAGAAAAAATACAGCAGTAGTTAAAAAAGCAGACTTTTGGAGAACATCTGAAACATATTAAATGGGAAAATTTACACAGGCATTTCTGATTTTTGTGTAAATAGTTCACACATTTACTTTTCCTCCATTTTCTACCATCCATTTTTGTGTTTGTGTTTTATATAGTTTAATAAGTTGTATTATTGTGGCATTTAAAATTGATCATTAAATGAAGTCATTTTAGGAAGTGGTACATATTTTAAATCAACTTGGCTAGAGAATTACATCTTATAAAAAACCCTTGTTTTTCCTTTCTTTCCTTGTACTGATGTAATAAATAATTAAGATATCCTTTTGCAATGTTCCTTTGGAGGTCATTTTAGAATTAAGTTGAACTAAAAAGACAATTCTTCTAAAAATAATGTTTCAGACATGCTGTAAAGAGATGTAACAATGTGAATTTGAGACATTTATAATTATAATTTGCTTAAGAACAACAATATAGCCTTTGAAAATATGTATTTTAGAGATAAGATTGTAATTTACCTCTTTTCCCAAGTTATAAGCACCTGTTAAATATAAATAAAACACTTTTTATGCATTCAACACAAATAGTTTGCAGTTGGATGGATCTGCATTCATTTAGGATTTTTACAGTTAAAAAGCTACCCAGAAGTATTTAAACACAGTTGAACATAAAAACAACTTCACTTATTTTGAAGCTCCTAAATTAGCATTGAAAGAATATTTATTCATTCAATGCTTATCAGTTTGAAGAGAGATGTTTTACAATACCAGAGTACACTCCTGTGTGATATCATAGAATTTCCTATTTGTCTCCAATGCTAGAAACTGATCATTTGGAAATGTACAAGTCATCCATAATCTAGTCAAGCTGTAGACATTCTACAAAACTCTTTATATTATTAAACTTCTGAAAAGTTACAATTAGCATTTTTTTACAAAACTTTATTAATTTATTATAATATACACAAATGGCAAGTTAACTATATAACTCTACTAGTATCATATTAAAAGTGAATATTTAAAAAGAAAACCCTATCCTATTGTATAAAAAAGTCAAATGAAGAGAAAAACCAAATAATATTAATAATAATAGAAAAAAAGGAAAACAGGTAAATAGAAGCTACTTTCCAAATTCAAATAATACACATTACAGTACATTCAGAAAGTATTCAGACCCCCTTTACTTTTGTCCATTTTGTTTTGTTGCGGCCTGATTCTATAGTTGTTGAAATTCATTTTTTCCCTTATTACTCCATAATGACAAAGTGAAAACAGAAGTTTAGAAATTTTGTCAACAAAATTGACAAAAGTGAAGGGGGTCTGGTCTAGTTGATGCACCTTGGCTTTGAACTGCTATACTGCAGTTCTTTTATTATGATCACTTTTGCCTTGCAGCTCCAACCTAGGAGCGTTAAGCAGGGCTCAAGTTGCTACTGCGATATATTATAAATTTGAATTTCTTTTTTTGCTGACAAAGAGTTAAAGAGTTAAATGGGAGACTAGAATAGCTATTTCGAGCTTCTCAGCTCTCATCAGCTAGCCATACCCTTTGTGGGATTCGAACCTAGGCAGCCTGCCTGCTAGGTAAATGCCTTGAAGTTCTTTTGATGGGTTTCATCTATCAGAACCATGACACACTGTCCCTTTCATACTAACTTGTGCTATCAAAATACATCAACAGTATAAAGAGAGGCACTTTGTGTCATAATACACAATGCTGCAAGGTCAAACAATCTCCTCAGAGTCCAGCTGTGTGGGAGTTGCTGATAGTTCTGCATGCTTCACGATCACATTGGTTATTAAGGCCATCCAAGAGTCCTGACCCCAGATTGCTCAAAGGCCAGGAAGGAAGGAAAAAGAACTGGTTATCCTACCATTTCAGCTTTCTCTGAAGTGACTTTACCTATAGATAAATGGAAGATCTTGGAATGATTTTTCCCCCTTTGCTATCTGACTGCTAAAATCAGGTTTTTAATTCTGTCTTTGTTCAGCGTTGGTTGCTCACTCAGGACAAATACATAAAAGCATTCTGTGCTGTCACCTAGAGACAAACTGGTGTTTCCTTACAGCATTATAACCTCAGCTACTGTTGTAGACTTCAACTCCCAGCAATATGTGTATTAAAAGAAAGCATTTCAGCCTAAACTGCTACGGGATGCAGATGTTAGGTTTGAGAGCCACTTAGTAGAAGCTGAAAAAAGTGTTGCTGTTAAAATTGGAGGTTCATTATAGAACATAAATGAATGGTATTGTACTCAGTTGTGTCATTCTAGCAGCGTGACTTTTTGCAGAAGCGTATGGTGAAAGAAAACACCAGCCTCCTTGAAATTCAGTCTATCAGCAGGGAATGAGGATTTTCAGACTCAGTGACTGCTGAGTTTAAGGTCTGTACTGACAAGAAAAGAGGGCTGGAGGTTGAAGTTGGACTCATGCTAACAGCAGAACAAAAGCTAACAAGAAAACAAACTGCTGCTGGACTTTCCTAATCAAGTCCCTAAAGAATCTCCCATCTTCGACATAGCCTGATTTTGAACCAGCTAAGATGGAGATATTCCTTTAGGCTGGGATGTCAGGAAGGAGGAAAAATTGCTAGAAGAAAGAGAAGAGGCTGTGTAAACACCCTCAGCTGAAGCTAACAAACCAGCTCAGATAAAGAACAGGAGGAAACATCATCAATTGCTACCACTAAGATGGTTTCTTACTTTAGATGGACATCATAATTGAATTTAACACTTTGATGGAAGCTTCAAAGAAAACCTTTTAATTTAAAGTTCCATTCTTGAGAGCTTAAGGGTTAAGTATGAATAAATGTCACAAAACTCCTTACACCTCCTTGTGTATCCAATATTTGCTTTGTGGCCCCTGTAACTGCTAGTCAGTTTTCCACATCTCTTCCACAAAACTCAACTTTTGAACAAGTGTCACAACACATACTTTGATAGCATTTATTGAAACTTATAGTGCAAGTATTTTTGCAATATGTAACACTGATTGTTATTTCTACTAGTTGTTCATCCTCTTTGCCTGCACAAACATTGTTTTGAACATGCAAGCGCTAGTGGAAGCACAATTTCTCTAGAACTTACACTGCTATTGTAATATTGAAGACAACTGAATATATTAATTCTTAATATATTTTTAAGTGTGTCTTAAGTGTGTAAAGGGACCCATTTCCTGGTTGAAACTGATGGATTACTCTTGTCATCTATTTGGTTTTAATTTCTTTTTTGTGCTGTGTTTTAACTGTTTTAATGATTTTTCGCAGCTTAAAGTCACTGATTTGAGGTAGGCAGAAATGTAAATATTTGAAATAAATAAATAAATGCATGTTATTACCTTAACATGATATTAATTCATCTAAACATTCTTTTTAATGTTTATTATACAACTCAGCAATATATTTGAAGAAGGATTATGTGGGAGGTATAGCATATTTGAAGGGAGTCTGACCCAGGTGGTGTAAGTTTGCTCTATGGCTCCCCTATTTTGGTGTAATATTAAATTGTTGATTTTGAGTATAGAAAGAAGACTTAAAGATCTTAATGTAATGTTGAATAATATTCTGGAATCCTGGAAGCTATGGATATGTAAACAACTCTGAATGTATTGGATTGTGGCTAAAAAGAAAGGTTTGATCATTCAAATGTAACCACCATTCTCACTTAAAATCCCAGACTGAAGAAATATGCTTACTCTCCACCTTGGGATTGGCTGGGTGAATGGACAAGGTTTAATTCATTGTTAAAAAATAACTGTCAAGGTTGAATCGCTAAGATGCCTGCTAACTTCTATCATTACTCAACTTGCCATAGGGGTGAGGGAAAGGAAGTATAGGGAGGAAATGGGATTCCAAGAAGCTGTTCACAGACCATGAGAGCCAACAAGAATGCCACGGTCAAGGAGAGTTGGACCATTCTCATAACAAGCCAAAGATATATGATTGGGCAATGTTGTGGGGGGAGTTAAGGGAAGCTATTCTTAACTAGGCAGATTTTTGCATGGGAAAACCAGAGCTGGTTTTGCTTCTTCAGTTCCGAGATATATACTGTATTCAATAAAGTTTATCTTTTATGGCACTTCAAAGCCTTGAAGATTCCTTGATTTTGAGTTTGCTAATCAGACAGTTGACATTTGCTGATTTTAAGCTTATATTGTAATATGTGTCTGTGTTTGGTTGAGTTTTTGTTCTTCTATAAAAACAAATAAATAAACACATTAATTTTAAACAGTGTTCACTATAATTCAAATTTCTTCCAATATATCTTTAAAAGGTTTAATTAGCTGGAGAGTACATACATAGGTTGTCTTCGACTTACAAACATAATTGGGACTAAAATTTCCATTGTAAGTCATTGTGATCGTACGCCTAGTCATTTTATGACCATTTTTACAATGATTATTAAGTTAATCATATATTCTTTAAATGAATCATATGGTCATTAAGCAAATCTAGCTTTCAAACTGGGTGTGTTTGGCATTTTTGACTGTAAGTCACCAAAAAGGGTCACAAATTGCATTCAAGTGAACTCAGGATTCTGCAACTGGTTGTAAGTGCATATAAAATCCTTTTTTTATAGAGGGCTTTTAAAATTACTTTTAAAACTCTAACTTCTTTGTTTCTGCTTTTGTGGTTTTCAAGAGCATCAAACAGCAGTTGGATTAATTCTATAAAATAAAGCAAACCTTACTTGAGCTGACCAAACATAGAAGTAGCAGAACTTCTTTTGTGCACCTGAACTTTACTTTCCATTGTATAAACATATAATAAGGCAATGAATACATTATTATGAATTCTAAAGCACTGTTTTTAAGGTTTTTTATCTACATTTAATAAACATTTTATCTACATTTTAAGAGCCTTGGTGGAGCAGTGGGCTAATGCCTCCTTAAGTAACACCAGCTGCCTGCAATTAGTGCAGGTTCGCATCCCACCAGGCTCAAGGTTGACTCAGGCTTCCATCCTTCTGAGGTAGGTAAAATGAGGACCCAGATTGTTGGGGGCAATTAAGCTGACTTTGTAATAATGCCACTTGGGGTGTGTGTGAAAGCCCTAATAAGCAGGCATATACATAGAATGAAGGCTACTGCTAAGCTTGTAAGCTGCCCTGAGTCTTCGGAGAAGGGCGGGATATAAATGGAATTAAAAAAAAACGTTTATCAAAAATGGAAAAAGGAACAATATTTAACATAGTTTTGGATCAATCAAAGCCAAAGTGTATGTTGCCATTTCAATCTTTCAAAACTAAGTTTGTTGTTGTTGTTGTTAGTTGCGAAGTCGTGTCCGACCCATCGCGACCCTATGGACAATGTTCCTCCAGGCCTTCCTGTCCTCTACCATCTTTCAAAACTAAGTACAATTTAATATTTATTCCACAAGGAGTATGTCAGTGCAGAAGGAATCATATGTCTTTTTTTACTCATTTTCTATTCCTTTGTCCCTGACCAGAGATAAGAATTCAGAAAAGCAAAGTATCCTTTCTTTATCTTGGGGGGTTTTTTTGGTCATTTTTTCCTATTGTAAGTTGGGAAATATTTTTTTAACTTAGACATTTGTTGGCTGGATTGCTGATTTATTGGTTTAATTTTATTGCTCAGTTTACCTACCACCCAGACACTATACAGACATGTATATGTGTGGCCATGTGGATCAGAATAACTCAAAGCAGCACAACTGTTCTCTATTATTTGTTTAACAGATTCTGTGGTACATCACTTAGCCTCACAGTACCATGCAGAGAAACAAATACACATACAAGATGGAAAAGTAACAATGATGTAGAATGATTCAGTCATTCAGCAATATATGAAAATTTAGCATCCTTATTGAGAAACATGATCTTTCTTTCCCATTCCTTTCTAGGCATATATAGTGGCTGCCATCTGAAATAACATTCAACAAAATAGCAGAGATATCTCAGGTACTCAAGAGAAAAAGACCTAGGGAAAATTCTGCTGCAGCCATCACTCTCATACATTTTACTTCCACAGTACACCTGTCTGAAATCGCCTTTCATTGCTAAGAAGATGAGCTGGACATTATACCATATGCCAGTTTAAATAAACTGTATGCATTGCTAGACAAAATATGATTTCATACAATATCTTTCATTCTTTTACATTGGCCTTCATGATTTTGATATCCTTACCTGAAAGACAAGTCCATCTCCCTGACTTGAAAGTAGAAGACGTTTGTTTGCATCTTCAGCATTGTTGCATGAGGAGCTTGCAGGAAAGATCTCATACATCACAACAGCAGTCATGGGGAAGTTAGTGGGTGGCACAGGAAGCAGAAAAACCTAGGTATTGATCATCTTGGGCTTTGGCTCTAGAATGTCCTACTGATTTCACTCAATATTTTTATAATTTAAGTGCATCACTTTGCATAAAGAATAGTTATTTTAACATAAAACACATTGTCTAACATAATTAACGATGATTCACAAAGATGTATTAATATAAAAACCATGACTTTGCTAAGCAAGTTAATGATTTGGCCATTAGAAACTATTCATGTTTGCTATTTGTTAGTCCAGTCTAACATAGCTTCCTAAGTCAAGAAAATATTTAGGTACAAAATTGCAAAATAAAGTTTATTTACTTATTTATAAATTTATTATTTTATGCAGTGCAGTCAGACCAACTCCAAGTACCTTACACATTACTCAAAACTATGATTAGGTTTAATACAACAAAATAATATAAATAAAAACTAAACAGCATTCTTCCACCACTGTCCAACATCTTCAGAGGAACATTCTACCTCTATTTCATCAAATATCTTTAGAAGAGTCAGGTCCTCGGGTAAGGCTGTTTGATAGGGGAGATACCATTGAGAAGGCTCACCCCAAATATGACATTCCCTCACTTCGTAGATTTCATACTGTAGGATCAGCACGTTCTATTCAAAGAATGCAGTTTTACAAGTGTCCATCAGTTTTGCAAATGTCCATGTCTTAAGCAAAAAAGAGATTTCAAAAGCATGCATCCAGAAGTTACTAGCAACCACTGCAATTCCTGTACAAGACATGTAATGTGAAAATTTGATTGGGTCTGTTATTTGGGCCAGCACATTGTGGAAAAACTGTAGCTGTGACCTTCAAAGGCAATGATAGTTCAAATGGGAAATGAAAAAGGCATGACTGACCTTCAGCAAATTTGCTGCAATTGGACACAAGCTGAAGATGGCTTCTGCCTGATCTTCTAGGAGACATGAATCTAGGATGATTTTCATATTGTTTAGAAGATCTGTATGCAAAAATAACCAAAGATTATCTCCTATGAAAATCCATCATCTTCTGAATCAAGGGCTACTGTATCTTCCTGGAATAGAACCAATCTGTTTCAGACACTTATACCATTCAGAAATCAAATAGAATTTCATCCCTATCTCCTGCCTGCATTACAAAAATATTGGGATATTGAATGCAATATTTGGTCGTAGCCAGTGCTTTTTTTGTAAAAGAAAAAAGTGCCGGAACTCACACATGTCATACAACCCGCCTTGCCTACCCTACAAGGTTCCATCCAAAAAAGGTGCCGGAACTCCGTTCTGAGCGTTCTATGAGAAAAAAAAGCCCTGGTCGTAGCTCTCCAAACCTCTGGCGCCCCGTTTGGAGAGTTGCTGCCTTCATCCGCATTTGAAAGAAATGCGGAAGGGAGCAGCTCTCCAAATGGGGTGCCAGAGGTTTGGAGAGCTGCGCAGGTCTCCAAACCTCCACCGCCCCGTTTGGAGAGCTGCTGCCTTCGTCCGCATTTGAAAGAAACACGGAAGGCAGCAGCTCTCCAAACGCGGCACCGGAGGTATGGAGAGCTGCGCAGGTCTCCAAAATGCGAAGGCAGCTCTCCAAATGGGGCTGTGGAGGTTTGGAGAGCTGTGCAGGTCTCCAAACCTCCGTGGCCCTGTTTGGAGAGCTGCTGCCTTCATCTGCATTTGAAAGAAATACGGATGAAGGCAGCAGCTCTCCAATCCTCCGGCGTCCCGTTTGGAGAGTTGCTGCCTTCATGTTTGAAAGAAATGCGGAAGAAGGTAGCAGCTCTCCAAACGGGGCACTGGAGGTATGGAGAGCTGCGCAGGTCTCCAAAACGCGAAGGCAGCTCTCCAAACGGGGCCGCGGAGGTTTGGAGAGCTGCCTTCTTCCACATTTCTTTCAAACATGAAGGCAGCAACTCTCCAAATGGGGCGCCATTTCTTAAAAAAGCGGATGAAGGCAGCAGCTCTCCAAACGGGGCCACGGAGGTTTGGAGAGCTGCGCAGCTCTCCAAACCACCTCCGCCTGTTTGGAGATTTGCCGGCTTCGTCCATGTTTGAGGAAGCCAGCAGCCCTGCAAACGGGGAGGAGGAGGTTTGGAGAGCTGTGCGCGCAACTCTCCAAACCCCCGCCAGCCGTTTGGAGATCTGCTGGCTTCCTCAAACATGGACGAAGCCGGCAGCCTTGGAAACGGGGCGGAGGAGGTTTGGAGAGCTGCGCGCGCAGCTCTCCAAACCGCTGTTGCCCCGTTTGGAGAGCTGCTGCCTTCATTCGCATTTCTTTTGGCCCCGAAAGGCATCAGCTCTCCAAACGTCTGCCGCCCCATTCTCTCAATGGGACTTTTTTGCAGAACGGCAGAGGAGGACTGGGAGCCGCATGAGACGGCTTAAAGAGCCGCATGCGGCTCCAGAGCCTCGGGTTGCCGACCCGTGGGATAAGCAATTGTTGATGTCCCACATATCAAGCCAAGATGACTGAATGCTTTCTGAACCCTTTATTAGAATACATTCATGCATGCAATACATCTAAACAGAAGAAAGGAAATGGGAAAAATATGTTCCCATCCTATTTGCTGGCTAAGTAGTCCAAACAGATTTCATAAATTTGTTAAATTTGAAATAACTTTTTGTAGATGTGTCTCAGCTTTCCAATACTTTGTTTCTATCTTTAATATTCTATGAATCAGAGTTCCCACAAGTGGTAATTTTCACACTTTGTTCTGGCCTTTTACATTATATTTTTTGTTTGAGATTTTCAGTACCTTTTTCTAAGAAGCAAAGCAATAAAAACTCTTGTTGATTAGAGTTGGCCATGCAAAAATATATTGTCTTTAGCTTCTTTACACTTAGGTCTATATGCATTATTCAGCTCTTTTTATTTATCCTTCCTTTTGTTTACTTTAGGTTACCTAGTATAGTGAATAGAATATATACAATAACTAATTAAGGTAGAAGTCATGCATTTTCTTTTATCTGACCCACACAAGAGCTATATAATTGCTTACTATCAGCAAACTGCTTATTGCTCCCTCCATGCTCAAAATTAGCATATTAACAGTTTGGACTAATTTATTTTGAGGGTCTCAAAAATGGAAGTTGCTCTTTCATTTACTCACATACTTAGTAAAAAAGATACTCTAAAATAGCCAATGAAATATCTATGTCTAGGCAAAGTTTGTTAGATTATATACTATCAATATTGACTCCTTTTAGGGATGATGATGTGATACACCCAATGACAAGGTCCATGTGAGGAAAGCAAAATGTCCACCAACAGTACAAAGTGCAGAGAAACATACAGAAATTTAATTACCTATTGATTAATTGAAAAGCACTATTTTGGGTGGAAATAATGGTTAAATAATAATAAAACAATGAGGCACTATCTTGATGATATTGTGGGGCTGGTATACTCTGAGGAAGATCAGACTTATGCCAGGGGTTCAGCCATACTAGACAGGACTCATCACAGGAGCAAATGAAGAGTGCTTATCACATAAGCAATATGATGAGATGTAATTTACAGAAGCCCATACCGTACTGGATGGATAGTAGCCTGGGTTAACAAGGATCATGCTAGGTGTTGAAGTTCCTGGACATCTCATGAGAAATGAGCTTCAGGATTCAGGACTGTTGGCTAAGCCAGCAGCTGCAGGATTACTGGAAGAAAAGTTGTTTACTTGTGGTAAATATTTGAAGACTGAAAACAAAGAATAGTAATAAGTGCATTTGTGTGCAATCCTAAAACATCTGGAACACCATTTAAACACTGTTGTCATTATCAAAATCACCATCAGTCAATTGTAAAAGTCAGCTTTACTTGGAACAGCGTACATCTTGAAATGATACCTTTAACACAATCAAACAATATTTGCTTATTCCGGGTCATCTGGAAAGATCTGATAGATGGATAAAAATGTCAAAACCAGTCTAAACCTCTGGTTGACTGTACAACCAATAATAATAAAGATATAAAATAAGGATGTCATGGAAAAAAGCAACCCATAGCAGGCTTGCCTATATATAAAGAAATCTTAAGTATACAGTAGTATCTTCTAGAAAGGAGAAAGGCCTTTTAAAAATAACATATAATTTACATGTACCAACTTCCTTTTTAAAAGATTGTTCTGCAGATTCCTTTAAACAAATTTATACAAAATGAGCCATTATAATTATTTATTCTTCCATCTACAACCCAATTTAAATGCATTATAGTTACACTGTTTCACTCAGAAACCATTGCTACAGATTTTTATGTTTTTATGTTAGGAAGAGCATCTACAGCAGAGAACTGCTAGGGCAGCAGAGACAATGGAAAAAGGACAGCTAGTTGTATCATTTATCTCTTCTATTTCTCATAATGTGCCCAAGCCACTTCCAGAATTTATGAGCTGTTCAGAAGATGTTAGTATAGAAAGTAGATTAATACCAAACAGCAACTCCAAAAGATGCTGTTCTTTGAGGCTTACTTTGAAAACAGTCCAGGGTTTTCTTTGTACCAGGCAAGTTTTTCAAATAACCGGAGATGGGATTTGAAGTGATATTTATGATCAAGCTGTGAGTAGGCTAATTTGAAATTTTAGTCCATGTGTGAACTGAGTAATCCTTGCTTTCTTGCTGAGAAACAGGAAAAAATTAAGGATATAATTGTTATAAAGAAATATATTACTTATCATTTTTAAGATTTTTTGGTCTAAACAAACATGGAGAGATTAAAAAAAAATGAGTCTTAAGAAATGGAAAAAAGGAATGAAGATAACTAAATATGGTTGTTTCTAAAAGTATTATGGTTATGGAAATTGTTATTGAAGAAAGTGTGTGTGTTTGCGTTTGCGTGCATGCAATAATCTCCCTTTTTGTGCCTGTCCTTACTGGTTGGTTATTTATTTATTTAATCAATGTATATTTACATCCATCTCAAGAAGACAAGCCCTTTCCCAAACTTGGGGTCCCAGGTCTGGACAGAGATCAAAGTCTTTAGTGCCTTACCAAAAGTCAGTAGAGTTGGGTCCTTTTTGCTCCCAGGAGCGAGAATATTCCAAATGGCAGGCTCTACAAGGGGGGGGGGGAAAGGTCTTGTTTTTTAGGCCCTGCCAACTGGAATTATTTAGCCAATAGGGTTCTGCATATTCATCCTGCTGAATCAGATTGGATGGGTAGAAACAAATCAGAAGATACCATCCCTTAGGTATTCCAGTCACAAATCACAAAGGGCTTTCAGTATGACAACTAGGACCTTAAAGTCCATCCAGAAGCATACCAGCAGCCAATATAGCTCATGAAATTGTGTTGTTACATGCACCAAATAAACAGGACCACTGATTAACCATGCTTCTGCATTCTGCTGAAGCTTCCAAATGCCCTTCAATGGCAGCCCCATGTAGAGCCATTGCAGTAGTCAAAATTGTCATCATCAGAGCAATGATCAGGGCCTCCAATTCTAGGATTGGGTGCAGAGCCCAGATTTGCACAAGGTCTTTCTGAGACATTATCCTCCCATTCATAACCAAAAGATGAAGTCCAAATACCCAAAGCAACTCTGTTGCACCTCATCTTGTTGCATCTCAGGAAGGCACTGGGGCAGAACATTTATGGTATTAGTCAGATGGTTAGG
Organism: Vipera berus; assembly: GCF_964194415.1. NCBI lineage: Eukaryota > Metazoa > Chordata > Lepidosauria > Squamata > Viperidae > Vipera > Vipera berus. Next base: position 63,003,581 of record NC_138209.1, read on the forward strand.
AAATGTAAAGCTGGGCATCATAAGCATATAGGGAATACCTCAACCAAACCATCAGATGATCTCACCCAGCTGCCTTATGTAAATGCTAAGTAGGGTGATGCATGTCACCCCCATAAAATAAATATCATAGGCTGGATCTTTTCCTTTATGTCAACACCTATTGGAATGGGCCCCAAATGAAAAAGAAGAACCAGCACAACAGTGTGTTGCCTACCCCCAACTCCTGGAGCTAGTCCAGAAGGATGCCATGATTGGTGGTATCAAAAGCTGCTGAGACATCAAGAAAAGCAAAGATGGAAACATCACCATCATCAAGCTCCCACAGAAAATCATCCAAGGGTACAATCAATGATCCCTCAGTCCCATTCCATGCTTGAGCCCTGACTCAAAGTGGACCAGATAATCTACTTCTTTCTGATCCTCTGAAGCCACAATACAACCATCTTCTCTGCAATCTTCCTTAAAAAAGGAAAAAATATAAACTGAATGAAAAATATCCAGAATGTTGGGGGTCTTCCAAAGGCCCCTTAAGGAGAGGACAAATCACTGCCTTCTTAAAAGATGGCAGAACAACCTCCTTCCTCAAAGAGGAATTAACCACTGCCAGAAGCAAGCCACATGTCCTTTTCTGTGAGACCTTGACCAGGCAAGGACCCTGTCCACTTTCTCAGCCTTAAGAGAATCAAACTTTTCCCAGAGCAGAAGTCTGGGGAACGTCACCACCATCCAAATTACAGCATTGAAATTCTGCTAATGCACTATTTATAACACCACTGAGCAATTGCCCCACCCTTGTCTGAGTTAATGAAGATGATTTCTGGGATTGCATTGAAGGTCTAGAAGTTTATATCCATGTTGGACTTGCCTGCTCTATGACATCCATTGACCTACTTCAAATAGTTTTTGATCCAACTCATTGAAAGTCACAGTCTTTATTTCATATTTCTATAAATCAGATTGTAGCAATCTTGAAAACTTGCTGTGACACATTTGTTTTTGTTTTGTAGATAAAATTATACAAGTATATTTTATTGATAAGGTAATATAGAACAGATTTAATTAGGAGTGTGACTAGTCATGTTTCAGTGGACACGCTTCAATTTGTGCAACCCAAGAATAAAGGAAGATAAGATAAGATAAGATAAGATAAGATAAGATAAGATAAGATAAGATAAGATAAGATAAGATGAGGTGAGGTGAGGTGAGGTGAGGTGAGGTGAGGTGAGGTGAGGTGAGGTGAGGTGAGGTGAGGTGAGGTGAGGTGAGGTGAGGTGGGGTGGGGTGGGGTGAGGTGGGGCAGGGCAGAGCAAGATGACACGAGACAAGATGAGACGAGACGAGACGAGACATGGTAAGGTAAGATAAAATAAGATAAGATAAGATAAGGTAAGGTAAGGTAAGGTAAGGTAAGGTAAGGTAAGGTAAGGCGTGGTAAGGTAAGGCGTGGTAAGGCAAGGCAAGGCAAGGCAAGACAAGGCAAGACAAGACAAGATAATCTTTATTGTCATTTTTTTATTGTGGGCACACTGGCACACATTAAAAATGAAATTCTGTTGCTTGCTTCCCAAACGTGTACACATACATAACACACATATAAACATGCTATATACAACACATGTATTTACCTATACCCTTATATATAAATACATATAAATATTAATCACTGTTCATCTTGAATACATAGTGGAAGGAGGAAACTTGAGAGTTCGCAAGGTTAATACTGTATTGAACAAAACTGACTGAATCTGGATGTTCTGCTTTGGATATCATGAAGCCTCCTCCCAGAAGGTAACTATTCTGTCCCAGCCTATGCAAATACTACTCAGCCAATTACTCGTGAGGAAAAGCCCCTTTGCATTGAACAAGGCAGGACTTTGTAAGAAAAAAAAACCTTTTATTTTGACACAGCTTTTATGGAACAAAACTCCAACCAGTCCTTTAGCTGTTGAAATGAACAAGATCAGGCTCTAATTTCTCAGCTGGAATGCTCAAGGTTTAAAGGTTTAAAACAGGGTTGTAAAGAGGATGTGTAGTGTCCCAGACAATATTGCGGACCCTGCTCAAGCAATGCTTATATGCTATGTCCTGGACAGAAGGAGGGAACCTGGCAGATTGAATACAATTTATATGAATCAATGACATTCATATTTATTTAAAATTGCCAGAATGGGACTGAAGGCTTGATCTTTACAATGATTTTGTCTTTAAAAGGATGTGTGACCTCTACTGCTGTTAAAGATACAGTAAATGCAAAGCTTTTTAACAAAGCTAGTGTTAGCCTGCATGAATGCAGAGAACTATTATACAATTGATTTTAGTTTTTGAGCAAAGCATTCAAAAATTAAAATGTTTTACACAAAGATAATTATTTGGATCTATTCCATTTTGTAATTAAACTAGGAAAAATGTTGCATTTCAATTCATGGATAAAGTGATTGCTGTCCCTCATCTCATGAGACCCTAAAAGCATATAACATTTTATAGAAAGAAAATGACTAAATACATAGGAAGTGATCATAAAAATAGGTATTTAATTACATTAAATTTAGTTTTATTAAAAATAAACTTTTACACCATACAACCATACTTTTTGAACTTCCTGTTTATGAAATAGCAATAGCACTTAGACTTATATACCACTTCACAATGCCTTACAGCCCTCTCTAAGCGGTTTACAGAGTCAGCATATTGCCCCCAACAACCTGGATGCTCATTTTACTGCCCTTGGAAGGATGGATGGCTGAGTCAACCTTGTAGGAAGCTGGCAGTCAGCAGAAGTAGCCTGCAGTACGGCATTCTAACCACTGCACCTCCACGGTTCTTTATCTCTATGCCTCCTTTATCTCTCAAAGTTCACATATAACACCTACTCCCCAAAAGATTGGGCTGGTGTGACTTACTGCATTGCTGATCCATGATGTTTCAATTTTATTAGATTTTCCCATTTTTTTATTTTCTATCACTTGTGGCCTTTATCTGTACTACCTGCTTAAGCTGGTCTCTAAGGGCGTGATATTATAGTGGTTCAGCAGTTCCCATTTTACAATGGTTCTGAAGCTTCTTTACTCCCAAATATAAAACTAGAAGACTGCTTTCTACCCTCAGTTTTGGGGTTATAGTATGCTTCAGTGTTCCATTCCATCCCTCTTGCACTTTAACATTTTTTTAGCTTCTGGGAAAATATTCTTGATATCTAATCTATTCTTATGTAGAAACACTGGATGCAGAGAAACAAATGTATATCTTATACTTTAATTTCTCAACTAAAAGTAATGCATTTAATTTCTCTCTCATAAACCAACCCCACTTAACTTTAGTAAGCGAGATGAGTTTTGAGCTCCAGACAAACTAAGATGGAGAACATCCCATGCGTACTTCTTTTTACGCGAAGGCTCTGAAGAACTATGCCTTCCATTTACTTTTAGAACTTCTAACAAGATTCTCTTTCATTACTCTATTCTTTTTTCGCAATTTTTCTCTTTATTTATTTTCTCTCTCTCAATGTGCATATTATATTTCTGTTTCTCATATTTAATCCTGATTGTAACTGAGGCCCTATATGGTTATTCTGAAAAAAAAAAGTCTAGTATGGAAGCTACACACTACATAAGATTTTCAAAGCCCTACATGGCATGGGATGCCCTGAGTCCTTCGGGAGATAGGGCGGGATATAAATCCCATCAATAAATAAATAAATAAATAAATGGGTCCGGAGTACCTTAGGAATCACCTGCTGCCAGCGTCAACGTCCCTCCGTCCAGTGCGCTCCCACAGAGAGGGCCTCCTCAGGGTGCCGCCGTTCGGAGAATGCCGTCTGGTGGCTCCCAGGGGGAGGGCGTTCGCTGTGGGCGCGCCTGACCTATGGAACCGTTTACCGGTTGAGCTCCGGATGGCTCCCGACCTTTGCTCCTTCCGATGCGACCTAAAAACACATCTGTTTAAGCAATCCGGTCTGGTCCGATGGGTTCTTTTGGAATTATTATCTTAAGGTAACTATCTTCTACATTTGGGCTAAATTAGGGTTTAATTTATTTTCAATATCTATATTTGTACATTCTGTTATTTATGTCACTGTTCACCGCCCTGGGTCCTTAGGGAGAAGGGCGGTATACAAATCAAATAAATAAATAAATAAATAAATAAATAAATAAATAAATAAATAAATAAATAAATAAATAAATAAAGTATCACATAAATTGACCCTTAAAATCTGATCAGACTAAATAATCTTTAATTTGTTCTGAATAACTGCACCATAAATTCATCTGTCAATGTTTGTAGTAATATTATAATTCCCTTGTGAAATAGATGTCAATGATACATTATTTTCTGACCCTGACCCAGATATTTTGAAATAAAAGCTTTCCTTCTTTGCTTCTCTTTATTGCACAAAAACTGAGTAGGTGTGAATTTCCATGAATTGCTCTCAGGTTGATTTAATTAATATTATCATACCAGTTATTAGATAGTTCTGTTAATAGAAATTATGTATTAACACTTAAGATGAGAGTTAATCTGGTTTAATTGTAGTGTATTGGGGAGCAAAAGTCACCCCCATACATAGCATTGCTTAAGCTACACATGCTCCCTGGGCAGTGCTGAATGGGTGACAGTGAGCTTATGCAGCAGTACTGCCTCCTGGGACTCACGGTCGTGACAAACAGAAGAGTATAAATAATTGTAGTGTATTTGCAATTATCTCAGGCTGAAAGAGATACCAATTTGAAAACATAATTTTCGGAAATTAGAACATGTTAATTCTGAAAGACTAAATGTGAGGAGAATAAATGTTAAATACTATGAAACTATCTAAATTTGAAATAGTTTCCTCAACTATACTACAGCCATGTTTCCAATTATATGCAGAACAGAATAAAAGAATAGTAGATATTTTTTGCAGATGAGTTTAAATTTATTATTTCATTAGATTGAGAAATTAAACCTAAAATGTATAAAAATTCATATTAATCATTTAGTTTCAGCACATAAATGCAAATGGCTTGGAACTGAGCTTCATTTCAAACTGTAAGTAATAATTACCTAGCAACAAAGACTGGGCTCCACTAAATTGTGTATTTAGTAAGAGTGGAAGGCACTAGGGACCTGAACTAATCAGAGGATTATGGCCAGAACAAATTGATAGTCATAAATTGCTGTTAAATGGCCTTTTCTAAAATAACTCCAAAAAGAAACAGATACACTAAATGTGGGGGAGTGAATGAGGCAAGGAATACAGTCACATCATTATCTTTCATATAGAGAGTTATATACAGTTATACAACTTTATACCCTGAGTCAGGTAGATAATTTGGAATATAATTTACTATAGGTACGATTAGGAAACAATATGTCTATTCCGTTTAAATCTCAATTTCCATAAAACCATCTATTTTTCCTCTAATTTGTCAATAGACAGACCTTATCTAATTAATCTTACATTAAATACCCTTCCTTCCTTCCTTCCTCTACAAATTTTCAATAAATAAATCAAGTGCATTGACTTCTTAATCAACCCACACTGCATTTTATTAACTACTTGACATCTTCTAGTGTTTTTTTTATTTGAAATATTCAAAATAATATTTTGAATCTCCTTTGCCTCATCAATTGCAATTGCTTTCTGTCTTAGGCATTATTCTATTTTGAAACAATTTTATTTTATTCAAAAGGTTAAAATCTAAAAGAGAAAAGTTGAACAGAAAGAAAACAAAAGTAAACAAAAACATTGAAAAAATGTGTTCCCCACATTGACAATAATAAAGGTAAAGGTAAAGGTTCCCCCGCACATGCGTGCTAGTCGTTTCCGACTCTAGGGACCGGTGCTCATCTCCGTTTCAAAGCCGAAGAGCCAGCGCTTGTCCGAGGACATCTCCGTGGTCGTGTGGCCAGCATGACTAGATGCCAAAGGCGCACGGAACGCTGTTACCTTCCCACCGTAGTGGTCCCTATTTTTCTACTTGCATTTTTTACGTGCTTTCGAACTGCTAGGTTGGCAGAAGCTGGGACGAGTAACAGGCGCTCACTCTGTTACGCGGCAGCTTCCCCCTTATAAAGCAGGTCCAAAATTTATAAGCTTGTACATTTATTTGCAACCCTATTGACCTGTCATACATTACATATATGAAAGAAAAATAGTAAACAGGTTAAACAACAGCAAAGTTAAAATTCAAAGCATTCTGTTAATACAGTTATTGTAATTTAATTCACATAAAGTCTTCACAGTTTCTTATTTACCACAAATCATTCCTATCTTTATCTCTGAATCCAGGATGAAATACTTTCATTTGGTTCTTAATAGTGAAACCTTTTCTTAGGTTTTAGTTGGAAATTGTATCTCATTTCCAAATGTCATAAGTCTCTGTTGTAAATATCTCTGAAACATCCATTGTTGAATAACTCTCTTGACAACAGCATTCCTCTTGCCAAGTCCATCCTCCATCACATCCATTATCTCATAATTTTTATATTCTTATTCTTTTGAATATGTTCTGCAAATCAAACTATTTTTCTTTACATCTAATAGCAACAAATCAAATTCTAATTCCTCAGCTTTCACCATTAATGAAAGCTGATTATTTTTACAGCTCTGGAACTACCTCAAAAACCAGGGAATATCACCACACCACATCTAGCTCATTCGGTCATTGCATTCTGATCAAGCAGCCATTGTAAAAACAGAATATGGAAACACAAAATAGTTCAGAATTTGAAAAGGCACTTGGCAAGGTTGCATCATGTCACCTATATTATTCAACATGTACCCAGAAATAGTTAGGAGAAATGTCCATTCAGAGGAATCTAATATTGGGGTTAAAATCGGTGGTAGGACTATCAACAACCTCCAATATGCAGATGATAGAAATTGCTCATGGAAAGCAGGAAAGATCTGGAGTGACTAATCCTGAGAATCAAAGATGAAAGTGAAAAATTTGGACTGCACCTTAATATTAATAAATGAGGACCCAGATTGTTGGGGGCAATTAAGCTGACTTTGTAATAATGCCGCTGTGGTGTGTGTGAAAGCCCTAATAAGCAGGCATATACATAGAATGAAGGCTACTGGAGAAGGGCGGGATATAAATGGAATTAAAATAAATAAATAAATAAATAAATAAATAAATAAATAAATAAATAAATAAATAAATAAATAAATATTAAGGAACCAAAGATAATGACAATTGCAGAGGTCAGAGTGCAGGTGAACAATGAGACCATTCAAACAGTAAAGGAATTCATCTTCCTGGGTTCTAAAAGTGACCAAAGTGGTGACTGCAGCCCTGAAATCAGAAGATGTGTAGCAGTTAGAAGAAATGCAATGTTTTGCATGATTAACATGTCCAAGCTGCTCATCACATTTCCAGCACATTTTTTAAAACAAACAGAGATGATATACAATAATTAAATGTCTTAACTCTGTCTGAATGTAATGTCTGGAGTAAATTTAATATTATTTTTCTATTGAAATTCTTATTGTTGCATCTCTCTGCTACTAAATTCAAATTCTGCAGCCATTTATTCAAGCATATTTGACGTGGTCAGATTACCCAATCCCAAGCAGTTCATTTGTAGCAAGTCAACAGTACCAGGATCCTATATTTGAAAGTTAGGATAAAATAGAAATACAATGTTACTTTAATTATTGCAAAATGTACAAAGTATTCTCTTGGTACAGTCTGGTTCTTGATAAAGAACAGTGCATATTGTTTTTTGAATATGAGTGCAGCAAGGATTTTAAACTGTCAGTTACTGAACTGTTCTTTGAGGTCAGTTTTTAATGAGTATAACCCCAGTGGAATGATTTATATTACTTCTGTGTTTTTCTATAACCTGCATTTTGTTAATCTTTTGTTATATACCTATCTGATACTAATAGCTAAGGGTAGAGTCCTATTATAATTGTTTATTAGTATCTTTCATTGAATATAGTGGTTTTGGTTTAAGAAAATACTTATAAAAGGAATTAGCACATTACTGTCTGTGACACCATAAAATTAATGCAAAATGTTGCAATTGTTTATATAATGAAGAAGTGCTGACATGTATACAAAACACACAATAATGCACAATAATTAAACTAACAAAAACAAAACAAATAATAAAAGTGTGGAAAGAAAAATCAATAGTTTAAACCAGCTCCAATGAAATAATGATACAAAAATATTTGGGGCTGTAGGAGAGAATCCAGGACAAATTGTTTGTTTAATTTATCCCTACATAAACAAAACACTTACAATGTCAGGACCCACCTCAATCCACATCTTAGGAAATAAGAACTCTTGGATGCAAGTTTAGTCCAAAAGGAAAATGTTTACTAGGATGGAATCGATTGTGGCAATACAAGATGGAATCTAACAGAGTTACATCTCAATCCTATATAAAGCATTCCCATTTCAACCCCCTCCCCTCATCCATTTGGTCAGACTCCCATCATTTACTTAGGTGTCAGGCCCTTCCGTGGGAAAGGGAACTCTCCTTGTTTTTATTGTTATTGCTTCTTCCTTTTCAGTTGTAAATGAAGATGCGATCCAGATCTCTCTCTCCCCCTCTCTCCCCCCATCAAACGTTTCCCTGGTGTTTGAAGATAGCCTATTTCAATATAAGTAACCATCCTCTCCCCCCCCCTTGGAGAGATGGCAGAATCCCCAGAATAAGCACAATATTCTACCTATACATTTATGAAGTGTGATATAAATGGATTCTGAAATACAATGTCTGTGTGGAAATATTTGGAAATGGCTCCTAACACCAAGGTCTTACAAATTATGGACTGAAAGGGTACACAAAATTCTATATCTGCCATATTCACTCTTTTCCTATTTTGAAACATATAAATATGCATAAATAATATGATGTGTTTAAATATCCAGAAAAGCATCATGTTTAACTGTGTATCAATAGAGTGTCTCAAATTCTGTTGACTTATAGATTCCCCCCAAAATAATAGGACCAGGCCTGCCAACATTTGGCATGCAACTGGAACCTAATTAAATTCAGTTCCTGAACATCACCTAGCTAAGTTTAGACGTTGCCAAAAAAAGAGATTGTGGTTAAGATCAGAAAATCTAGGCAGGCTTGTGCGGCTTGCTTTTGAGTTGAAAGGATTAGCCAGTGACATTACTGTTGCCCAGGGTACATCCGGTTGGAGGCTCCTTTCACGTCCCTGGCAGAAGCTGGAGGGAAGCTCAACTCCATTCCATGGCAGCACTCGGGTTTCTCCAGTGCCCGAATCACCTGAGCCACCATGCTCCTGGCTTGTGCGATAGAAAATTGTTTATCATACATACTTCTGCAGTCTTGTGAGGGGGTTCACAGAGGAGCATGCAGCTGTGGGGCTGGTTAATGCCTTGAAGACTCCCCCTTTTAATTAACCTTTACCTTGAATTTTAACCACCTTTGCCTATTTTAAAATTTTATATAGAGTTATATTTTAATATTTTATTTGCACATTGGATGGAATCTCCCTGTGAGAGAGATGAACAGTTTCTAAATTTGATAAATAAATAAATACCATGTGATCTCCAATCTATAGGTAAACCTTGGCTTACTACAGTTCATTTAGTGATCATTCAAAACTGCAACAGCACTGAAGAAAAATGACTTATGACCGTTTTTTATACTTACAACCATTGCAGCATTACCATGGTCACGTGATCACAATTCAGACGCTTGACAACTGGTTCACATTTATGATGGTTGCAATGTATTGGGGTCATGTAATAACCTATTTCTGTCTTTATTAGTAATACTATGGTCCTACTAGTTTTGACTATACATTTCACTTCTTATTCTATTAGCAATGGTATGATTACTAAATTAACTCAATAAATAATGTGAAATATATTACCATCTTCTAGGCCTGAACTTGCCATAGCACAGTAACAGCTAGGCACTATTAAACTGGTACAGAACAACTTTGGAGAAATGTAGCTATGGTATATTATATGGAGAACCTTATATATACTGGGAATAGAAAAATCTGAGGACTTGACTATTTACTAAATTTATAAGAACTCATTTTATGATTAGGAAAGAGAAATCTTTTAAAAAAAATAAAGTGTAAGGTGAATAGCTATGCTGACAAATTCATTCATATTAGGAATCAAATATCTTGTGATGGAGTTAATCTCTTGTTAAACTATTCTATTTCTCTTTGTTCACAAGTTATTCTTTTTTTCCTATTGTATAGTATATTTTTGATGTTTTTTTTTGGCATGCTATCTTTATTCTCTTCTAAATTCCTACTACAAATTTTCTGTATATTATAGTCAATTGCTATTAAAGTTATTAGGTTTTATATGTAATTTAGAAGCCACTTCTGTTTCCTGGTTGCAATAACTTACTTGACTTACCATTCCATTATATGGTTAATGCCTGTCGTTCAATTGCACACTTTTCTTGCTTCTCATTACTCTACTACTCCTGTGTGATTCTGTTTTTCTGACTGCCTCTCCAATGGGCCCTATTTCTTACCATTTCAGGAAGTTTTTCTTCCATTAGATAAATGGAAACATTGTAATAACATTTTTCGGTCATCTTGTACTATAAAGGTATTGATGCAGAAAACTAAAGCTATAGAACTTTCTATAGATTCAAATGATATTGCAGATAATAGAAATTATGTCATTTTTGGATAGTGTTTTATTTTATCTTATCATGTTCTTTTCATAGTGATCATATTGGAAGAAGCCTTGGTTTCTCTTCCTCCTCCTCCTCATTGTTGGTTGTAGTTGTCAAGTTAGTGGCCATGAACTGTGTAGAGAGTCCAGTATGTGTCACAGGACATAGGTAATATTATTTTGGGGGAATCAGGGGGGGGTTAACAAGGATGAAAAGGGTACAAAATAGGTCTATGTCACCCACGTGGAACAAGCTACAATTTTCCATTTTTCCCCTAACTTGGAGAGACTCAAGTTAGGTATATGTTTATAAAAATCATACTGATTTTTATTCTCCATCTAACTTTATGCTTACCCTTTTTATTAAGTCCTATCTTTAAAATAGTTGTTTAATTTTGTCTCAGATAATCAAAATCTCATTTCTGGCATAGGTAAATGCCTTGCTGAATTGCTGGATCATACTGATAATTCAGAATGTTAGCACTCATAGTAAGCAGCAATTCAGTAATACAAATTCCTGTTCTAGCAAATGTCACATGTAGATGTGCAGGGTTTAATCTCCTATTGTAATAATTATGTGCTGCGCTAATGATTCTGTAAATATTCAAAACTAACTTGTTTCTGGATACTATTTCTTTTTGAGCTTTTAATCAGAACTTGCTTTGTCTTCTTGCACAGAATTGACTATTGTTGCTGTTCTTATAAGCAGGGATAATTCAAACTTGAAATGTCATTTCAAAAATGAACTGAGGGTAAAGTGGGAGCAAGATTCAACAATCATTTTATAGATAACATAAGGGAATCTTTGCTTTGAAGTGGTTCAGAAATTACCATTTTCTTTTAAATGCAGACTGGGTCCACCACTGAGTAAAGGTACTTTAGTTGTACAACTGAGAAGGTATCTTGAATGGGTAAAGTTTCCAAGCATTTTATTGCAATGGGTTAATTATTGACAATTTTTAATTTTTTTTAGTAACATTTAAAATACAGTAGTAAGTAACAAGAAGCTAGAAATTTTCATTTTTTTGCTCTGAGTTGGTAGATACTGTATGCTATTCTAACATTTATAGAGAATATTTTATTTAGCAGGAGGCTCCTTTGATTACGACCTATGTTTATTGCTGACAACTAGGCTGCTTGTGAACTAGGCAGTCCATAGTAGCAGTTAAATCAATTCTTTTTCAAGATTTGTATTTACTTCAAAAAAGTTAATTCAGGATTTATACAGGGTATCTATAAAATATTCTTAAGATACAGATTACATCTCCATATGTCCCATTTTGTAGCCCCTTCTGATCACAATTACTAAAATTTATATTGATATGTGTGTTCGCATTTGTTACTTTATTATTAATACTGTTTAACCCTGCATGATATATATAATGTAAATTATATTACTAAGCAACCACCCCCACCCCCATCAATATAAATATCCCCCACTCATTCCAAGAAAGGCCCATCAGTGCAGGAGAAAAGAAGCACAATCCCAACCCTGGTCTTGTAGATTATCTGATGCTATCCATAATAATTGTCTGAATGCAGCTCTCAAATTTCCAGAAATATTTTTGGGTCCCCAGTTATGAAAACATTTTCCTTCTTTGACTTATAGAAAATATACGTTCTGTAGGTTTTCTACAAAATTAACAAAGGCACACACATATATACGCATACTATACACATACACACATACATATAACATCTTAAGAGCTAAAGCCATTTAGGCAGTCAAGCTAACCCTTTAGTTATATGAAGAAATAAAAATCAAGGAATCCATAAGAGAAGGCTATCTAGCCATAGCCTAGTAAACAAGAACACACCACCTCACTGAGTTATTGCTTCCATTTTCAAAGTGTCCTTATGGATGAAGAAGCTATTTGATCTAGTCTGGAGGGCTGTTTAAAAGACAGTCTGGACATATAGAATCTCGTGCTCTATTTTATTCATTGTCCATAGGGCCTAGGAAGTGGTGCATCATCCTAGTCAAAAGTAGGAAGTATGGCTTAACTGCCACATCTGGGTGGAATTGTTCCATCTGGGGGAAACAGTTATGTCTATACACCGAAAGTAGAAGAAGATGGGAAAGGTAAATTTCTAGATAAGGAACTAGTAGTGTGTTACATATTTGCTACCATTGAAAGTGATATTATAAATTTATATCCTTTAATTATAAATTATATCTCCATCATGTACTTGGTGAAGACTTGGAAGGACGGCTTGCATGAATTGTAGTAATATGCAGCAAAAGATATATATTTAAATATCATATACCATATTAGCGAGGGACGCGGTGGCTCAGTGGGTTAGGACGCTGAGCTTCTAGATCAGAAGGTCGGCAGTTTGGCGGGTCGAATCCCGAGTGCCGCGTAACAGAGTGAGCTCCTGTTACTCGTCCCAGCTTCTGCCAACCTAGCAGTTCGAAAGCACGTAAAAATGCAAGTAGAAAAATAGGGACCACTACGGTGGGAAGGTAACAGCGTTCCGTGCACCTTTGGCGTCTAGTCATGCCGGCCACATGACCACAGAGATGTCCTCGGACAAGTGCTGGCTCTTCGGCTTTGAAACAGAGATGAGCACTGGCCCCTAGAGTCGGAAACGACTAGCACGTATGTGCGGGGGAACCTTTATCTTTACCTTTACCATATTAGCTGTGGATTTTATCTCAAGTGCAATGAAGTTATTTGCAGAATTTTAGAGTGATGAAATATCAATGTTCTGACAGTCTTCATTACTATCTTTAAGGACTTATATCTACAATCAATCTGCTGCATTAAGACTGAAAATGGCAATAGACTTCTTCGAAATTACTACCAGAGTTAGACAAGGCTGTATTCTGTCACTGCTCCTCTTCTTCATGGCCCTTGACTATGTTATGAGACAAACTACAGACCTATCAGCTTCAATACCTGGGAAGATTCTGGAAAAGATAATCATACAACAAATCAGCAAACACCTAGATGCAAACAAAGTCATTACCAAAAGCCAACATGGGTTTGTCAAAAACAGATCATGCCAGACAAATATTATTGCATTCTTTGACTAAGTGACAAAATTAGTGCTGTGGATATAATTCATACTTCAGTAAGGCTGTCATGGTTCTGAGTAATGAAACAAAGAATCGTCAGGCATTGTTTATTCTAAAAAGTCTATAATAATGAGAACAAAGTGTTGGCACTCATGAATGGATGCCAAAATCTGAATTCTCCTCCCCTGAACACATCTATCAAACACAATTCCCTCCCTTAATTAAACGTCATAAATCACATTCTCCAATTAGTTTAAAATGCAAAGCTTCATTTCTGTTCTATAATGCACCATTCCTTATCTTATTAAAAACAACTGGGGTAGCATTCTCCTCCCCCCAGCTTCATTTAATTCAAGATCAAAACAGTTTAAAGGAAAAGGCTGCCTCTCATATTGTCAAAGCAAAAACATCCAATGTTTGTAGCGTTGACAAAGGCTTTTGATAAAGTAGATCACAACCTACTACTTGATAATATAGAAAAATGTGGGTTAGACAGCATCACCACCAGATGGATTCGTAGCTGGCTGACCAGCTGTACTCAGCATGTAGTCCTCAATGGAACTGCATCTACATGGAGGGAAGTGTGTTGTGGAGTGCCCAAGGGCTCTGTTCTGGGTCCAGTGCTCTTCAACATCTTCATCAATGATTTGGACGAGGGGGTAGATGGGGAACTCATCAGTTTTGTAGATGACACCAAGCTGGCAGGAATAGCCAACACTCCAGAAGGCAGGCTGAAGATACAAAAGGATCTTGAAAGACCTGAACACTGGGCACTATCTAACAAAATGAAATTCAATGATGAAAAAAGTAAGGTTTTACATTTAGGCAAGAAAAACTAAATACACAGGTATAGTATAGGAGGTAGAGTAGTATCTATGAGTAGTATAGTAGTAACTATGAGAGGGATCTCAGAGTCCTAGTGGACAATGACTTAAATATGAGCTAGCAGTGTGCTGCAGCTGCCAAAAAAGCCAACACAGTGTTAGGCTGCATTAACAGAGGGATAGAATCAAGATCCTAAACTTAACCCTAAACCTAATACTATTTTAAAATGCCTTGGTAAGGCCATACTTGGAATACTGCATCCAGTTTTGGTCACCATGATGTAGAAAAGATGTTGAGACTCTAAAAAGAGTACAGAGAAGAGCAACAAAGATGATTAGGGAGTGGAGACTAAAATATACAAGGAACAGTTGCTGGAATTCAAAACAGAAGATGAATAAGGAAAGGCAGCTGAGAGCTGGAATTGGGTATGTGTAGTTTAATGAAGACAAGGACAAGGGGGGGACATGATAGCAGTGTTCCAATATCTTAGGGGTTGCCACAAAGAAGAGGCAGTCAAGCTATTCTCCAAAGCACCTGAAGGCAAGACAATGGAGGGAAACTAGTCAAGGAGAGAAGCAAACTAGAACTAAGGAGTAACTTCCTGACAGTTAGAACAATTAATCAGTGGAACAACCTGCCTCCAGAAGCTGTGAATGTTCCAACACTGGTAGTCTTTAAGAAGAGATTGGACAGCCATTTGTCTGAAATGGTATAGGGTTTCCTGTCTGAGAAGGGGGTTGGACTAGATGACCTCCAAGGTCCCTTCCATCATTATTATCATTATCATCATCATCATCATTATATATCACACACCGGGAAAGGTGTTCATTATTCTGACCAAGATCGCCTTGGCGACCTGGATTTTGCAGAAGTTATTGCCTTACTTGAGGAAACGAGATGAAACTACAACAAGTGACATCTGCCCTACATGAAGCAGCAACCAAAATTGGCCTCAGGATAAGTGCGGAGAAGCTGAAGATCATGTATGTAAGCTACACTGCATAGATATGAGGAAACAGCATATTAGATTATAGCAACTTGAGGAAGTAGGAAAGTTTACCTATTTAAGTAGTGTAATCACACAAAATGGAGATGCTGAGACAGACGTCAAATGCTGTACTGGAAAAGCAATAGCTGTTTTCCAGAGAATGAATAAAATCTGGTCCTTGTCACCTATATCAGTAAACTTAAATTTTGTTTTCTTGCCCCTATAGTGATCCTGACAGCTATTTATGCCATTGAGACCTTAAAGAGACTCGATGTCTTCCATCAAAGATGCCTTCATCGAATTCTAATGATTCATCATTTTGACCATGTTACTAATGAAGGAGTGCTCCAAAAGAGTTTCTCTGGCAAATTACAAAACATAGTTGCAGGCAGAAGACTCCAACTTGCAGATTATATACTCTGTATGGAGAATAATTGAATTCCCAAGATGGCAATGAGATGGATCCCCCTTGCTGCCAAATGACCAAGAAGACCCCCTCGAAATACGTGACAAAGAATGTTCATAGATGACTTAAAGACTTTAAACATCACATGGGAAGACACTGTACTTGCCCCAAACCGAAAATACTGGAGATTCCTTGGTGGCCAATATGCTATATAGCATGGGAGGATCTAATGCTAATGGTGAAATACCTATAATTGCCTGGATTTCAATTAATTGCACTGCTCTTCAGTTAAATAGTGCCAATTTCTAGAAAATAATAAACTATGTATTTTCCTGGCTCTTTACTATTAGATCATTCTTCCCTTAGATTAGAAAAACCTGTAATAGAATTCTATCTATTATAGTTATATGTGAAATGCAAAGTGAGCAGATTGGCAGTTTATTGTGTCCAGTACACTCTGCTCAAAGCTAATTTAACATGAGTGTCTAAAGATGATGCAAACTGTTTTCCCCCTGTGCTTTGTTATTAAGCTATAGCACAATTTAAATACATGGCAAAATAACATTCTTGTTAAGCTTGTTTAGCTTCAAACAATAATTATTAAGCAAGAACTATTGGAAGCACTGTGAAAAATATTTTTTATGATAATAGACAGAACCATACAGTCAGCAGTTGATGTGGATTAATACATTTCATGTACTGATTATTAAAACAATAGATTTTGTGGATAAAATTTATAATATCATATTTCATTGACAAATGATTTGAGATAAATTAAGAAAAAACTGGTACCACCAAAAATGTTTACATGTATTTTCATATTCTTTCCCACCTTTTTTTAAAAAATCCCATTTATATCCCGTCCTTCTCCGTAGACTCAGGGCGGCTTACAATCTAAAGCACAATGTGCTTAGCAATAGCCTTCATTCTATGTATATGCCTGCTTATTAGGGCTTTCCCCCCCCAAGCGGCATTATTACAAAGTCAGCTTATTGCCCCCAACAATCTGGGTCCTCATTTTACCTACCTCGGAAGGATGGAAGGCTGAGTCAACCTTGAGCCTGGTGGGATGAGAACCTGCACTAATTGCAGGCAGCTGGTGTTACTTAAGGAGGCATTAGCCCACTGCTCCACCAAGGCTCTTCCCTGCCCCAATTCTGCTTTTCTCTTTGTACTTACTCTAAATGTATATTGTTTCACTATATATACTATCTTTCTCAGTGCCAGTTTTTTCTTTGTCTATATTTATACTGCACTTTTTACTGAGGTACCTAACCGTCAACTAATGTCTATAATGTTCTCTTAATGTTGTGACATTCAGCAGGAGATTTCTGTTTGACAATAGAAGCACCTTGACTATAGAAATCTCTGTTTGCTCAGTTATAGGTATAAAATAAAATAAATCTTGAAACATTAGCAGCTATAACTATTCCATTTTAGGTCCCTGTAAAGGAGAAATGTATGGGATAGTAATAACAGGATGTGAAGATATTTTGTTTAGTATTTAGTACATTAACCTAGGTTTCCTAGGTTCTTCTTCTTCTTCTTCTTCTTCTTCTTCTTCTTCTTCTTCTTCTTCTTCTTCTTCTTCTTCTTCTTCTTCTTCTTCTTCTTCTTCTTCTTCTTCTTCTTCTTCTTCTTCTTCTTCTTCTTCTTCTTCTTCTTCTTCTTCTTCTTCTTCTCCTCCTCCTCCTCCTCCTCCTCCTTCTCCTCCTCCTCCTCCTCCTCCTCCTCCTCCTCCTCCTCCTCCTCCTCCTCCTCCTCCTCCTCCTCCTCCTCCTCCTCCTCCTCCTTCTTCTCCTCCTCCTCCTCCTCCTCCTCCTCCTCCTCCTCCTCCTCCTCCTCCTCCTCCTCCTCCACCTCCTTCTCCTCCTCCTCCTCCTCCTCCTCCCCCTCCCCTCCAACATTTATTAGGAAATGTCTTAATAACTTCTTTTTATGGCATTTCTTTATTAAGCTGTAAACATATATGATTAGTGCTTTTAAAGTCAATAAGAGAAAAGCAAAACTATAAATAATAAAGCATATATTTAAAAAAATAGCTGTAAATAATATATAGACAAAACGTTAAGGATTACCTATCTTTTAATAAAAAAACGTGTGTGGATTCACAAGTATCTAAGGTTGAGATGAACTCAGTTCTGCAAAATTTGTTTATTTATTTTCTTTCTTACCTGCCAAAATTGATATGAGTCTTGACAGATTTTAGTCACAACATCATTGCTGATCTCTGTTCATAGATACTCTGAATCTCAGTTTGATATGATAATATAAAGAAACGCTCAAAGCAATTAGAATAAGTTTTATTACTTTTTATTTCCCTGCTTCACTGTTTTTGGAGTCAATAAAAAGTTAAATACACTTTGAAGTAGATTTTCCTTAACTTTGCAGAGTTTAACTGAATAAGAGATAATTTAAAATAATTTTGAAAGAATGGTTATTTGCAATAAGAGATATTTTATCTCTTATTGTAAATAACCATTCTTTCAAAATCATTTTACAAATATAGATTAGAGAAAAATTAGCATTTTCAATGAATGCAACCTTAACAAAAATTAATAAATTAAGTGGATAGAGAGCCACTTTGGTCCAATGATTAAGGCACCAGACTAGAAATTGGGAGACCAACTTTAAATATTTTGCCCAGGTTCACCTGGTGCGCCAGTTGCGACCCTACCTGGACTGAGTTCCCCTTCGCACAGTCACTCATGCACTCGTGACCTCCCGTTTAGACTACTGCAACGCTCTCTACATGGGGCTGCCCTTGAGGACCACTCAGAGGCTTCAACTGGTGCAGAATGCGGCCGCACGAGTTGTGATGGGGATTTCCCGATACTCCCATGTAACACCTCTACTCGTGAGCTGCATTGGCTTCCGGTTGCCCTCCGGGTGAGATTCAAGGTGCTGGTGATGACCTATAAAGCCCTAAATGGCTTGGGTCCGGGATATCTGAGGGAACACCTGCTGCCAGCATCAAGTTCGCTTTGTCCAGTGCGCTCGCAGAGGGAGGGTCTTCTCAGGGTGCCGCCGATAAAAGATTGCCGGCGGATAACACCCAGGGGGAGAGCCTTTTCTGTAAGTGTGCCTGCCCTCTGGAACCAGCTGCCCGTGGAGCTCAGAACTGCCCCTGACCTATGTTCATTCCGCCGAGACCTAAAGACTTGGCTCTTTGAGCTCTCTGACCCAGGCTGAGAATTTTAACTGGGGTTTTATTTTCAGGGATAACTTAATCTTTTATTTGTCTTTTAACTTGTATTTTGTATTGGTATGATTTTAAACTGCCCTGTAAACCGCCCTGAGTCCTTCGGGAAAGGGCGGTATATAAATCTAATAAAATAAATAAATAAATAAATAAATAAATAAATATGAAAGCCAGCTGGGTGACTTTAGGCCAATCACTCTCTCAGCCCAACTCACTTCACATGATTGTTGTGGGCAAAATAGGAGGGAGGAGTATTAGATATCTTCACCACCTTTAGTAGTTTATAGCAAAAAATAAACATGGATATAAAATACATAATAAATAAATATAGTATTTCATAATAACATATAAACAACATAATTTTATTAAGGTGGAACATCACATTCACAAATGCTTGTACAAGATGACTTAGCATAGATTCAAGGTTCAGAGAAGTCCTTCATTTGTTTGGCAAACTGTCACTCCAAGTGATTGCACCATCCATTAATATGTCCCCAAAGTGCTTTTTAAAAGGCAA
Organism: Vipera berus; assembly: GCF_964194415.1. NCBI lineage: Eukaryota > Metazoa > Chordata > Lepidosauria > Squamata > Viperidae > Vipera > Vipera berus. The sequence continues at coordinate 63,023,157 of NC_138209.1, forward strand.
GTGGACTGTTTTGCTATTTTTTTCTTGAAAATATTTCACTTCTCATCCAGGAAGTTCTTTCACTGAAGAAGAAGCACCTCTGAGAGACAGCCGTGATCTGATGATTGAGAATCTCCATAGACATTTGGCCATAAATATATACTCACACACATTCATACCAGTATAGTACATAAATTGTATATATGACCAATTCTACTTGGTCTTTTCAGATGCATTATTTATTTAGTTTTATAGAAGAGAGACAAGACACTGAAGATTGCTTTCTGTTGCACAGTTCAGTTTATATCTGCTCAAGTGACAAAAATAGACAAATCAAAAAGGCCTGTTTTTTAGCTCTCTTTCAGTAAATGATGAACATCTTTAAACATCATTTTTGTTAGTATAGTCTGTTACTGATCAATTGTTTTTATATGTTTTGCATGGGACGCGGTGGCTCAGTGGGTTAGGACGCTGAGCTTGTCGATCGGAAGGTCGGCAGTTTGGCGGGTCGAATCCCGAGTGCCGCGTAACAGAGTGAGCGCCTGTTACTCGTCCCAGCTTCTGCCAACCTAGCAGTTCGAAAGCACGTAAAAATGCAAGTAGAAAAATAGGGACCACTACGGTGGGAAGGTAACAGCGTTCCGTGCGCCTTTGGCGTCTAGTCATGCCGGCCACATGACCACGGAGATGTCCTCGGACAAGCGCTGGCTCTTTGGCTTTGAAACGGAGATGAGCACCGGCCCCTAGAGTCGGAAACGACTAGCACGCATGTGCGGGGGAAACTTTACCTAAACTTATGTTTTGCATCCAAAATTTCTGTTTTGTTACAAATTATGTTAATATACTTATAAATAATATAATTATTTATAAAAAGATAAAAGTAATTATATTTTCCCTCTTAAAAGGAAAAATCAACCATGGATTAAATTTCCCTTAGAAAAGATACAGTATTATATGTTTTTAATAATTTATAGCAAAATCAATTTGCTCTTGATAATTAGTAAATTCCAGATGATACATATGTAATACTTGATATATTACACTGAACTTTCTGTGGTAAGACTATTGATGCATTGCATTCTTCTTATTTTTTTTTACTTTACAAAATAGAGGCAATAAGAAGTGATCTTAGAATATATAGTATAATTTTATAGCTGCAATCTAATCTTTTTTTGTTTATGTAGCTGAAATATTTTATCCAATCTGTTAATCGTCAACTCTCCATAAGATTATAAATCAGTAGTTTAAGTGGCATTGTTGTTGTTGTTGTTGTTTTTTAAAAAATCTGTGTTTGGAATGGTAGTGCCTGACCATTAAATAATGAAACTTGGAAAAAACAGAATAGTGTTAAGAAAAAGAAATGGCAATGAAATTCTGTTGTTCAGTCTTGAGCAATGCTTTGGTTCTGAGAAGCAATACTCTGCCTACTTACAGCAGAAAATTGCTTTTGGTAGAAATTGCTTGTACCTAGAAATGAAGAGATTGGTCTAGTCAATCTAATCACACTTACACTATTGTTAATTTAATACACATTCTACATGATTTCAGCCATAAAAGAAGAAAAGAAAAAGAAAAGAAAAGAAAAGAAAATCCATGCTAGTTTTCATACACATCACTTAAACATATATTATATACAATCATTCTGATATTGAGATGGTGGTTCCTAAATATGATGTATACAAAAATAAAATTCATATGTATTCGTATGAATGCAAAGGTCTAGTATGTTTTATATAATCTATCCATTCTCTTACAAATGTAGTTCTACAGACTAGCTGTACTGAAGAACAGTAATAATTTATTTTCCCAGTATTGTAGTTTGATGATAGCCAACATCTAATTACTTCCAAGCTCTGTGGCTGTTACAAGTTGGTTTTCTTTCTGAAGAAATCATATTATGTTGGGGCCAGGGAATTCTAGAAGTTACTGTTGCAACACACCTGAGGAAACATGAGGAAAATAGACATAAATTCTTGTTGCTATCATAACAGAATGTCAAAAAATATCAAATCCTAAAAGTGTCTTATATTGTACCAAGTCTAGGTTCACTACAGTTCTAGAATTTTATCTACACAGCTTTACTAAGAACACAGAAAAAGCAAGTGCAGTATTGACGGGACAATGCAAAGGGTGTCTCTCAAGACCGAAATAGATATCTAAAAAATATGATTCTGTACAGGGGTCTTTATTAAATTGTGTAGGAATTAAATTGGATGATTTATTCTACTTGCTGTTCATCAGCTATGGACTTGACTAGAAGCTTAAGAAATAATGTATACATTTGCTGAGCATTGATTTATCAAATAAGACATATGAAAGCAAAGAAATGAAGATAAATTTATTAAACTATGCTTATTACCAATAAAACCTATGGTAATTTCAGGTATTCAATGTAGAATAAAAATTACACTGCCCTTCTACAAAAGCTCACAAACAAAAGACACATTTTTTCCCCATGGGAGTATCTCGATACTTATGGGAGTATCTCAATACTCCCATGTTACACCTCTCCTGCGCGAGCTGCATTGGCTTCCGTTTGCCCTCCGGGTGCGATTCAAGATGCTGGTAATTACCTTTAAAGCCCTACATGACTTAGGCCCAGGGTACTTGCGAGACCACCTGCTACCAATGTCAACCTCCCATCACCCAGTTCGCTCCCACAGAGTCGGCCTTCTCAGGGTTCCGTCGGCCAGGCAATGCCAGCTGGCGACCCCCAGGGGGAGAGCCTTCTCTGTGGGTGCGCCGACCCTCTGGAATGAACTGCCTCCAGAGCTGCGGATGGCCCCTGACCTTCGATCCTTCCGCCATGACCTGAAGACATGGTTGTTCCAACAAGCGGGCCTGGACTGACCATGGTTTTTAATTTGGTTTTTATTGTGTTAAATTGTCCTGTATTTCTTATATTCATTGTTTAATTCTTTTTTAATTTTTGTATTTTATGTCTCTTAATTTTTATTGTTGTGAGCTGCCCTGAGTCCTTAGGGAGAAGGGCGGCATATAAATTTAATAAATCCTAATCCTAATCCATTGAACAAATGTGCCCGGCAACATATCTTTCTCTTAGGTCACCATAACATTCTTTTTACAGATAGTCCTTGACTTGTTACCACAGTTAGGACCAGAATTTCCATTGCTAAGCAAGGTATTATTAAGCAAGTCGTGCCTGATTTTATGATATTTTTGTCATGGTTGTTAGGTGAATCACTGTAGTTGTTAAGTAACTCATATGCACATTAAGCAAATCTGATTTCCCCCATTGACTTTACTAGTAGGATTCTTGCTGGGAAGGTGCAAATGGTGATCATGTGACCCCAAGACACTGCAACTGTCATAAATAGATGCCAATAAAACATCTCCAAGCAAGCAAACAAGCTCCATGAACTCCACAGTTCAACCCTGAGCTACATACTGTATATCCTCTTGTATTGGAATGGCTATGTGTTGATTTTCTAATATCATAAAGTGCTTGGATTCTTCAATATTAAGATTTCTCAGTGATGTAAAAGAAAACAAACATGTACACATCTGCAAATATATGATAGAAAGTAAGAGTGTATATATATGGCTACTTTTAGCTACTCATAGCTAAAAGACATGTAAATATTCTGAATTGGTTTCTTGAATTACCTTTATTTGGACATGTGTAGCATAAAGTAAATCTGGAAAATTCTAATAACTGATCATGATTTTCATAAGTGTCCATGGTTTTTACTGTTTAACCCAAATCAGTAAGCAAATGTGAGTACCAGTCTGAACATTTAGGTCATACATGGTCCCAAAAGTTTTGGTTGCAGGAGCAGGAGTAGCAGTAAGAAATGGATTCGCGGAATTTAGGTTCCCATTTAAATATGACGCTTATCAGATGACTTTGGAATCATCATTTTCTCTTAATCTACCTCACAGTTTTTGTTGAAGAACTAAAATTAATAAATCTTTTGATGTATGCCACCTTGATTTTGATGATAATGATCATCAAATAATCTATAATGGTATTTGGTATCACTTGAGTTATTACCCAGTCCTAGAAATAAAATGGAATACAATAAATAAAATAAAATATCCAAAGTAACATCCACTACCTTAACTATGTCCAGGGACCATCCTTAGATTTCAATGATAGCCCTGATCTATTATTAATGCCCATCCACTATAGCTACTATCTTCTCCTTCTTAAAGTATGTGAATTCTGCTTACATAACACTTCAAGGAAGAAGTCAATTTTCATTTGGTTAGTTGCATTTTATTAGTCCATAATAACTCTTGTCAACTGTCTTCATCTCATACCTCTTACTCTTTCTAAATGTCCACTTTACATAGACTTATTTTTTTCCCTATTCAATCATGTCCAATTCTTAGAGGCTGCCTGGAGAAGTCCCTGCAATTTTCTTAGAAAGGTTCATGGAAACTCTCTTACTGAGCTGTTTTATGTCTTCTTTACTTTTACCTAACAGTGCTTATCTGCATATCTCAGACTGTTAGTATTTTACTCTCTGATTTGATTTCAGCTTTTATCTATTCCAGGGGTGTAAAACTGCCAGCCCGCAAGCCAGTTGCATCATATAAAGGCTGCACCCACCCCAGCTCCAGCAATGCAAAAAAAGTCATGATATGTCGCAACACGTCACGCGACACAGCGAGTTTGACACCTGTGATCTATTCTATCCTATAATTCTCGGTAAACCTTATTACTCTTCCTACAGCTGTCAAAATTAGTGATCTGCTCAAAACCTGTTTATTTTTTTTCTCCATAAGTGATTCTATACCATTTGTAACATCTTAAGTAAAATATTGTTTGAATGAGGAATTTGTGCAGTAGTTCAATTTTGTTCCTAATCTGTTGATATACAATTAGTCTTGATCTTTGTTTTTTATTATTGTAATCCTATAGTTATTTTCCTTCTCTCTTGTTTATTCACTATCATTTATTTTATTAATAATCACTCTTAATTTCATCCTCTTCAGGTGATCCCAGACAATCTCAGGTTACATAAATATATTGATGACTGAATGTCACAATATCACAGAACTAATTCTAATTATCTCACGAAATGAAGTCAAATGGATATATGGCCTTCTTGTTAAGAGTCAGGTACACATTTTTATAGTCCCTACCCATTCCTCAAAAATTGATAATGTAATTTTTAATACTATATTTAGTTCCCCCCAAATAATTCTCACTATATTTAATAAGATTCAGTTAATTAATATATAGAGACAAAATAAAAATAAAAAGGAGAAAATCAAATGAAGAAGCAGCAGGAAAGGTCACTAAGAACTTTATGAAACTTATCTCCTTATTCATATTTTTTAAATTAAATATTAGCTTTTATAGCACATAATAAGTAGTTCTCAGTATAGTATAGCAATGCAGTACTCCAGCAGTTCACATGTATTTATTCATTGACTACTGTAGTATTTCTTTTATCACAAATTTTGAAGAGAAGACTGGACACCCTGCTAAGTGAATAGCAGGGAAATAGCATATTTTACTGAAACATAATAGAGAACTTCATAATTGGGCAACTGCTGAAATACCAGTAGACATAATTCAGTCTTCTGAAAAAATATATGATCATTTATACTCTTTTTCCCTACTTATTCACTGTACATTAAGATGGGGAAATGACCCATAACACTGTAATAATTTCGTTAGAGCTGAAAGGAATTTTCACAATTCTTTTCTTATCATTAGTTTGATGTAAGATATTGAATTGATAGCAATGCCTGTGTAAGGACCCACTACAACTAACCACCCAAGAAAGCAGAACTCTTGAAACAGGATACTCTTCAAAAGGATACTTTTATTAGGGGCCAGTGACAGTAGGGAAGTCAAGATGAGATCTGGGGAAAAACCCGCGCAGACAGTATAGTTAAGCTAGCAATATTCCTCCTCTCACCAAAGGTATAATGTCCATTTGAAATCCAGCCAATCCACGGGTGTTGCGAAGTCTGGCCGGCTGGTATAGTTAGTGCACATCTCAAGGTCTTCTCCAGCTTTTGTTTCTCTGTAACCTTCTCCCTAACATTACTACTGTTTTTCAATGCATACTTTCCTATGAAAGCATAAGTTTCATAGATGCATATCATTACATTAACAACAAGAGCTATTGTTTGACAAGCAAATCTACCGTTTCATTTAAATAATTCAGGCCTTTGACTGTATGATATTATCCTTGGAAGTTTATGATATAAACAATTGTTAGGGAGATAAAGAAAAAGCATTGTGGCCACCAACTTCTTCATGGAGAAGCTGACCTGATTCTAGACATTATCAGTGAGACTATGGTTTGCAAGCTATGGGTAAATTCTTTTGGCTTTGATCTGTGTTGAACATAACAGAATTATTTTGCTTAAAAATTGAATTTCTGAATCATTTTTAATTTTTTTTACAACTATAAGAAATTTATGGCACCGTGGTTCTCATGTACAGTGTTATACTAGTTAACCATAGCTATGGCAAGGAATGAACAGGTGTCAATACCATTTTTGATTCTCTTATTTTTGCTGCTATTCCCATAAAAGAAGAATGGGGGAAAGTTGAGATGAAAAAGAGATGTGTTTTAGTGCTGGAAATGGTGAAGAAGGTGTAAAGCAATAGGAAAACAGTAACATTAATGGTTTCTCCTAAGTGCTTGTACTTTGAGTCTTAAACAGACTTTTAGGGATTTGTAGACTTGGATTCAATTAGGTTTTGGGTCATTGGACACCCTGATTTGCATTTGGTTCACAGGACTATGTGCAAAAAATTCACCTGCATTTTTGTCCTCAAATCTGTATATTACAATGCTTTATATGTTTAAAGGATTAATAGTAAAATAAGTCAATATTAAATTTGAATTTTTACATTGTAATTAACAACTGTAACCAGAATGACTCAAATTATTAATTATAAACCAGGCTTTTAAAAATGCAATAATTTCTGCTTAGTTTTTAAAACATTTGACAAAGTTAGAAGATCATTTTAAAATTAAATGTAACAGAACTATAACTGGATAAACCAAAAACACTGGATATTGTCAACGCTGTAACAATGGATGTTCCTGCTATGACAGCTGATGAAAATGCAGCCATTTTTGCTATGCTTTTAATATAATAATAATAATAATAATAATAATAATAATAATAATAATAATAATAATAATAATAATAATAATAATAATATAAAGTTGGAAGGGACCTTGGAGGTCATCTAGTCCAACCCCCTGCTCAGGCAGGAAACCCTATACCATTTCAGGCAAATGGCTGTCCAGTCTCTTCTTAAAAACCTCCAGTGTTGGAGCATTCACCACCTCTGGAGGCAGGTTGTTCCACTGGTTAATTGTTCTAACTGTCAGGAAGTTTCTCCTTAGTTCTAGGTTGCTTCTCTCCTTGACTAGTTTCCATCCGTTGCTTCTTGTCCTGCTCTCAGGCGCTTTGGAGAACAGCTTGACTCCCTCTTCTTTGTGATAGCCCCTGAGATACTGGAACACTGCTTTTCGTCTATTTAGAAACCAGATGTAGAAGGGGGGTTGGGGTGAATGCTTGAGCTCAGCTAGCCATAATAATAATGCTGCTCCATGGGAACTCAAGGACACAAACTGATAACGTTTTGGTGGGCTGAGGAGCTGGAGAGAAAGCTCCCACTTTAGGCTAATTGGAGAATGTGATTAATGATTGCTTCATGGGGGTGGGAATTGCAATTTGTTACTTTGGATCTGGTTTTGGGTTCAACTATGTGGTGCCGATACTTTGTTTCCTGAATAAAATGTTCTTTGAGGAAGAATTCTTGCCTTGAAGTTCTTTTGATGGGTTTCATCTATTGGAAGTTACAACTATGTCATCTATGACAAGTTACAAGTTACAAGTCTGTTGATAAATATTTAATCCAAAAATGGCTTTAGTATTAAGTTAAAATCTACGTCAGATTAGTTTTTTTACATATGAAACTCAAGACATACTCTTGTAACTTAACTAGTCATTCTTTTACAGAAAATGGTTGTTTGCAATTTCTAATGAGTAGAATAAAGAATCTTAGCTGCTCATTCTATGTAGAAATCCAGCCTGACTTAAAGTGTATCCACTTAAAAAGCGAGGTTAAAATTCTGGCAAACTCCCTTCTTTTTCTTCAGGCCCCAAGCTCTTCAATTTTTTTCACTAGTTCATTAGCACAAAATCTGTCTAAATCTTAGTCCTTGGTACTAGAAAACATCATTTAATACTTTCATATGCCAACAATGCACTAATTCTCTCATTAGGGGAAAGGGCCCTTTCATTTCCTCACTTTAGAAGGGGTAACTCATTTTTAAGTAAAATAAAACTGAAGTATTTGAATTCTCCAAAGGAATTGTTACCCACTGCTACTCTTGGAAAATTAATGGCTTTGACATTGATCAAATCAGGGAATTTAAATGCTTAATATTCTCCTTCCAAGTCTCACTGATTTAGAATGAATAATGAAGGCTTGTCGCTTCCCAGGCTAATAATAATAATAATAATAATAATAATAATAATAATAATAATAATAATAATAATAATAATAATAATAATAATAATAATAATAATAATAATAATAATAATAATAATAATAATAATAATTTAATTTCTATACCGCCCTTCTCCCGAAGGACTCAGGGCGGTGTACAGGGCAAATACAGTAAAAATACAATGTACAAAAGTTAAAAAAGAATTAAATAATACAGCCCAATTCCAATAAAATTAATACAGTTAATATTAAAAAAAACCAAACCCATCAGACCAGGCCGGCTTGTTCAAATAAGTATGTTTTTAGGTCACGTCGGAAGGAGCGAAGGTTGAGAGCCATCCGGAGCTCCACCGGTAAACGGTTCCAAAGGTCTGGCGCGCACACAGAGAACGCCCTCCCCCTGGGGGCCGCCAGTTGACACTCTTTGACCGACGGCACCCTAAGGAGGACCTCTCTGTGGGAGCACACTGGACGAAGGGAAGTCGATGCCGGCAGCAGGTGCTCCCGTAGGTAATCCGGACCCATGCCATTTAGGGCTTTATAGGTCATTACCAGCACCTTGAATAAGTTTTCAGGACTCAGGATCATCAGTCCCCTCTGTATGGTGCAAAGACCTGCTACTATTCTGAAACATCTATACTGAGGTACCGTAATCCAAATTTCCAAGGTTCTACTCTGTATAAACTGTCTATCTATTTGTATGTTGAAACTGGAATCTGGGCTGATCATTTTGGCAACATCTATATGGTTCTGCTGACTGAAGTACTAGTATATCCAAATAGAATAGATCACTAAATTTGTTGCAATTACCATAGCATATAATATGTTCAGTCTGTAATATTGATAAATTGCTTTTCCAGTTAAATTGATTTGCCACTTTATATACATTTTAAAAATATTTGATTATATGTGTATTATGTATCCATCAATCCATCTCCCTTTTTCTCCCTCCCTCCCTCTGTTTGTCTCACATCTTTTATTTTTGGTTTGTATATGTTATTTTTTTTGACTGCAAAATAAAATAATAACATACAAATAAATTTTAAACCCCAGAAGTTCAACAAGTTAGTGTTTTAGATTGTAGATTGGTAAAAGAGCACCATTCTTGCTGAAAGCAAGCATTGTGGGGACTAGCCTAACCTTAAGAGTCAAGCTGTTCTATTAGGCCTGACTCACCACTGAGGTGGTCTACTTCTCAGCTCTTATGCTTCTTATATCCTGCTGTACAGAATCTGAAACATCCCTTCCTCAAGTTCAATATCACAGATCAAACGTGCTTACAGAAAGCCTGAATCTCTGAATTTTTCCTCCTTTTGGGGGGAATTGAGAAGAGGGATGAAAGCAATCTATTATTCCTGTACAGGGGTGACTAAAGGGACAGCCCAAGATCATGAGGAGAAAGCAAAGTAAAGATATAAAAAGAAACTAAAAGGGAAGCTCTCTCTTTTTTTTATTTCTAAACCCCCAGTGATCAACAGGCTAAAATAGTTTCTGCTAAGTCCTTCTTCCTCCTTTCTTCTCCTATTTTCTCTCTGGATACTTCTGAAGCTCTTGCAGTTTTATAACTCTTCCTTGTTCTTCAGATTTTACCAGGAAAAGAGCCTGTTCCAGATGTTGTTTTCTTCCACTGCTAACTTTGCCAGTGCACAATGTTTTAGGATTAATTGTCTCCCATCTGGAAGTGCTTCATATCACTCTCTCCTGAAGAATTTTCAAGTGTATAATGCAAGAATCAAATTGCAGAGATTCTCTCGGGACCAAATTCACAACATGAATAAGAATCTGAGCAGTGTGATTAAAATCATAAGAAAAAAGGGGTTTACAGTATATGCACTTCCCATGTGTTTTGTGTACTGCCCAGATACAATGCTGGATTCACACTATGCGTTTAATTCTAAATGTGAACTATCAAAACACAACTGCTGGGTTTTATTTTAGACGGGCAAGCAAATATATCATATTATGGCTTAAGGCAATTGTCGTTCAACATGCTTAGATGTGAGATTGACATTCTTTCAACATGCTGAGATAAAGACTGGGTTCCTACAATATGCCTAAAAATGCCTTGTCTAGCATTTGTGCATAGTTAGCTTGCGGGGTTTTACCCAAGATAGACTTGAATTAAACACTATGTGAACCAAATTTTGTAAACAATTGTAAACAATTCCATCTGCATAAAAGCAATTATTTTTGTATAATAATTCTATAGTTATGCAGTATTTAGATGGTCACTAATTTGTACTATTTCCTATGTTATTAGTGGAAATTGGTGTCGGTTCAAATATAATGGCTAATGATGTATTGTTGAATATCACACAAAGCTGATGGCACTTAATATTCCAAGCTCAATTGGAAATCCACTTAACTAGATGCTGGCAAAATTCTAGGTCGCTACTTGGTATTTCTCCAATTCATCAGCTTGTTTTCTCTTCCCTTAGCACAAGAGTTGCCAAACCTTTCCAGGCAATGTACATCCCCGTTAATAAGTAAAGAAGAAAATGCTTGAATCAAACAAAATGTGTTCCTTAATCTCTCACATGAAAATTATAGAAACTAACACAAAATCATTCAATGTTTATGAGCTTTCAAGTCTAGTTTATATCATGGAGAGCTCATTAATCAGAAACAAAAATGCATACAATTTAGCAATGTCCTATAGCACAAATTTAGCAGAAAAAATGAACACTGAAAAACTGAGAAAGAATTTATCATACTTTGAATCTCCTTTTAATGTTTTTTTCTTATGTTTCACAACTATACCAATTACTGTTTTTACATCTGAAGTTTCACATTTTTTGGTTTCTTTGTGAAATATACTGAATTCCTTTTCTTTTTAAAAATATACTTTATAAATTTTTTACAATAATGACCCTTAGTGCTCAGTGAACAGTGTGTTGTCTGGGTTCATATATTTAAAAATGATCAATAGCAATTAATTTCTATAATTGATCAATATGTTGGTTAATAGTAGAGGTTAACACCTCTACTCCGTGAGCTGCATTGGCTTCCAGTTGCCCTCCGGGTGAGATTCAAGGTGCTGGTGATGACCTATAAAGCCCTGAATGGCTTGGGTCCGGGTTATTTGAGGGAACACCTGCTGCCGGCATCAAGTTCCCTTCGTCCAGTGCGCTCGCACAGGGAGGGTCTTCTCAGGGTGCCGCCGGTAAAAGATTGCCGGCGGATAACACCCAGGGGGAGGGCCTTCTCTGTGGGTGCACCTGCCCTCTGGAACCAGCTGCCCGTGGAGCTCAGGACTGCCCCTGACCTGCGTTCATTCCGCCGGGACCTGAAGACTTGGCTCTTTGAGCTCTCTGGCCCAGGCTGAGAATTTTAACTGGGGTTTTATTTTCAGGGATAATTTAATCTTTTTAATTGTCTTTTAACTTGTATTTTGTATTGGTGTGATTTTAAAATGCCCTGTAAACCGCCCTGAGTCCTTCGGGAAAGGGTGGTAAATAAATCTAATTAAATTAAATTAAATTAAATTAAATTAAATAATATATTTCCTTGATCCTCTCTTCTTCTGGTAATATTCTCCTTTTGTCTACATTAAACAAATATAATTCTTAATACTTTCCACATATATAAAGTTGAATATAAACATTTTTCTAGCATTTGTACATATAATAATAAAATCAGCATATAACAACTTTTCTAATCAGCTTATGTGTAAATTTTATTTATAGAAGTCATCTTATTAAGTCATTATATCTCCTGTTTTCAAGATTCTTGTTTAAGCTTAATTTCTCTCAGTATTCAAACTACTCTTATCAGTCATGATTTTCTCAAAGTTCATTAACTTTGAACATCCATACTTTTTATTCAAATACACTGTCTCAATATTTTTACATTTCATATATTATAAAAGTATTATACTACTTATATATCTTATCCCTCTTAATATAAGGCCCCTTTATGTCCAAGCTTTGTCTGTTCAAACAAATATTTAATCCTATAGTACACCATCTAGTAATCTTACTATAGGGCCTCTTTATATCCAAACTTTATATATATATTATAACCATATTCAAACAAGTGTTTAGTCATATAGTATTCCATCTGGTAAGTTGAATCACATCTTTTAACTCTAACTCTAATCTTCTTTTTTTTTGCCAGGTTGCTTTCAAATCAGTAGGTTTAGCTTGCCAGATTGTATTTTTGTAGATGTTGTTGGGGATAAAAAAGACAAGTTGAGTAGAATATTCATTTTTTTGTCTCCCACCTTTGATCCTCTGGTCCCTTCTTATTTGACACATGACTGCAAGGGACTGAGCTATGGAAAATATATCAAATCTATTGTAATACTTCTAGGGTTTTTTTCTAGGAACAGGTTTGCAACTGGTGGCTCATGATATTGTGATTCATGGTTCACCAATAGCACAGTTAACACAGGATGATGGCCATTTCTCAGTGCTGAATCCATCATTGGCATTATCCTTTAAATAAAACCAGAAATAAATAGCTCAACAAGAATCTAAGCACACAGTTTACAGCACTGGTTTAGATTTCAGAGGAAGTCCTTGAGTGAAATTGGAAGAGGTGAGTGAAAATCAAGACATATCTGAAAAAAAAAATCTTTATTTTGAACAGCTTTAAACTGGCTTCTAAGAAGCTATGTAAATTAGTTGTAATGAGCTACTGAAACTCCTTTGCTGAGAACCTTCACCATTGCTTGGAGGTAACTGATGCTAGGAAGAGTATAAGGAAAAAGAGAGAGAAGAAAAAATAGGGTGGGGGATAGAGTAGGGAAAAAAAATAGTAATATCAAGAAACAGAGTTGGTGAACAGATATGAGAGGAAGGAAGTTCTTTTTTCTCCAAGAATTTGGGACCATGTTGCCCACATTTGAATTTTTATTGATTGATCATATTTAAATACTGCCAAATCCCTAAGTATTCTTGGTGGCTTAAAGAAAAAAGATGATTATCACATGATGTTCTCTACATTAAGAAATTATAAATTTTAACATTAAAATTAGAATATATCCAACATAATCTTCAGAGTTCTACTTTTCAAAATAATACCCCTAGAAATTAGTGCTAGAAAGTTCTTAGCTGATCTTAATGAAATGTACTGTACAATGTACATATTTCCCTATGTAGGAATAGCTGGGTTAAACATTGGTTAAAAGTATCTGGTTACATGCAAATAATGAGTCAGATTTGTTTCCTACATCTTCTTCTTCTTCTTTTTTTAATCTCATTTATATACCGCCCTTCTCCAGTGCGCTCCCACAGAGAGGGCCTCCTCAGGGTGCCTCTGATCAAAGAATGTCGATTGGTGGCCCCCAGGGGGAGAGTGTTCTCTGTGGGCGCGCCAGACCTATGGAACCGCTTGCTGGTTGAGCTCTGGACGGCCCCCGACCTTCGCTCCTTCCGGCGCGATCTCAAAACCTTCCTTTTTGAACAATCCAGCCTGGCCTGATGGGATGGGGTTGGGTTTTATAAATTGGTCTTAACTTTTAATGTGTATTAATTTATTTATGGGCATTGCTGTTTAATTACTTTTTAATTTTTGTATCCTGTTTTTATTATGTATTGCCCTGTTCACCGCCCTGAGTCCTTCGGGAGAAGGGCGGTATACAAATTAAATTAAATTATTAAATTAAATTATTCTCCGAAGACTCAGGGCGGCTTACAAGTTAAAGCACAAATCAATGTGCTCAGCAATAGCCTTCATTCTATGTATATGCCTGCTTATTAGGGCTTTTGCCCCCCCCAAGCGGCATTATTACAAAGTCAGCTTATTGCCCCCAACAATCTGGGTCCTCATTTTACCTACCTCGGAAGGATGGAAGGCTGAGTCAACCTTGAGCCTGTTGGGATGCGAACCTGCACTAATTGCAGGCAGCTGGTGTTACTTAAGGAGGCATTAGCCCACTGCTCCACCAAGGCTCTTCCGACATCAATCAGTCAATCAATTAGTCAATCAATCCACATCTATGTAGTGTTCAGTTCAATGTTCAGAGATAAGAAGCAGCATATTGGCCATACTCACTATCCCCTTTCCTATCACAGACCTCTTATCACTTGGTCTCATCAACATCTAAAGAAAGATGCTAAGGGTTTAATGATCTTGTATTATTAATATTAATGCTTCCCCTTTCCCATATTTTTAATTGCTTACATAATCCAGTTATGATCTTATGCATTGCAATGTCTGTGTAGCTTCTTTCTATACAAGCATTGTTTATTACTGAAATGTAAATATTATTTATTACTGCAGTGTTTATTGAAACATTTGTTTAGTGTGATGAATGCATTTGCTTAGTGTGATGAATGAGTTTTCTTTTTCTTTCTTTCTGAGATACTGTATAGTCAACTCAGTGTGCCTTCAAGCTATATGAATTGTTCTTGCAGTGTGATTTGGACAGTACTTTTTATCTTTTTCTCAGTAATAATAATAGTACTATTATATGCAGATCTTGACTTTTTTGACACTTTATGCAGATGTCTGTATACTTTCTCAGAAAACCCTGACTTTTACTGCCATTTGTTTCTGTTTTTCTTCCCCTTGATCATGATGTATCATTTTGGTTAAAGTGACATTTATTCTCTTTGCAAGTGTTGCTGTATAAAGCTTATAATTTACACTCAGTAAAGAAATAGATCTGAGTGACTATAGGTGAGTTGAATCCTTTCCTTCTTATTAAATCAAAAATATATAACTCTTACATTAAGTTACCAGCTTAATCCCAAGGGCAGAGTATAAAATAAACACACTAATCCTAGATAACCTAATTAGGGCTTCCTTGTTTATTCTATTTATTGATTGTTTTAACTTCACTGGTACCTTATAAATTATTATCAATGTGTAGTTTAGCTGTTGCTAGATATTAATAACATCTGAAGTTTCAATTAAATGCTCTGCAACAACAACAACAACAACAACAACAACAACAACAACAACAATAATAATAATAATAATAATAATAATAATAATAATAATAATAATAATAATAAGAAGAAGAAGAAGAAGAAGAAGAAGAAGAAGAAGTTGGAAGGGACCTTGGAGGTCATCTACTCCAACCCCCTGCTAAGGCAGGAAACCCTATACCATTTCAGACAAATGGCTGTCCAGTCTCTTCTTAAAAACTTCCAGTGCTGGAGCATTCACCACTTCTGGAGGCAGGTTGTTCCACTGGTTAGTTGTTCTAACTGTCAGGAAGTTTCTCCTTAGTTCTAGGTTGCTTCTCTCCTTGACTAGTTTCCATCCGTTGCTTCTTGTCCTGCTTTCAGGTGCTTTGGAGAATAGCTTGGCTCCCTCTTCTTTGTGGCAGCCCCTGAGATATTGGAACACTGCTATCATGTCACTCCTCACCCTTCTCTTCATTAAACTACACATACCCAATTCCACCTTTCAGCTGCCTTTCCTTATTCATCTTCTGTTTTGAAGCTTGAATAGTTACATAATGTATAAATAAATAGGTCTCCTCAAGGGGAAATATCTCCATAACATGTTTCTTGCCTGTCAGGCACATTGTTTAGAATAACTCATTCTACTAGTCATAGCCATCACATTTACAGATTTGCTTTGCAGGGCAGATTTCTGATTCAGCAAGTTTTGGGGCTGGATTTTTGAATTTGAATGGAAACTAACAAGAGTTGCAGTTGTGTTCTAAAATGCCAAACGATCACTTAAGTTCAGCCCAGGGGACGTAAAACGCTTCTTGCAAGTAGACCCTTGTGACTGAAAGCACAGAAAGCTTTTCAAAAGTGTTTTTAAAAGGAAAAAAAACCTCTTCACCACTTTGTACAATTTGGGAGAGAAGCACAAGTCCTATCAATTTTGAGTACCAATTGTTTGTATCTGATAAAAAAAGCAAGTTAACAATCCAGTGCCTTTTTTAAAGGAAGAAAATTGTCTATGATGGTTTGGTTGGCTAATGAAAATGCCTGTTGTGGATATTCAGTCCTCCTGTACTCTTTTTTTTTTTGGACAATTCAGAATATATTTAAAATGGTAGCTTAAAGTGCATTTTGCTACACAGATATGTCTAAACATGTTGCTTGTTTCGCCTGTTTGCTGTTAACTACAAATATGATTATTTTTTGCTACATACAGTGGCTTAGAGTATAAAGGTAAGCAAGCAAGACTTTTATGATCCCTGGTGGAGATTCAACTGAACAAGTCAATAGTATTTATAGATCTTTCACCTTTGTTAATGTTTTATGGAAAATATTTGAAAAAAAATCTATTGGCTGATTTTTTCTGCAAGTTGTGTGATTGGTAGCAGTTGGCAGGAATTGCTTCCATTATCTATCCTTATGGAACTTGGTAAAAAACAAAGGAACAACAACTCATATAAAAGTTCCTGTGATATAAACACTTGAAGGAACATTCCAGGGGAATTATTTTATTCCAGAATTCAGATTAAAGATTAAACATTCTATTTATCTCCCTGTAAAATATAAGGATAGGAAATCCTTCTTTTACTTGTAATAGCTCCAAGCACCAGACACTTTGCGTGAATAAATAATTTCACTAATGGTGTTGGAATCAGAATATCACATCAACTTCATTGTATCACATACATTAATTTATTCATCCCATATTTATTCTGATTTATGATAGGAACTTCCAGATTAAATTGAAAACAGGTCAAAACCACCCTATTTGAGAAAGTTCCTGATTCCATAAACGCCTAGGAATGTCCTTTTGTTTGTATTATAACCTCATGGATTTTTTTTATTTGTAATACAGAGATGGATATTCTAGGTTGTGGCATCTGTAATGAGGTCAAATTCCCTATGCAGTTTAACAAAATTCATGGTGTGATTTTAAAGCTTATGTAAAGTTTTCCTGGACTTTCTTTGTCTAATTTGTTTTGGTAGCCATTCTAATCATTATGTCTTATTGTGAGTTCTTAATATTTTATCATTTTACATGTTCAGTTGTAGAATGAAATTATTTTAGCGTAAACATCTTTCAACTATGGGTGATATAGTTTCAAGCTTTGCACATTATCACCTACTCCACAATCTGGTATTAAAAAAGGTAAAGGTAAAGGTTCCCCTGCACATGCATGCTAGTCATTTCCAACTCTAGTGGCTGGTGCTCATCTCTGTTTCAAAGCCGAAGAGCCAGCGCTTGTCCGAGGACGTTTCTGTGGTCATGTGGCCGGCATGACTAGATGCCAAAGGCGCACGGAACGCTGTTACCTTCCCACCGTAGTGGTCCCTATTTTTCTACTTGCATTTTTACGTGCTTTCGAACTGCTAGGTTGGCAGAAGCTGGGGCGAGTAACAGGCGCTCACTCTGTTACGCGGCACTTGGGATTTGACCCACCAAACTGCTGACCTTCTGATCGACAAGCTCAGCGTCCCAACCCACTGAGCCACTGCGTCCCTCAATCTGGTATTACATGATGAAAATAAAGAAGGTAAAAAGAAAAGATGATTCCAGTTACTAACTCCATGTGATATAATACACTAATACGTGTATATCTCTAGTTGTGAAGGATTTTATTCTGCTTCCTTGGGAAACACTTTTTCCCCGTCACTAATGAGCCATGATGAACAGCTAAGGGAGCTTAGGTTATAGATATAATAAATGTTCAAGACAACATTTCCTGAACACATGCAGCTGTTTAATGTAAAAGGACAATCCTGAAGAATAATTTATAACCTATAGGTCCATTAGAATACTGTGGCGACAGCAGCAGCTTGTTATATTCAGGAACAGAGCTAAACCTGACAGCTTTCAGCTACAGTATATGGGAAAAGAAATGTTATCTTGATTTTCCATAGCATGTGCTTGTAATGATGCCCCTCTGGGCAAGCTGTCAGCTAATACATGTGTCATTTTGCTATATTTCTTTATTCCAAAGAAAGATGAAAACTGTCAAAAGCACACTTATGTTGCAGCACTTATCAAAAACACAGATCTACTCTATCTTTTAAACAGCTGTAAACATAGTGGCTTAATAACGACACCATTTCCTGTTGAATGTGCTACTGTTGCTATGTGAAGAACTGTTGATATGTCAAAACTGTGTGGTGATTTTACCACTCATCCTGGTTATTGTTTGCCCACTGAATTATGTGACAAGCTGTTTTCCATTCCAAGGGCTGTAGTCTTGTCTTTTCTTTAATGTCTGAGAAAAACAGAATAAGATCCCTTTTCCTTTATTAATCTATACATTAATAAAATCTATAGATACTTGCAGTGACTTTTCTCAGTTTCTCCGTGATATATCCTGAAGTATACAGAAAAATATTACACGACTGCAGTTAATTAGAATAGCCAATTAGAATACATAATAAATATTATGTGCCTCTAGTCGTATTTCAGTTCAAGATAGCACTATTATTTTCATCAGAGCTAAAAGTTATTCCTTTTAGTATTTCTTCACCTAATTTTATTCCATATTATCAAATTTATGTTTATTTCCATTCACTCTGCTGGAGGCTAACTGTTTACTCCTCTTCAACTTCTTCCAAAAATATTTTATTTTAATATTTCATTAGAATTTTTAAATACAGTAAAAATATGTATTAAATGAAAAAGTAAAGAAAAAAAGAGGATGGAAAAGAAGTGGAAAAAAGAAACAAAACAAAACACAGAATTTGTGACATCGGACCTTCTTTCTATCAAGTAATTGCCCTCTTACTCTTTCTCTCTCACTTTAACCCTCCCTAATCCTCAAATCTATAAATCATCAGTTTTGTCCTTTCTTCCTTCAGTAAAAAATCTGTATAAGGCTTCTAAAAAAGTCTTTTAAAAAAAGCTCGTATTTTATTTTCCTCTGATCAAACTGATCAGCTTTGCTATTTCTGTCAGTTTTATAGTCCACTGTGGATATTTCATCATTCTTCCATCAAACTTGTTTTTTTTCCAACTATAATAACATTTAGATAAGTATGTGCTAGATGCTGATCTGAATAAATTCACAAGTCCCACAGTTTAAAATAACAATATGTTAATATGTTAGCACTCTATTGAGTGCTAGTCTGTGGAGTGCTTGACTACTTGAGTATCATTAGCTTATAACTAAACTGAACCAATAGGGGACCTCATCACTGGTTTCTTGTAGATGCTAACAAAAGTGATAAGAGCATTGAGCCTTGCAGTACACCCACAAGTGAGAAACTGTGGAGACTGATCTTTCCCTATTAACATTGACTGAAAGTAACTACAAAGAAAGAACCACCGTGAAAAGCGCCTCTTACGCCAAACCTCATAGTCAGTCCAGAAGGCACTGAAAACTGCTGGGAGATGATGGAGCTCTAGAAAAGATATATTACCTCCATTTTGGCTCTTTCATAATGGCTTCTGGTGACCGATACTATCTGTAACTTGTGTGTTGGAAATTGGCCTGAATCCTGACATTGTTAGATCCTGGCAGTGTGTCTCCTTTAAATTCCCTGGAGCTGAAGTCTAACCGCTTTCTCCCAAAAAGGAAAATTGGAGACTGGACAAAAATTAACTCCTGCACGCATTCAGCCTTTCCAGTCCATAAGATCAAGAGAGAAAATTCATATCTAATATAGCCTTCTCTTTCCCACTACTTTCATAGATCCACAGTCTGTTTTTCTTTCATTCTTTCCATTTGTTAATTCAGGATCTTTAGCATTTATTCTTCCTATTCCTTTGTAAATCTTATACATTGCTATTGTTGTCATCAGATGAGCCAACGTATATTGACCTCTTTGGTCAATCCAGGCTTTCACATAATGCTTTTAATAAGATGGGAATAGTGTCATCATAGTAAATGTACTACTTTTGGCAAGCAATAATGTCACAATACTAATCAGTTTTTCAGATGCTTAAATGAAGTCAGAGTTTAGCTCAGACAG